>NC_133769.1:304092702-304337744 GCF_003597395.2 Chelonoidis abingdonii | reverse complement strand
TAGACATAAAATGTAAAAACTTAAATATCTTAGAAACAGTAGCCAATCAGTTGTTTTAATTGTCATATTTGAATTCCGCACATCAAAATACATAGTAAATACCACATTTTATCTCTGAAGACGACTTCTCAAAAATAGTAGACCAGTGTAATGCCACCGTGCTGTAGGCAGGGCTTCTCTATATGTGAAGATATAGGTGCTTAACTGTTTCTGATTAATTCCATATCAGACACGCTTATTCTGAAATCAGAATGTCCACACATGGAGTTAATCAAGAACAACTTCATATATGGATAATCCTATGCAGTAGTGAAACTATGTTTCCTTTCAGTGTGCTAGGAAAGGGTGGGAAGAGAGCTCCTCTTATCTGACTGCCTGTCTTTGTTTTAGCCCTACAATGGCATTATAGGTGTTGTCTTTAGTCTTATCTTTCTTACATTTAAATGTATATTTCTCCTACAAGATGAGAATAGGAGAGCTATTACCAGAAGGCAAAAACAAGATGGATTAATCTGTATGTGACAAAGTAATCAGATTGCAAGATAAAAACAAGTAAAAATACCATGGAATAACATGAGACAGATACTGTACACAAAGAGAATAAAGACTATCACGCCAGATGAAGTCTTCTAAATAAATTTTGCCACATTCGTTAGCCTTATTAAAGCATGTGTTGTAATTGAAATTAATACCAATTGATTATTAAGAATGTGTTTTAGGATTGACAAAAATATTACGTTATACAAATGTCCTGGCTGCCTTCGCTTAATGATCCAGCCACTTCTTCCCCCGCCCCACCCCCTCCCCAAGTCCTTTCTCTCCCTTAATTTCTTTGTAACCCGTCTGGTCCAGTTTCCCTCACATCGTGGCCTCTTCCACTAAGGCCAGTCTACACTACCATTTACTTCGATATAATTTATGTCACTCAGGGTCTGAATAAGCCACCCTCCTGAATGACATAACTTACGCTGACCTAAGTGCTACTATGGACAGCACTATGTCAGCGAGAGAGCTGGGGAATAAACAGGAAGAACTGGAAATCTTAATATACTAGCAAAGTGCACACCTAAATGCCATCACAGTGACTTGATGGGATAAATCTCAGGACTGGACTATTGGTGTAGAGGGGTTCAGCTTGTTCAAGAAGGACAGGAAGAGAAAAAATGGAGTATGTGTTGCATTGTATATCACGCATGTGTATACTCGTTCACAGGTCCTGAAGGAGGTGAGAGGCAGACCAGTTTACAGTCTCTGGTTGAAGAGAAAAGAGGAATAAAACAGAGGTGATGTCATGGTAGGAGTCTACTGCAGACCACCTAATCATGAGGAGGAGGTGGACTAGGCATTTCTCAAACAAATAACAGAAATATCCAAGCAGCAGAGAATCCTGTGGCACCTTATAGACTAACAGATGTTTTGGGGCATGAGCTTCTGTGGGTGAATACAATTCATCTGACGAAGTGGGTATTCACCCACGAAAGCTCATGCTCCAAAACATCTGTTAGTTTATGAGGTGCCACAGGACTCTCTGCTACTTTTACAGATCCAGACTAACACGGCTACCGCTCTGATACTTGAGAAATATCCAGAGCACAAGACCTGGTAGTAAAACGGTAACTGTAACTACCCAGATATCTGTTGGAAAAATAATACAGCAAACACAAAATCCCTAAAAAGTTCTTGGAGTGCATTGAGAACAGCTTCTTGTTTCAGAAGGTGAAGGAAGTAACAAGAGGGGCAACCATTTTAGACTTCATTCTGACTAACAGACAAGAAATTGATTGTGAATCTGGAGATAGAAGGCATTGTAGGGTGAAAATGATCAGGAAATTATGGGCTTCATGATTCTAAGGAAAGGAAGGATTGAGAGCAGCATAATAAGGATAGTGGATTTCAAAAAAGCAGACTTTAACAAACTCAAAGAACTGATAGGTGGGGTTCCATTTTTCTAAAGGAAAAAGAAATTTAGGAGAGCTGGAAGTTTCTCAGAGAGACAGTATTTAATGTGCATGATCAAATGACCCTGTGATGCATAGGAAATATAGGAAGGACGGTAGGGGGCTAATATGGCTTTATTGGGAGCTCTTTAATGACCTGAAAAATCAAAAAGGAATCCTATAAAAGGTGGAAACATGTAGATATTGCTCAGGACAAGTACAAAATGGGACAAACGGTATGTGTGATGAGTGACCCCCCCACTCTGGGGTGCCACCTGATGTATTGGAGTCCCACTGAGCCTGCCTGTTCTACAAGCCTGGGCTCCCTCACCCTGTCCTGCTGTGCCAGTCCTTCAAGCCTCCTCTACCACACACACAGGTACGGACATGCCCGGCTGCAGAAAGACACAGGTACTGAAATCAGCTCTGCATAGGAAGAATCAGCTCAGGGATTGCCCAGCACTCAAGTGCATACCCGCTCTGGGGTGCAAACTCAAAATTGAATTGTCTTGTGCAGCACAGAAAACTGTACAGCGTAAGCCCATGAAATTTCCTCCTTCTCTCAATATGGCGGAGGATATGCACAGCTTTTTGCCCCCCTCCAGTTATGAATTGCACAGACTGGTCTAGAGAAAACAAACATAAGTGTATTAACTACAAAGGATAGATTTTAAGTGACTATACGGGATAGCAAACAGGTCAAAGCAGTTTACTAAGCAAATAAAGCGAACATGCAAACTAAACTTAATACACTAAAAAAGCTGTCTCCAAGTAGTAATTTCTCACCCTACATGTTGTTTTATGCAGGTTGCAGAGTTTGTTGAAGACAAACTGCTCTCGCTTGCGGCTTAGAACTCAACATATTCTTTTCACAGGCCAGACACCTTCTAGCCTGAGCCGAGTCCTTTCTTCCCCAGATCAGTCTTGGGTGTTTTCAGGAGTCATCTTGGGCAGGGATTCAGTGAAAAACCAACCCTGATTAACTCCCTTCCCAGTCTTAAATAGGATTTACATATGGCAGGAATCCTTTGTTTCCCAGTTTGATCCTCATCCCCTATTAAGGGAAAAATACTAGTAGTCCAAGATGGAATCCAGCACCAGGTGACATGATCACATAACCCTGCAATGTCAAAGCAGCATCCCAGAAAGCTTCTCAGGAAGGTGGGAGATTACCATCTTCAAAGTCCTGTTGTTCTCCCTAATGGCCCATTGACTAACCAGCCAGACTGATTGCATTTTGTCTGGTGGGTGTTCCCTGGGTGCAAATACTTTTGTAATTGATACATAGTCCATATTCCTAACTTTTGATACAAAAATGATACATGCATACGTATTCAGTAAATCATAACCTTTCCAATGATAAGGTTATAAGACCCATCTTGCATAAAATACATCTTAGATATGCCATATTCATATCATAACAATATGTCTACCAAGTCTATGCGGCATAGTGCCACAGTATGTCTACTCATAAACTGCTACAGCGGCACAGTGAATACACTACCTACGCGGCACAGTGAATACACTACCTACACCAGTGGGAGGGGTTCTCCAGTCACCATAAGTACTCTACCTCCACAAGAAGCAATAGCTAGGTCAATGCAGGGCCAGTGCAAGGATATTTTGCGCCCTAGGCAAAATTTCCACCTTGCACCCCCCCCCCAAGCATCACTTATTAAAAACTTTCAAAAATGAATGCTGCATAATGTGGCATTGTTCATTAGAATTAATACACATTTGGCTTGAAAATGTATTAATTTAATTATTTAGTCGACATGTTTAATGAAAATAAATGAATTACCTAACAGTGTTGACATTATCGTTTTCACTTTGCACAACATAGCATGGATCTTAAAATAAATCACATACACTGTCACAAAGTAACATGTTGTCATTTATTTTTCTGCACTTTCAGTTTAGCAAATTTAGAAACAAGTTCCTCCAAGTCAATGCTGCAAGCAGCGTCATGTTCTACTGACAAGGTAGATAGCCCAACAAGTCTTGATGTTCGCATGTATATTTTTATCAACTTGAGCTTGGAGAAGCTTTGCTCACCACTGGCCACAGAAATTGAGAGAGTCAAGAGGATGCCAAGAGCAATAACTGTGTTGGGGATACTATCTGTCAGTTTATAGGTGCAAAAGGAAGTTCAATACATCTTGCAGTGATGCACTGGTTTGGACTCGTTGTGCAATAGCTTGAAATTCGTTGCACAAGTCAAAGGCATCAATATCTTTGGATTCACCATGTTGCAAAGCTTTTTCCAGATTCAAGCAATGTTCCATAATTTGCTTTGGTGTTGTATTTTGCAAACTGTAAACATCATATAGGTCGCCAAATACTGAACTAATTTGCTGCATCAGTGTGAATCTTTCTTCAACTGAATGTATTGCTGTGTTGATGACTGCAAAGTAAAAGTTCACTTTGAATTTTTCTTTCAGATTATAAATAGGTTTGTCATCTGCTTCATACGTGAACTGCTTCCTCTTTTTTCTAATACGGATTGGATCTGGTTCAAAAAGTGTTGGTACATCCAACTTCTCCGCAAGTTCACCTGCATCTACCAATGTTTTCTCAAAGTCTGCGTCACTTCTGCGGCCTACAAGAAACTTCTTGGTTTCTCCAAGTTGATTAATGGCATCACTTATGTCGAATTATTTTGCCTAAAGTTGTTTGCTAGTCATGTTGATCTTAAACAATATGTCATAACACACAACAAGAGAAACAAGAAACTTGAAACTAGAAATGGCTTTTGCAAGATTCTTTGCATCAACTCGTTACGTGTTGCCAGATGATCCTGTTAGAGTAGTGTCTTCACAGGTGTCTATCAGAGCATTATAGATGTCACCAAGCTGATAGCGAAGAGGTTTCAAGGCATCAATTCGACTTTCCCATCTTGTTTCACTCAATGGTTTAACTGTGAGATTAGATACATGGTGTGTTAGAACTTCCCAGCGATGTGTAGAAGCTGAGAAATACACATACACATGTTGAACTAAATCAAAGAAGGCAGTCGCCTCCAAACAACACTTTGCAACATCATTAACAACCACATTCAATGAATGTGCACAGCAAGGAACGAAAAAGGCTCGTGGATTAATATCCAATATTCTTCGCTGGACACCATTTTCTTTCCCTTCATATTGCTCCCATTATCGTACCCTTGACCGCACAAGTTTTCTATAGGCAGTGACATCTCTTCTAACTGGTGAAGAATAGTTTCTGTCATACCAGCTCCAATTGTCTCCGTAAGCAACACAAATCTCAAGAAGTGTTCCTTTATGAATACTGATTCAGTCTCATTCTCTGTCTCTGAAGCAGGCCTATCCACAAACCAAATGATTATGGTCATTTGTTCAGTGTGGCCTGCATCTGGTGTACAGTCTAGAATGAACAAAAAGTATTTTGCAGCACAAGCAGATGCTAGGATTTTTTGTTTGATGGCATGGGATAGAAGCTGAATAAGCTCATTCTGTATGTCTTTCCCTAGGTGATGTAAAAATTGATTAAGAAATCAGGGTGACTTTTCCTGAAAATTAAGCAATGTTGATTGTAATCAGTAAAAATGTGGGGGACATGCATGGACCCTTCTAAGCTTAATTCCTAGCTTAGATCTGGTAACGCTGCCACAAGCCAGAAGTCTGTGTCTGGCACACTTTCTGTTCCCCCAAAACCTTCCCTGGGGAACCCAAGACCCAAACCCCTTGGGCCTTAAAACAAGGAAGAATCATTCAGGTTCTTTAAAAAGAAAGTTTTTAATTAAAGAAAGAAAAAAAGTAAAAGTTATCTCATAAAAACAGGATGGAAAATGCTTTACAGGGTACTCAGATTCATATAGACTAGAGGGACCCCGACCCCTAGCCTTAGATTCAAAGTTACAGCAAATAGAGGTAAAAAATCCTTCCAGCAAAAAGACACATTTACAAGTTAAGAAAACAAATGTAAGACTAATCCACCTTGCCTGGCTATTACTTACTAGTTTGAAACATGAAACACTGATTCAGGCCACATCTACACTACAGGATAATATCGAATTAGCTAAAATCAGTTTTATAAAACTGATATTATAAATTCGATTTCATGCGGCCACACTAGGCACAGTAATTCGGCGTTGTGCGTCCATGGTCCGAGGCTAACGTCGATTTCTGAAGCGTTGCATTGTGGGTAGCTCTTCCTTAGCTATCCCATAGTTCCCACAGTCTCCCCCGCCCCTTGGAATTCTGGGTTGAATCATTATTGTCGCGGGTGGTTCTGGGTAAATGTCGTCAAGTCATATCCTTCCTCTGGGAAAATTCAGCTGACAATCTTTCGCGCCATTTTTCCCTTGATGCTGGTCAGAGCCATAGCATGGAACATGGAGCCCGTCAGCTTTTTTTTTTTCGCACCGTTATGTGTACTGGATGCCGCGGACAGAGAGGCAATATTCCAGCGCTACACAGCCCAGCATTCACTTGCTTTTTGCAATGATAGCAGAGATGGTAATCGGTCGTTCGTACCATCTTACTGCCGCGAGAAAAACTGGCAATGAGATTTAGCAGTTATCTCTCCTCCTTCTTGTACTGTCCGCTGCTATCACGGTGCCTTGGCTGAAATCGGGCTTGGGGCGGCAACGCAATAAGCAAAATTCGGATTGACTCACTTGGGACTGAGTCAGTCCCTCCCTTTATGGTTTCTAAAAATTAGAGTCAGTCCTGCCTGAATAAGGGCAAGTGTATTAGAGGACCAGTGTATCAGAGCACAGCTGCTCCGTGTCAAGTATTCACAGGGATGGCCCCTGCAACAACCCCACCCGTTGCTTCCTCCTCCCCAACCTTCCTGGATACCGTGGCAGTTGCCTGACCCGTTTGTGTCTGAAGTAAAAGAATGCAGGAATAAGAAACACTGAGTGTTTTAGTGACATAAAATGAGGGGGAAGCAGCTCCGCGCGTGATATCCAGGCAGGACCATAAGCGGTGTGGGGAATGGAGCCCAGCATGGCTGTGCTCTGAACAGTCCTGGGCAGTACAAATCTTTTCTTACACAGGAAAAGGGAGGGGGTGAAGCCCCGTTGCTATGTGAAAGCTGGTTATTAGCATTCTGTCCTATCTACTGGGAGTAACACAATGTTGCCCTCGATGTCAACATGTTAGATATTCATAGGACGGTTTACTAGTTCTATTGCACCAGTTTACACCGGGAGGGGAGAGGAGAGGAGCGTATATACTGCTTCTTCACTGCTCAGCATTCGCGTTCTACCAGCGCATTCAGTACACCTTAGGGGGTGACATTGAAAGTTGTCAAGAAATTGATTTCTTTCCCTTTTCTTTCACCGTGGTGGGGGGGAAAGAACTGAAGCTGTTCCCTGTAACCACGCCGACCACTGTTGTATTTGAACTACAGACATTGGGAGCTCAGCCAAGAATGCAAATACTTTTCAGAGGGACTGCTGTGGATCGTGGGATAGCTGGAGTCCTCAGTTACCCCCTCCATCACATGAGCATCAATTTGAGGTTCTCTGGCTTCCCGTTACGCTTGTCACGCAGCGCTGTGTATCCTGGAGATTTTTTTTTCAAACACTTGGCATTTTTGTTCTGTAACGGGCTCTGATACAAACAGATTTGTCTCCTCATACGCATTCAGGATCCAGTATACTCCCGTGACGGTCCTGCTGGAGCTCTTTTTGGATTGAGACTGCATCGCCACCCCTTGCTTGATTCAGAGCTCCACGGCTGGGGCAAACAGGAAATGTAATTCACAAAGTTCGCGGGGCTTTTCCTGTTTTACCTGCCCGCCTGCATTCCGAGTTTCAGATTGTCTTCCAGAGCGGTCAGTGGACTGGATGGGAGATACCGTCCGGAGGCAATACGTCGTTTCCGTCCCACTACCTATATCCGATATGTTAATATCGAAATTTAGCGCTACTCCTCTCGTCTTGGGGTGGAGTACAGAAATCGATTTAAAAGAGCCCTTTATATCGATATAAAGGGCATTGTAGTGTGGACGGGTTTACAGCGTTAAATCGATTTAATGCTCTTTAAATCGATTTAAACGCATAGTGTAGACCAGACCTCAGAAAGACGGGAAGCCTGGGTGTACTTCTCGTCCTTCTCAGTCCGGAGAGACAGAACAAAACGAACACAAACAAAAGCAACAAACAAAGACTTGCGCGCGTCACGCGAAGATTGAGAGTGATGCTGTGTCCCCGTTGCGTGCTCAGTCACCGTTTAGCGTGAGCTTCTTAACCCTTTACAGGTAAAAGAGACATTAACCCTTAACCATCTGTTTATGACAGGTGTGGAGGAGGGTGGTGGATAGGGAAGGATTCAGAGAGCCGCAAGGTGAAATGGGTGCTCTCCTCTCCAGTTCCTGGCATGCAGCAGTGGGCCAAGTCACAGTGCAATTGCAACAGGGCAATGGGAGTGTGTCATCAGTCCATCCTGAATGCTGGGCTTTCACTTTGGCAGAGGGGCATGGGGCAGGCAGGACTGTGAGGCAGAGAGTGCGCGGCCCTCACACCAAAGCAGGGTTGGGAGGATAGAAAGCTGGGGAACAGGGAGGTGGGTCCCTCCATGCAAGAGAGTCCACAGAGCTGCCAGCCGTGGCCTCCCTCCCTTCTCTCCCCAGGGAGCAGAGCCTCTTCCCTGGAAAACCTGCAGCTTGCTCTCCAAGGAGCATGCCATGCAAGCCAGCCCCAGCTGCACTGCACTGACAGCCCAGCTCAGCCTCAGCTAGAGTGATCAGACAGCAAATGTGAAAAATCAGGACGGGAGTTGGCGGTAATAGGAACCTAGATAAGAAAAAGACCCAAAAATCGGGACTGTCCCTATAAAATCGGGACATCTGGTCACCCTAGCCCCAGCAGGGGGTCTTACACCCCCTCCCCATCCCAAGCTGCTCCACTCTCCTTCTGGCTGTTGCTGTACAATCTACTACAAGACAGAGGAGCTAGTACTGTAATAATGTACCTACCAGCACAGCAATCTGTACAATTATTGATTCGCAGTCAAAGGACTTTACATGGCAGGAGTTAGAGAGTAAATGGGACTTCCCTGGTTTTCTAAATGGCAGGAGACAGGAGTCTGAGAGCAACTCACTGGGAGTGTGATTCTTATCACCTCCTCCTCCCTATAGTCTGCGATCTAACCAAAGGACTTCGCTGGCTTCCTAAATGGTAGTAGTCAGAGAGCAATTCATTGGGAGTCTGATTCTTACCACCTCCCTATAGCCTGTGATCTAATCAAAGGACTTTGCAAATCGCTGGCTTTGTAAATGGCAGGGGAGCAATTCATTGGGAGCGTAGTTCTTACCTAGCTCCTCCTTACAGTCTGCGATCTGCAGTCTGAGCCTGTGTCCATTTTTAGGCACCGTCTTTTTAGCGCCCCCCAGGTCTCCGCACCCTAGGCGGCTGCCTATCTTGCCTCGTGCTTCCACCGGCCCTGGGTCAATGGGAGAATTCTCCCATCTACTTACTGCTGTCTACACTGGGGGTCAGTCTGAGGAGCCTAATGGCTCTTTTGCTTCAGTGTTAACTAAAAAGATTAATTGTGATCAAACGCTTAACAGAATTAATATTAACAATAAAGGGGAAAGAATGTAAGTCAGAATAGGACAAAAACAGGCTAAAGACCATTTAGTTAGATATATTCATATCAGCAGAAATTCATGCTTCATTCTTCATGCAGATGACTGTGGGGGCAGGTGGGAGGAAACCTATGTAAATCCCCATGGAGGTGAGTCAACTGCCATTCTTTATTGGGGAAACTGAGGCACAGCTTAATATTGCTGTGGCTATGACCCCAGCCAAAAGTGTGGAAGCAGAGGCACGGTGGAGTATTCCTGAAACTAAGATCCCCTCACACCCTTAGTCAAAATTGGAGAAACCAAGGTAGATCTCATTATTGGTGTAGTGACCACTTCAGCCAAAAAAGGAAAATCCGAGGCACAGCTCAGTGTCACTACCACCATATTCCCAGCCACAAGTGAGGAAACTGCGTTAGAAGTGCTCGCATTACTTTTCAAGCCTGGCTTAATTGGGAAATATTTTAATTAAGGGGAAAAGAAAATGTGTAGAAGTTATAGATAGATTTAAGTATTTTTCTTCATGGTTAAAATAATTTCCTAGATATGTATCTTTGCATGTATTATGCTGTTTCAGTTCCCTCTGTAGGTGAAAGTATACATCCTGCCTACTTCTGGGCCTCAATTTAACGCTGGTATTGCCTTTGGCAAGGGTAAAATGTCTCTCCCTCAACCCCCAGGAAAATGGAGGATCCTTGACAGACATGCTGTTTCTTCATCTTGTCCTTGCTGCTTCACTCAGTATGTCTGACTGAAAAGTGCCAGGCATATGGTGGTTGCCATGTATCAATTGTGGCATGCTTGAAGTATATGGGGCATGTGACATATGTTAAAAGTGAACTGTTAATGGATTTCCATAACTTGGCTTCAACTTTATTAGCCCTGTAGCTCATCATGTTTAATTCATCCTTAAATTGCATTTGAAACAACTATCTGGTTAACCCTATTTTCTTATGAAACCCTCATGGCTATATTTACGTAGCAATAACTATTTAAATCTTTCATGACCATTAAAGTGAATTTAATCAACCTTTCTTTGAGCTCTGCTTTGTAGTGATAAATTGGCAGGTCCATACCTGACCCACTGCACAAACTTCAATCTGTTCTTTTTAGTCCATTCTTTCTCTTACCCTTTTTATTTTAATGTTGTATTTTCTTTTTTTCTGTGCATAAACGGTCACCACTACCTCCCTATTTATTATTATTAGTTTATTTTATTACTGCTATTATTATTTCTTTATTTTCTGTTTGCTTCCTTTCCCTCTCCATCTCTCCCTTCCTTCCTTGTGACTCCTACTCCCCAACGTGTCACTCTATAGAAGTCCAGCAGGCTGATACTTGAGCTTGTAGCCCTGTCCATTTGAGCTGCTGTTGGGTCTATCTGCATGGAGGAAGGGCAGGCACCACCACTTTACTCATAGGCACACATATGCGATGAGGGGTACGAGAAGGTCCAGGATTTTACAGTATTTCTTTCTCACATTGCTCCAGGCCCTCCTGAACCAATCCTGTGCCCTGCTAGGAATTCCTAAATCACAGGAGCCATATCCTCCACTGTTGTAAATGGACAGAGCTCCAGCAAATTCAAATCGAGCTATGTCCATTCATACCAGGATATGGCCCCAGGACATAAAAATTGTCTTAAAGGGATGTCCTTTATGCTATCTGCTGTGTTTTCCATCCTGGTCAGCAACGTAATGAATCAAAATAATTTGACAATGATTGCACCAAAATGAAAATAAGATTTTACAGATACTCTGCATACCAATTCAGTACTAAGCATAATCTTAATCAAGTCTCAGTAAAGAGTCATGAAACTCCTAGCTAGCATGAACATAGTTGAACACAAAGTCATTCAACTTAATTTTAAATGCTAGGACTTACCTTTTGTACTTCAAAAAATAAAAGTTCAATATAAATAACAACTCTTCAGCAGTTGTCTGCTGCCTTTTTACCCAGGAGCATCAAAAATGTCTAGTTTACATGGGCATCCAACACAGGTGGTCAGATCATTTCACCCTTATTTAATACCCTTTTTGTAACCCATCACTGGAATAAGCTGTTTTGTCCTAACTAAAGATGTTGAGGTTCAGAAAAACCTCCATCTACACTCTACTGTCTTTTTAATGCTGTAGCTTCTGGCTCATTTTGCTGATATATCGTGTTGGGATGTACTGCAAGCAGAAGATGTCAGAGTGCTTTTTTGGGTGGTGGGAGTATTTAAAATGCTTTTATTTAAATCCTGATTTTTTAAAAATAATTTATAAAAAAAACTAGGTCAGATTTTTTACTTGTGTGTTATTTGCTTACTTTTCCTATTGTATAGGCTTAAATTGGTAACGTGGATGTCATATACTTCGTTCTTTAGCTACCAAATTTGTTAGTAGAATTTCAGACTTTAACATAGCATTTTTCTCCCACTAAGAAGTTTCATACTTAAAATACACATCTTTGCTGAAAAGGTCAAGCCCAGCGCCTCATTCACATTCTTACTGTAAGAACAATACAAACTAAAACACGCAACTGATAAGCAAATAGCTTGAGCTATATTTTTAGCCAGCACCGTCGTCCAATATATTGAACTTCTACAAATCAAGAAGCAACATTGCATCTACCTGTCTGTACTCTTCCATCAAAATTTGCAATTTCAAGTCAGTGGGACCTGTATGCCTGTCAGTTAGGTTCTGCTGAAAATCTGACCCTCAAGTGGGAAACTACCATGGCTGGAGGCCCTTAAATTCTCATGGAGAAAACCAGTAATATCTCTAGTTGTTGCAAGAACAACTGTAACAAATATCAGTGTAGCTAAGAACTCTACATCAGGGAGAATGGTTGTTATGAGAGAGTCCAAAAGATAAGGAGACAGTAAAAATTCAGCACAGAACAACTTATAGTTAATTAATATTGTTACTAGAAACAGTTTGTGAAATGTGTGAATGTAAGGCAGGATGGGAAGAATGAAAACTATCTCCAAGTTTGGGGATGGGGAATATTATTTGTGTTTCTAATTTCAGTCTTTGTGCTCTTTTGCTACTGGTATTTATTGGCTTAGTTTCTGTAAAGTCAAGTGATAGTAAAACTATGAGTATTTAAACATTTGTTACCATGCAAATGCAGTTTAATAAAATCAGCTATCAGCAGGATTGGACCCTCAAGCATGACCTGTGTGTGTGTGCACTCACCTATGTGGAGGAACAAATAACACCTGTAATACTGAAGGCTCTTTCAGCTGGAACAGAGATGGGAGGGCATGCCAATTAATTCTGCCAACTTTGTGTGTGCTGGCCATATCATCCATTTATTTTGTCAGGATAAAAGAGAATCCTTTGTAGAATTCAACCTAGGCTTAGTGAAATAATTATAAATTGTGGTCTCAGCAAGCTCAGCATTCAAAGGGGAAGAAAACATTCTGATCCTGATTCTGCTTGATCCGAAATATCAAATGGTGCCCTGATCTGTCACCACTAGTCAGCTCTGTGACTGAATGACTCAGTGAAACAATCCTTGCATTGAATTAGACTTTCTGTTGCCTAATTATCCTAAAACCTCTCACCTATTGTTCTTTTTCTTTCCCTGCCACCAACTTTTGAATTAATTCAATGCCCATGAATGTACAAAACTAATAGCACTCACTTGAGTCAGATACAGAGCAAACAGGCATCACAAAAACTTCCCCACACCTCTGCTAATACATCTCAATCCTGTCTTATGGCCTGCCTGTCTCCTTCATCTTCAGCCAAACAGAAGGGGTCGGCAACTTCTGGTACATGGCTCACCAGGGTAAGCACCCTGGCGGGCCAGGCCAGTTTGTTTGCCTGACACGTCAGCTGGTTTGGCCGATCACGGCTCCCACTGGCTGCAGTTCACCATCCCAGGTCAATGGCGGCAGCGGGAAGCTGCGGCCAGCACATCCCTCGACCCGCACCGCTTCCCACAGCCCCATTGGCCTGCAGCGGCAAACCGCGGCCAGTGGGAGCCACGATCAGCCGAACCTGTGGATGCGGCAGGTAAACAAACTAGCTCAGCCTGCCAGCGTGTTTACCCTGAACAAGCGGTGGACCAGCTTTAAGAAACACTGTTCTAGACATTAGATCAGTGTATCCCCTTTCCCACAGGCCTGGGGAGAGGAGGGAAGATTTTGCAACCAGATCCTTCTACTTGACTGAACCCAGCTGTTAAGAGTTACACAGATGAGACTTCCCTCTCCCACAGCGTAGGTCAGGATTAATGGGTAGGTGGGTTTCTAATGCAGTTGGGGGCAGGCAGCTTGCTGGCCAATTTGCCATTTTGCTTTGTGGTGCTTTTTGTTCCACCCTGGCCCTGCAATTGTAGCAGATGCTCTCTCAAAGGGTGGGATCAGTTGACATGGGAATTAGCAGCTCAGATCCAAAAGGGGAGGCAGTGAGCAGCCTCTCACAAATTCTTCATCAAGGTGCTGGGATAGGAGCAGCTCCAGGCCTTTTGTCAGCCTGGGCAGAAAATGATTTTGGTGCCTCCACCCCCACACTGGCTGACTAAAAAAAATGAGCTGTCCCTCAGCTGGGAGAATAGGTGCCTATGCGATTATGGGAAGTGAAAGAGACAAAGGTCAGTACTGCAGTCAGCTCTCTCAGAAACATTTAGGAGAATCCTAGGTACCCTAAGCGCCTTATCAGTGACACCTGTATTCAGAACTGACCATAAAAATATATATTTAGCCAGTTTTTAAAATGCTTGTCTACCTGAAAATCCAGAATGGCTCAAAAGGAGCCATTACACCCTATCATATCAGGACATCCCAAAAAGAGACTCCACACAGCCGATGAATCTATAAGTTCTTCACTCCAGGCCAATGAGGGTGGCAGGAAGCCACGGCCAGCACATCCCTCACCCGCGCCGCTTCCCGCAGCCCCCATTGGCCTGGGACGGTGAACCGTGGCCAGTGGGAGCCGCGATCAGCCAAACCTGCAGACGCGGCAGGTAAACAAACTGGCCCAGCCCGCCAGAGTGCTTACCCTGGTGAGCCATATGCCAGAGGTTGCCGACCCCTGCCCTAAACAGAAGCCACTAATCATTTGCTAGTTTTTTCTAAGACAAACCTCTCTCTGAAGGCTTTGGGAGTTTTGCCTGAATAAAGACTAAGTAAACCCTGAGTACTGAGTTCAAGATCTGGCCCCAGGGACTAAGAATGAGAGAATTAAAATCACTTCCAGTTAAGTGAATTTTGAACTTGGACTAATGAAAAATGAGATATTAGCCTTGTGATCCTAATCTTTTTATTTTATTTTATTTTATTTTTGTTTTTGTTGCAGCTCTACCTTCTGATGGATTGGCAGATTGGTACCCCTGCTGTAAGAGTACCAACTGAAATCAGCTAAACTGACTTCTGCCATGGAATCTGAAAAAGATTTGGGGGTAGTAGTGAATATTCAGCTGAACATAAGCTCCTAGTGTAATGCTGTGGTGAAAAGAGCTAATGAAATCTGGGATGCACGAAGAAACTCAAATAGGAATAGAGAGGTTATTTTACCTCTATATTTGAAACTGGTGCAACCGCTGCTGAAATACAAGTGTCCAGTTCTGGTACCCACAATTCAAGAAGGATGTTGATAAATTGGAGAGGGTTCAGAAAAGAGTCACAAGAATAATTAAAGGATTAGAAAACATTCCTTATAGTGATAGACTCAAGGAAGTGAATCTATTTAATTTAACAAAGAGGAGGTGATTTGATAACAGTCTATAAATATTACTCCCGAGGAAATTCTGCACCAAAAAAATAAAAATTCTGTGCACAATATTTAAAAATTCTGCATATTTTGTCAGTAAATAAATGTGGAGGCTCCAGTTTGGCAGTTGGGAGCACAGGCCACTGGCTGCATGGAGGTGAGAGAGGGTTAACTTCTATTCAAATAATGACATTTTTGATCCCTGAATTTTTGAAGCAGAGTGCATCAAATATACAAAAATGTACTCAGGAACACGGGCCTTCATCCCATACAGTATATAGCAGAATTATTTGGTGGTGAATCTCCCCAGTATGTGGCAAGTGACATAAGCCACACCAGGGCAGTTGATAAATATTACACTTTCTCGTCTGAAATACTTTTTGGAACTCTTTACAACAGTTTTATTGTTTGGTTGCAATTAACAATTTTAATAGCACCTTTCTTCTCCTTTTATTGCCACATATTTTCCTTTAAAACCTTATTACTGGCATCCTATTGATCCCTTTCTGCTACTGGCGCTATTTATTAGAAGGATGTGTTCTCACTTCCATTCAGTAACTTGAAAGAAAAAGTGATTTAAAAAAAGATATTTAGCACAGAAAACTCATAAACTTCCACCTAAATAAGCAGTTACAGAAGAGCAGATATTTTTAGATTGTATTGGTAAATGTTGCAGTGTTATAGGCCAATCAATACAGTTAATGCTAATTGTAATGTACTTTTGTCAAAACAGTGCTTTATCTTAAAGTTAATTTCTGATTTATATCATTTTCCATAAAGTAATTCTGAAAATGTAATGCTTATTGCATTTGGTTCCTGCTAATGGGAAACTGGCATCATTTAAATATTAGTCGGTCTCAAGTACTTTAAAACAAGATTCAGTATTCTTGTTAGGAGAGGATGGCAGAAATTTCCAGAAGAACGTTTTTTCCTAATGGTATTGAGTTAGGTAATTTGGCTCAGCGTATAAATGTAGTTATGGTCAAGAGGTGCCAAAGCCAGGCCAAAAGGTCTCTAAAGCCCAATTCTCCTTCCATTTACACTGTTTTTACACTAGCATAACTCCATCGACTTCAATAAAGGAATTCATGATTTACATTGGTGTGCAAATTAAGTCTTCTATATTTATTGAAAATAGTATGAATTTTTTATTCTTGACTCTACTTACTTGTTTACCTTGATTTATATTTGTAGTACACTGTTTCACTCGGGCGGCTGTAGGCACCAGCTAAACAAGCAGATGCTTGGGGCAGTAAAATATATGGGGCAGCATAATACTGGGGCCCCAGCTGAAACCTGAGGCAGCATCCTGGGCTGGATCCTGACGGCCCCAGCTTGTTGTTTTGTCGACGGGGTGCAGCAGGGCAGGGAGCTGGCTAAGTGGGGAGTGTGTCCCTGACGCTGTCCCGGGGGCAGCGGGCAGCGGCCACCCCCCCCCACAGGAGCCTGTAGCGTGGCCCTGCCTCAGCTGCAGAGGACGGGCCGCTCCTCCTCGGCTTGTTCCCGCCACTGCAAGCCAAGGAGGAGCGGCCAGTCCTCTGCAGCTGTGGCAGGGCTGCGCTACTGGTGGGTCGCGGGGGCCGGGGGGGGGTGGCCGCTGCCTGCAGGAGAGTGGAGGGGACAAGCCAAGGAGGAATGGCTCGTCCTCTGCAGCCGGGGCAGAGCCGTGCTACCGGCTCCCACCTGAGGGAGGGCGCGCTGACCGCGGGAGAGCGGCGGGAGCCGGTAGTGTGGCCCTGCCCCGGCTGCAAAGGATGGACTGCTCCTTGGTTTGTCCCCGGCGCCCTCCCGCGGTCAGCAGCCACCCCCCAGGTGGGAGCCAGCAGCGCGGCCCTGCCCCGGCTGCAAAGGACCGGGTGGAACATGACACCCTGGCGGGCCGCTCCTCCTCGGCTTGTCCTCCCCTCTGCGCCCTCCTCTTCCTCCCCTCTGCGCCGCCTCCTGCCAGGGGAGGGGAGAGGAGCTGCAGCATGGGCTGAGCTGAACTTGTGCAGGGGCCAAGGCGAAGACCAAGGATGAGCTGAGCTGGGATCCAGCAGCAGCCCCAACCCTCAGCCACGGGAGTGGCAGCGATGGGAGATGAATCCACCTTGGGTCAGATCCGCAGTAAGGTAAGAGTCAGGACAAATAGGACCCCTGGGACCTCTGGGGAGCTTCTGCCTGCTGGAACCCCAGAGGCTGCCACCTCCCTCCCCACTTCTGCACAGTGTGCCAGTGCCTGGAGTCTCCTTCTGCCTCCCTCCCTGCAGGGGGAGAGCGACCTGACAGAGAGGGGCAGCATCTGTCCAGCAAACCCAGCACCTCTTCCTTGGCTCCTCCAGCCCCAAAGCTCTCTCCATTGCATGCCTCTTGGGCTCCCAGCTGGGCAGCCTCAGCACTGGGAAAACGTCAGCAGGGCTGGGTCCAGTGTGTATCTGAGCTCATGGGGAGCTCTCTCACACCAGTGACTAGCACCTTACCTATGGCAAGTACAGTAGTGCAATAGGAGCGTGACATGAAAAATATCATGTCATGCTGTGACACGGTCACTCAAATCACGATTACGTGTGTGTACTGTGCTGCACTATCGGCGCCATTCGCGCTAATTTCCGTTTCGTGTTGGTTATAGGGCTAAAATGCTGGGACAAAAACAAAAATGACTTTCTGGTGCTGCCTACCGGAAACAAAGAGAGAAACGGCAAAAAAAAATTAGAAAAACTATCTAATACTTCAAAAAAGTATTTTAAAAAAGTCAACAATCAAGGAGAAAGCTCTAAGCAATGCATTGAAGGTGATTATTCATCAACTGATGAAGACCAATCGAACCAAAGATTACCTTTATCAACTGATAAAGATGAACAACAATCTGACCAAAGATTATCTTCGCTAACTGATAAAGATGAACAATCACAATCCATCCAAAGATTTACTACTTCAGTTGAAAGGTCCAGTAATGAAGAACTGCTGACATTGATGCAGTAGAATTGTATGATGAATTAATAGATTTATCTGAGCTAATAAGTCCTAAAACTTCTCCTCTAAAAGTATTAGAGTTTATAGCAAGAAATGATTTTTTCATTCCAGACACTGCTATAGCATTACACATTCTTTTAACATTACAGTATCAGTGCTTCTGGTGAGCACAGTTTCTCAAAACTGAAATTACTAAAAAATTGTCTCACTATGTCTCAAAATCATTTGTCAGGACTCTCATTAATTTCAATTGAAAGTGCTATTGCACAAATATTTAGATTTCACTGACTTATTAAAAGACTACGCAGGTGTAAAAACCAGAAAAATTCAGTTCATATACATTCTTTTAATTTATAAGAAACTGGAAGACACTAACGTTTTTCATTGAACTTTTGTTAAAATTAAATGTTAAAATTACACTAGTAGGAAATTGTTTTATTTCACTAACTACAAATTCTCTGTTTTCATTTTTTAAAATTTTAAACAATCAAAACAAAACTGCAAAGTGCAAACGTGTAAAAGCCCAAAAAAGTGCAAACGTATAAAAGCCCCAAAAAAGTGCGAGGGGGATGGGGAGCAGCCAAAAAATTTTTTGCTTGGTGCAGCAAAAAACCTAGAGATGGCCCTGGTTTCACTTATACCATAAGATCTTCAGGGTAGGGACTTACTTATTATTCTGTACAGTGCCTAGCACAACAGGATCTTGAGTATGACTGGGACCTTTGGGTGCCACCACCATACAAATTCTAACTATTATTGTGAAGTGCCAGGTTTTGTTTTTGAATATATAGTAAGTTTGCACATTTCTGTTCTTCAGATTTCTCTAATGCTACGTTGTGTTTTTTTAGCCTGTTCTCTGATAACAACACAACGAGACTTAAATCAGAGGTCTATATGAAAGGCAGACCTTGCATATGACAACCCTGCTAATGAAAACAAAATATACTTAACAGCCTAAAAATATTAAAGCGTCATTTTGTTCATGATGCATTAGTACTGCCATCCTCCCACAACATATGCATACACACATAGGTTTCTGATATCAGTTACACCAATGTAAATTCAGAATAAAACCATTGGAGTTACGCTGGATTTACATGACTATAATCTTTTGGTTCATTAAATCAACTAAATTAGTTTACACACACACATAATCAGACACCTTTCCTACCGTTTAACATTTCCACAGCTCTTATAAAACATGGTTACTTACCTTGTAACTCTTGTTCTTCGAGATGTGTTGCTCATATCCATTCCAGTAGGTGTACGCGCCGCGCACAGTTGCACGTTCGTTCGAAACTTACCCTAGCAACCAAGCGGGCCGGCAGTCGCCCCCTAGAGTGGCGCCGCTAGAGCGGGGTGATCATATTAACCCCTGCGGCCCGCCCCCTCCTCATCCTTCTTGCCGGTTACCCGACAGGGGAAGGAGGGCGGCTGGAAGGATATGAGCAACACATTCGCTCAAGACACGAGTTTACAAGGTAAAGTAACCATGTTTTCTTCTGTCGAGTGCTGCCATTATCATCGAGGGATTCCAGCCTACGTAGCGGTGGGGTCGGATATAGTCACGTGGTGCATCCCTATACTGTGTTAAGTGTGTCTGATATCCCAAGTTTCTGGTAGGGCATAATGGCTAAACGGGCACAGAGACAGTCGCCGCTCTGCAGCTTCCTGGTGGGAACTCGTGCTGAGAACGCTACCGAGATGCTGCTCTGTAGAGTGTGCAGTGATACCCCCGAGGAGAGCGAGTCGTAACATGCTTAATGGCCAGACTTTACCACGAGAGACCTCTGTGAGGAGACTGGCACCCCTGCGCCGCTAGCTATTGCGACAAAGAGCGAGTGACTTGCGAACGGCTTAGTTCTATCTATATAAAGGCCAGCGCCCGCGCACATCTAGCAAGTAATGTTGTCTCCAGATGAAGAGGTTTTAGGAAAGAAACGGAAGAATATGTCCTGTAATCGGAAGGCTCGAGACAATTTTTGGGGAGGAATGCGGATGCGCCTCAGTGCACCTTGTCTCGAGAAGACCGTGTATGAGGGTCCACCATGCGCAAGCGATACGCGCCAGCGGATTGATGGCACAGAACGCTGTTCCAGGAAATGGAGAGGGACAATGTAGCCACGGTCAAACGGGAACAAAGCAACAACACAGCTTAAGATCCCAGGAGGGGCCTGGATGACGACTGAGGGAAAGGGCTCCCAGCCTGAGGAATCTAGTGACAGTGGGTGCAAAGCGAATGGCCATCGCCCGTGGGAAAGGGAATGGCCGCCAGGTGAACCCGAGCGGGCAAGCCAGCTGTGTTTACAACCGAAGGTAATCCAAGACATCGGGAATGGAAAACATTGCAGGGTGAAGCGCTTTTCCGCCACACACACACGTAAACACCTCCACGTGCTAGTACGTCCGTCCCGTGGAGGGCTTCGACGCGAGAGTACCTGCCTACGGGAAAGCAGTGCAAATCGACACAGTTTAGCCACGCCGGAGCCACAGCAGAGATGAAGCGAAGTCCGGGTGACAAAGCCCGGCCGTGTCCTGCGATCAGTCCAGGCAGAGGCAGGGGAACAGGTCCACTACCGACAGGTCCAGGAGCCAGAGTACCATGCTAACGTGGCCATGCCGGGCGAGAGAATCAACGCCTGCCCTGCTCAGAAGGACCTTGAGGAAATGAACGGAGGGAAGCCATAAAAAAGATGCGTCCCAACGGAATCAGGAAGGACCGCTACTGAGTCCCGCTCGCCGCCTGGAAGGAGCAGACATAGCGACACTCCGCGTGCGAGATTCAAACCGATCATGGGATCCCCACTTGCAAAAGCGAGGGCTACCGTCCTGGGCGACAGGACCAATCGGGAGCTGAACGCCCGACTGAGATGCCACCAGTTTGCGCGCCCGGGGAGAAAGGAAGCGCCTAGGGACTGAGTGGGCTAATGCCACATTCCCCAACATTATGGCTCCGACAGAGAAAGAATCTCGTCCCCCTGCTGTTGACATATACAGACCGCTTGGTCTCAAAAATGATACACAGCGGCCTTGACTCCAGAAGGCTTGACAAGCAAGGCGGACCGCTCCATCCCAACGTTGATATGGAGATAAGCAGATCGGACGGAACCAGCGACACTAGCCTCAACGGCCCTTATGTGGCCCCATCCCAAGTCCGATGCGTCCTAGTGACGGACACGAGGCTGGGCGGATGAGGCGCCCCACCAGACACGGACTCCTGCAGCCACCATTGAGGGAGAAGAATAATGTCGTTGGACTGTGACGACGTATCTACTAATACCGAAGGCTTGGCGCAGCTGAGGAAGACCACGACTGCAGATCGACCGTAGCCCTGCTCTGCGCAACGAAAGGGCAGTGGCCACCATGTGGCCCAAGATGTGAGCAGGTCGAGTAGAAGTTAAGGCGCTGCAACCTCCGATAGTTCGACAAAGCCTGGAATCGGGAACAAGGGAAAGAGGGGCGTGGCCGTGTAGAGTCAAGGACGCGCATAAATTCTAATCCTCGGAGGGAAGAAGACCTTCTCTCACATCAGCATCAGGCCGAGTTGCAAAAAGGCGCTGATCACGGACGTGGGAACGAGCAACGCCGCTGACGGTCCTTCGGATACGCCAATCTCGAAGGTGGAATATATGCACCCGCTGCGACGAAAGGCGACGAACTAGGCCATGCACTTCGTAACACTCCTCGGGCGCCGAGAGGCGAACGGGAGACTGAACGGATAGAACGGCGCTATGAGCAAAAGGCAAGAACCGGTCCGATGGGGCGCGGAAAATGGCGATTGAAATAGGCGCTTGCCATGTCAGCGCGACCAGTCCCAGACTCAGGGATGGGAGAGGTCCACAAGGAAACCATGCGGAATTCACCTTCAGTCAATATTTTAGTCCGCGAGGTCGAGGATGGAACGGAACTCCCTTGCCTTGGAATCCCGAGTAGCGGAGTAAACCTCTGCCCTTCTCGTTTTTGCGGAACCTTCCTGAATGGCCAACTTGTCGAGAGCGTTGCAACCTCCCGGAGGAGTCTCGGAGAGGGTCCTGATAGAAGGGAGGAGGAGGGGGGCGACGGCGGTACGAGGCAAACTGACAGGGTATCCACACCGCAGCAGTAACCCAAAACGATCTGAAGTGAGCGCGACCGACAGCAGGGAGGAAGAGAGAGACGTCGGAGAAGGTGAGAGGTTAGGAGGAAACTGTAATCGCCCCGGGCGTTCTTCAAAATGAAGACTTCGCCGGAAAGAAGCTGGTAGGGTCCTTCGCCTTGACCCCTTGATTACAGACCTGTCTGCACTGCATTCTTTGCGGCGCCGAAAGATCTGTACTTGTTGGGCGGGAAAGCCTTAACGCTGTTTGTTAGTTGCGGGCGGAAGGTCACGCTGTGCAACGCGTATCATTCCAAGAGCCCGCATAATGACCCTCGTTTCTTTTAGGCTGCAGCCACGCGGTCGTCTATCCACAGAACAGCCTGCCCTCACAAACGGTAAGATCCTGGATGTTCTGAGTTCCGAGGAACGCCAGAGACCTCAAGCCAGAAGATATCACGCACCGGACATACGAACCCGGAGCCAGAGTCGTGCGCAGAGTCGACGCGCTCCATCCAGGCCTGCAAGGAGGCTGCGCTGCAACTTCTTTCTTCGAGTCCAGAAGGGTACGAACTCCTTGACGAGCGCTCGCGGGAGGAGCGCTTTGAATTTATCAGCCGGTCCAGGTTTAAAGGAAAGCGGATGAGTAGCTTGCGGCTTAGAACTCCCAGCTGCAGCAATGCCCACCCCTCCTGCCACCCAGCAGAATGACTGCGCCCAGTAGTCATCCTTCTGCGTACTGACTGGGGGCGCGCTCTTGCCATGACGTTCTCTGTTCACCGATTGCACCACGAGGAGCAGGCGCGGTGGATAATAGAGCAAGTCTTAATGGACCATGTATTTGCGTCTACCCCTCAGTGGGGAACGAGCCAGTGACTGCCAGATGGGATTGCGTGCTCTGTATTGTTAATAAAGGCAGGGAACACCGATGGGGCGCAACGTGAGAATACGCACAAGGGTCCTCAACCTCAAGACCCCTTCGGCCGACATTCATGTTAGCGCCACTCGCCTAGGAGGTCTTGTAGCCCTCCAGCTATGGGGTGACCCAGGATCTCGGCTACTGCTTCATCAGGAGAGTTGAAGAGTGACTGGCAAAGTGGTCTGGAGTCCGTAGCTACAGACCCGTTCAGCCTCCGAGGGAATTCCACAGGCGCGAATGGGAACGGACCCTTCCTCAGGGATCGTGGGGCGCACAGTTGCACGTTCGTCGGAAACTTTACCCTAGCAACCAAGCGGGCCGCAGTCGCCCCTAGAGTGGCGCCGCTATGGCGGGTGATATATACCCCTGCCGGCCCGCCCCTCCTCATTCCTTCTGCCGGTACTCCGACGGGGGAAGGAGGCGAGTGTGGAATGGATATGAGCAACACATCTCGAGAACAAGAGTTACAAGGTAAGTAACCATGTTTCTTCTCGAGTGCTTGCTCATATCCATTAGAGGGATCCAGCCTACTAGCGCGGTGGGTCGGATATAGTCACGTGGTGCATCCCTATACTGTGTTAAGTGTGTCTGATATCCCAAGTTTCTGGTAGAAATCAGGCGTGCCAAGCCCCTATGGCCCAGTGCAACACAACTGCTAAATCATTCTCTTGTAGACCTGAACACTAGTGTAGGAAGAGGATTCACAAGGATGAACTTTAGTAGAGCAGCAGTTTTTTTGTTATTGAAAAATTTAGTGGCCACTACAAGAAAATTCTTGCTGTCCATTAAATTGAATTTCCATATACATGCTGTGGTTCAGCATCTCAGTATTACTTGGCTGTGGAAGGTAATTGTTGTAAACGTGTTTGTAATATGCCCTGTCAAGAACCTGGTAGTGTGCAGTGACTACAAACCTTCAGCAAGGCAGACAAAGACGCCCTCTGTATGTTGCAGTTGACATCACCACATGTGAGCGGAGGATGCTGACCCAGTGACTTCCAGGGTATCAGAAGTGGCATAAGCAAACTTCCTCTTTCCTGGACACAGCCCAGCTCGAGGAGTTTGATGCTTAACCCTGTAGCCCTGGAATCCTTTCTGAGCAGTAACTAGCAGTCAGGGATGAATGCAGTTCTCTTGAGCCAAACGTTCCATGGTTCTAAGCTACCCTATCACTTCTAAGAGCCCTAGAGTTCCCCTCTAGTCTTCTGACAGCACTTACAGAATATCTGTCTTCCTTACTCTAGATAGTTGGAAATAGTTTGGTAAAGAACGATGAAAACTCAATCTGAAGTGTGGCAGTTTTCTGGCTGTTTCATGGTCATTGTTGCACTTTGGAGGATCACGCTGGGCTTTGTCCAGAGCAGCAGATCTAGTGAGAAAAATGGGGTTAAAGGAGTGTTCCTCTTGCCCAGCCGTGTTCCATTGCTTCACATAGACATGAAAAACATGGTTACTTACCTTGTAACTCTTGTTCTTCGAGATGTGTTGCTCATATCCATTCCACACCCGCCCTCCTTCCCCATTGTCGGAGTAACCGGCAAGAAGGAACTGAGGAGCGGGCGGGCCGGCAGGGGTATATATCACCCGCCATAGCGGCGCCACTCTAGGGGGTGACCTGCCGGCCCGCTTGAGTTGCTAGGGTAAAAGTTTCCGACGAACGTGCACGCGCGGCGCGTACACCTACTGGAATGGATATGAGCAAGCACTCGAAGAAGAACTATATATTTTTTGACAAATAGTTATGCAGTAGCCTCGCCTTTCCTGTTCTTTCTCATTGGTAAGGAAATGAAGTTACACATAGGCCCACATCTATCCAGCAGTGAAAAAATTAGAGAATATTGCTTCTCCTTCAACCACTTTCTTGGACAGAGAATAGAAAATACGCTGTTTAATAAACAACTCATGAGAGGGTCACAGTTACACTTATTCACAGTTACTTGTAGCAGTACAGATTCTGCATGTGACCTAGAAAAGCTCTCTGACACAGAAATACATGCTCTTAAATCATCTCATTTGTCTAATGAGGACAGAGACAGCCAAAGAGATAACATGACTAATTTGATTAGTAGACATTGCAGTTGTTTCTGCTGAGAGTGGCAGATGTATACAGAATCCATAGTGGCAGCAGGGGTGCTGAAATGGGCAGAGTGGCAGAGCTCATCCACTTTTCAGCAGGGGCCTGACCCTCCTCTTCGCCCGAAGGCCTCACCCGCCCTGGGCCAAGCCGGCAGTTGGAGCCTGGGCAACTGTGAAGTGCCACGGACCCTCCACCTGACTAGTCGAGAGCAGCCCCTAGAGGGGTCGAGAACAGCCCCTGGCCCGTCTCCTTGCCCCATGGTCCCCTCCCACCCAGGGCAGGTGGTGGATCCATAGCGTGGCTCCCCACTGCTGCCTATGTGGCTCTTACATGGCCAGGCTGTGGACAGCTATGGGGAGGCAAGGACCCTCCTGTCCTGGGCGCGGGGGAAGGGTGTGTCAGATGGAGCAGGGACAAAAGGCTAGGGCTGTTCTCAGGCCCCCCATCCTGGGAAGGTGAAGAGTCTGCAGCTCCCAGCCTCCTCCAGCTTCCAGAATGGCTAGGGGCAGAGCCTTGAGTGGAAGAGGAGGGGCGGGGGCCCTGTCCTTCATCTTGGAGCAGGCTCTACCTCCTTTGCAGAGAGATGTTATCATTACATTTGGAAATGAAGAAAGGGAAGGTTAGTGAGGCTGTGTTTTGGCATCTCTGTTAATGCATTCTGGTACAATTAAATTAAAAAATAATTTAAGTTTGGATACAATTACACCTCCAGTGGCCCCCTCTGTCTGTGCTCAGATAATCACTGGTATAAGCAGGCATGACTCCAATGAATGAGATGAAGTTGCCCAGTCACCCAGTTTTGTGAGATCCCTTTGTAACTCTTCGCAGTCTTGAGTAATTTTGTATCCTCTGCAAACTTTGCCACCTCACTGTTTACTCCTTTCCCCAGATCATTTATGAATATATTGAATAGCCCTGGTCTCCGTACAGATCCCTGGGGGACACCACTATTTACTTCTCTCCATTCTGAAAACTGACCATTTATTCCTACCCTTCATTTCCTATATTTTAATTAGTTACCAATCCATGAGAGCACCTTCCCTCTTATCCCATGACTCCTTACTCTGTTTAAAAGCCTTTAGTGAGGGACCTTGTCAAAGGCTTTCTGAAAGTCCATGTACACTATATCCACCAGATGACCATAGTCCACATATTTGTTGACCTCCTCAAAGAATTCTAGTAAACTGGTGAGGCATGATTTCCCTTTGCAAAAGCCATGTTGTCTCTTCCCCAACAAATCATGTTCATCTATGTATGTGATAATTCTGCCCAATTTGCCTTGTGCTGAAATTAGGTTTACCATGCCTGTCATTGCCAGGATTGCTTCTGGAGCCTTTTTTAAAAATCAGCATTTCATTAGCTGTCCATTAGTCATCTGGTACAGAGATTGATTTAAACACTAGGTTATATACCAGAGTTACTAGTTTTTCAGTTTCATATCTGAGTTCCTTCAGAACTCTTGGGTAAATACCATCTAGTCTTGGTAACTTATTACTGTTTAATTTATCACTTTGTTCCAAAACCGCCTCTGCTGACATCTCAATCTAGTCAGCTCCTCAGATTTGTCACCTAAAAAGAATGGCTCAGGTGCGGGAAACTGCCTCACATCCTCTGCAGTGAGTTTTTTGCTAATTGCTCTTCAGATTGGTTCTTGGCCTACCTAATTATACTTGTACACTTGACTTGCCAGGGTTAATGTTTCTTTCTGTTTTCCTCAGGAGAATTTAACTTCTAATTTTTAATGGATGCTTTTTTGCCTCTAACCACTTCTTTTATTTTGTTGGTTAGATATGGAGGCACTTTTTTGGTCCTCTTACTATGTTTTTTAATTTGGGGTATACATTTAATTTGAGACTCTGTTATGATATTTTGCAATTTCTTCAAGGGTCAAGTGAGTTTGTCTGAGGATGGAGCCTGTCTTGTGATGATGCAAGAAGCTCCAGGCCTCTCACAAATTTCATCCCTGCCTGGGGAAATCCCCTCTGATTGGCTGTTTTTCCCCATTGCCCTCCACCCCTGGGGAAGAGCAGCCAATCAGAGCTGCTGCAGGAGAGAGGCAGAGCTCTCTCTCCACTTCAGAAACCGACCCCATTCTCTCAGGAGAGGAGTGGAAAAGAGGTAACAAAAGAGTCCAATAGCCTTGCTACCTCTTCTCTTATGAACAGTGGGGGTGGCTTCTCAGCTCCCTCTTCCCTCTCCATCCCTGCAACGCTGGGCCTGGGAAGGGGGAGTGTAACCTCTGGCCAGCTGGCAAGAGAGTTACAAGAATATCTTGAGTCTGGTGCACCAAAGAATATCATGTGACATTTTATATGAAAGCCGGGATCACCCTGGTCATTGTTATTGTTGTGCAACGTATGTATAGATACGTATGTAAGGAAGACTGTACATATGCAATGTTCGTAGATTCTATATCACAGTAATGGAGAAACAGGGTTTCTGTCAGCCAAAAGGTGTTTATTTGCCTGTCTCTCTATTGACATGTAAATGAAGCATTGTAAGCTAACACAATGAAAGCACATTTACATATCAACTCAACAGAAGGATATGAAGTCAACAGGGAAGACCACACAGCAGAGGAAGAGAATCTTATCTTGAGATATAGTCAAGCAAACCTTTGAAGTATATTTGGGGAACAGAAAGACCCCCTGTCACTTTGCACCTAGGAAGTATATGGGCAGTGTGTTTATATTCATGAAAATAGGATCACAACCAGCTTTGGTTGAAACACTGCAGAGGAGGTTTGGAGTGAGATAAACTTCTTCAGACAGGAAGTTAGCCTGTTTAGTTAAATCTCTAGAAAGCATGTTATGATTTTGTTTTATAAGTGACCATTTGCTTTCATTATCTTTTCTTTCTTTCTCTTGAATATTTGATATTGTTGTTTTTTCTATAAATATATCTCAATCCTGTGGTTTTAAGCAAGTAACTGATCCTAAGTTAAATCATACAAGCTGGTGTGTACACTGTTCCTTTGGGCACCGCAGACCTGATATTTCTGTGAGTATACAATGGAGAAGAAGAATTTTTCAAAGGGGCTCTGAGACTGGGGTACACCTGTTGTTAACCTGTAAGGCAAAGTTTAGGGTTGGGATAGCCCAGAAGAGATTGTTTGGGTGGCTAACTGGCCAGTGGTGTCAGGGAGCTGACACCCAGTTAAGCACAAGCACAAGCACAAGCTCATACTGGAGGCAGAGGGATAACAAAGTGACTCACAGTCCTGAGTACCCCAAGAACCATCACAAGGAGGACCTTGCTATAGCCGCCCCCGCCCCCGCCGCCCCAGGCTTTGGAGAGAGGGTGAATAACTCTAGTAACTGCAGGAGGAGCAGAGGTGAGGGTGGGGTTGGGGAGAGAACTGATGTGGGGGAGAACTGATGTAGGGCAGAATTGATGGGGAATTGAGGAGCAAAACTGATGTAGGGGGCAGAATTGATTGGGGTTGGGAGGTAAAATTGATGGAAGTTGGAAGAGCAGAACTCATGGCTGATCAAATTGATTGGGAGGGCAGATTTAACATGGTAGGAGAACTGATGGGAGGTAGAATTAATGAGTAACTAGGGGGGGCAGAATTGCTGGGGAGATGCGATACAGAATTGCTAGGCAGGGAGACAGACAGATGTAGGGGTGAGAGCTCCTGCAGCAGGAGCCAAAGTCATCTTTAATAAATTTGTGAGCATTGGCAACAGTTGTAACATGTATACTGGGGGTGGATGGGTGAGAGGTTCAAAAATCAAAAGACTAAAACCACAAAGTAATACTTTTTAAAAAAACAAAGTAAATTAAAAAAACAACAACATTCCTCATGATTTTGGGGGGAGGGGTGTCTGAGTTATGATTTTTGAATCTTTGGGGTTGGCAATACTATACACATTGATAAGATGATTGTAAAAGTGATAAAATGATTGTTTTTTGAAGAATCATTGAGCAAGAATGATTTCAGTCTTTCACCGTTTCTGAGTAGATACTGTAGCAGTGGATTCGACTTTTGTGGGAGCCTGACAGCCAAACTTGCCTTCCTCAACAACATACAAATGCTCAGCGCACACACAGGGAAGCTAGCTCTTGTTACACATGGGCAGCATGTTAATTTAAGAAGCAGTTACACCTACAGTAAGCTAGCACTAACACACAAGTGAATTGCAGATGTTCACACTTGTCAGCATTCCCATTTTGACTAGAACCGCCTGGAATTTTGCAATTCTGGCCAACGCCTGTGCTTCTTACTAGTTAGGGCCTCTGTGGAGAGGGATTGGGAGAGACCTCTGGCTGCCTCTCCCACTCTGGCATTCTCACTCCTGGAGTGTTGGAGTCAGAGTTCCGAACAGAGGCAGCAATGGGAGAAGTGTTTGCTAATTTCCCATCCGCCCACCAATCTACCTAGTCTCCTTAATGTGTGAGTAATAGTGGCATAGATAAGAGAGAGATTTCTGTAGTGGTAGTCTAACGCCTGCATACACAGGCCATCGAATTTTACGCTTAGCAGCTAGGCAGACATACCTCCATAACTCAGAATTATTATGATAATCAGAATTGCTGTACTTTGTCAGCTCAGTAAGAAAGGCAAATAGACCTCATCATAAAGAGGTACAGAGGAAGCATTGGGAATCAGAAGGATTGGGAATCAGAAGACTTGGGCCCTACTTCCAATTCTGATATGCGTTTGCTATAGGAACCAGTGATGCTGGAATAATTTGTACAGTGGGGGTGCTGAGAGCTACTGAACCAAACTATAAACCCTCTATATGATGTAAACCACTTCAAGCCAGGGGGATCGGCCGCACCCCCAGAATTCCTAGTTCCAGCACCTCTGGTGTGAGCTGTGGGCAAGTCAATTAACCTTACTGTGCCTCAATTTCCCTATAGTTAGAAAGACCATAATACTTCAGAGGTTTGTGAAGTTTAATACAGTTAATGTTTGTAAAGTGCTTTGAGGTTCTTAGATGAAAGGTTCTATTGAAGTGCAAAGTATTAAATATGGAAGTAAACATCTGCGAGGTGGAAGTGCCTGAGTCCAGTTTCAGTGTTGTCAGCTCCAGGAGGGCAATTTAACTGGCTTCTAGGAATGCCTGCCTGGAATGTGCTGTATTCAACTTCAGAGGTTTCATTTCATTAATTAGGAGAATCGTGTTTTGATAGGAAACCTTATTTAATTTTGTAAAGTGTTTAAGGAGATCGCCCATATGTACTGTATATTAATAGACCAGTGATGATATTCATTTTTACTGAGCTGACTGCCCCACAAGCTAAGTTTTAGTTGATTATATCTAACTAAATAGAATTTGATAGAGGATAAAAGTTTAATGATACTAGGTCTTGAAGTTTTTAGTTCCTGCTGTGTCTAGATATTTTATGCATTCTGTGACCCATCTAAAGTTCCAGTTTGAAAAATAGGCTCTGTAATGTCTATTTAATATTGACAATGTTTCTGATGTCCCAGATGATTTTATAATTAGAGGTTATAAGGCCAAGTTTTTTTTAAAAAATAGAAGCCTAATGAAAGCTGACTTAGGAGCCTAAGGCCTTAGGCCTGATTTTCAAATGTTCTGAACATGCAACCTCCCATTACTCAGCACTTTTGAAAATCACACCACTTAGTCTGCTAGGTGCCTATCTATAATTTTAACTTTAGGCTTTTATATTTTCATATTTAGTGTCTACAGTTAGGTTTCCAAATCCATATTTAGGTACTTAAATAAAAGTAGCCTGAATTTTAGAGTGGCTGAGCACTCATGAATCTTACTAAAGCCAAAGGGGTGAGACGTGCTTGGCCTCTTTGAAAATCAGGCCACTTTTATTTAGGAACCATAATAGTTGACTGTGGGAACCCAGATGTGAAAATGTTGGTTCCTGTATTGGGAAAATATCTGGCAATTTCCCAGATGAATGTTACCTAGGGACAATCTAATTTCTGGCATTACCCTAAGCCACAAGGAGACACTGTGCCAAGGAAGAAAGTGTCTGTGGACACTGGAAGGCAGGGCTGGATGAGATGGGGCTCCCGCATACAGCAAGTCTGAACGAGCCCTGTCTTGCCAGGAACAACCACTTCTCAATCAGCTAGAAAACTAGGCAGCTCACTTCTGCAGTTATGATTGGGGGCAAGAAGCTTCCACGAAGCCCAGAGCAGCTTTATGCAGAGGGCCAGCTAGCACAGACAGCAAGGAACGTGAAGCTTTCTGCCTTCACAGGCATGTGAATAAATCACTTCAGATGATGTTGGGATTGGTTAGGAGAAGGCTAGGCAAGTGGGCAAAATGTCATCTTAGAAAGGCCAGAGTGAACTAGATTAGATTGAAGAGTGAGTCATATGTTTGGGGGTTGTGAGGCGCCAAGTTACTGAAGAGGCTTGTGCTCATTCTAATCACCTAAGTGCAGAATGAGGAAGATAATGCCTTTAGCATACTTTGGGGTAAAGATAACATTATTAACCAGGTTCTGTCATTCTGAAACAGGTGACTGATGGTTTGTCGTTTCTTTCATACACTGCCTAGCTTTATTTTTCTCTGATAGCTATGGCTAAAGCCTTTAGCTTAAGATCTCTCTCCGAGAATGGGCAAAGGCCTATTCTGCTTACATTTATTTGTATCTATACAATAAAATATGGAAAAAGATTGTAAGATGATGCTGTTCATGATGTCTCAGTCTCCTATATTTGAATACAATAGACTTGTTTCCCCCTCCGCCCCCCACCCCATCAGTGGAAGCCAGCCTACAGGCCACCGGTAGCAGAAAATCCATCCAGAAATTGAGAAGGTCTGGCTGAAGAGAAAGCAGGGCCAAGACACCCCAGTAATATGCTAATTTGCCTCATCCTCTTCCCCTGTGACAGCTTCTATCGACTGGGTGCTTCTGAAGGTCCCCAGAAATAAATTGAAGTTGTTCCACCCAGTTTCACCCACAGGAAAGAAAGAGGTGGAGATACTTCAACAACCCTCCCTGAGGAAGCAGCTTCGCTTAATTGCAGGGGGATGCAGCTTGCACACACTATGGCTGTGAGGTGAATAAAGCCCACAATGTCTTTTTAAAAGTAATGTGCAAATCAGTGCAGTGTACACACAGCAATCTTGGCCTATTATGTCAAATGCTTTTTTCCCCTTCATCTAGTGTGATGGCCATTTATTGAATCCTTTTTTGGCAAGTTTTGAGGCTTATTAATCTTGCATTGTTATTACTATGGGATGTCTATTTTTGATGTATGACTCTTGAGTCACATGTTTTGTTTCAAGAAAAAATCTCTCTAGTCTCCTTACTAAACATTTTTTGCTATTTACAGTCCCTCTGATGAGCAAGGATATAGAGTGACCATTTTTACTGCATTTAGGACTTGATACTGAGAAATACAGAGCACCCCTTGCAATTTGCACAGGATTCCAAATGGATTCAAATGGAACTCATTTATCCCTTTGTAATTAATCTCATGTGAAAACTGCATTTTTCCTCCAAAACCTGCTACTCTCAGGGATCCACCAGACCCTGTCACACTGTGCTCCTTTCTAGTCTGACTCGGGCTGGCTCCAGAACTCTTGCAAGAATTGTTGCAGTTCTAGGACACTGGAGGAGCTCTGTGCTAACAAAAATTACAGCCAAACACTTTTGGCAATAACTGTCCTGTGCATTCCTTTTAGGGTTGGGTGTCTGCTTTACACCCTTCCCACAATCAGCTCCTCAGCCTCCTGGAAGAGTTATTACAAAGTCTGGGGGGAAAGGGAGAAGCACTTCCATCTTCTATACCTCCTAGCCCCAGGATCCACAGCTTTTCTGTCCGTTCCAGGCACAGAAGTGGAGGGGATGCCTTGCTCAACTATTTGTATATACAATGTCCCATTTCTGAGACTATTGACATCTGACAGAGCCTCTGCAAGCCACCCACAGATGCAAATGTGGGTCTGGTTTCAGCCTTAGCTCAGGTAAAAATACTACAGTCCCCAAATGTAAATTCACTTAGATGTATCTCCTGCAAAATCTGCAAGAAGATGTCTAAGCCCATATAGAGTTAAGTTTAATTATAAGCATCAACATATCTGGAGTAACCGTGGAAAGTGTTGAGCCTGAAGGCAGTGTTTATTTTAGTTGTTGCAATTCTTCTAGTTATTTTGTCTCTTTCTTCTAGATTTTGTCCCTTGTTTTCATTTCTTTATTTGTGGCACCATCAAAGCAAGTACGTGTCTCAGGATCCTAAAACAGCTGCTGAAGAAACATACTACTTCTCTCACCCACGAATTACATACATTAAATTATTACATAGTCTCCTGGGCTTGCTTAGTTTTTAACAATACATAAGTACACTGCAACTAAAGAGCTGAAAGCTCTTTGGGGCAGGGATCTTGTCATCTTGCACTGGTCTGTATAATACCTAGCACACCTACAGTAGTAAACAAACAATACTAAGCTAGCTTAAAAGAAGGGAAGTCACCACATTGGAAAGAGAATTAAAAAAAAAAAAAGAAATTCTTCTAGCAAGTGTGATTGTTGGTCTTTCTTAAACATTCTTTAGTTGCCTCCGGATAATTAAAATATCTTTCTTCTTTCCAAGGCAGTTGAGTTAATTTTCACGTATTTATTTTAAAGTGTTATCCTTTGTTTTCACGTTACTTGTTTTTTTATCTTCCAGGTCTGAAATCCTCCCCTCTACTTTTATACTTCTAGTGGATCGGTGACTTTTTTTATTGACATTTATTTCAGAAGCATATTCTGAAATCTTTAAACATAAAAGCCTAGCAGTTCTGTAATCATTTGCTCCACTGAAGAGCTTTGCTTGAGGAGTTCCATTGTCAGGCAGTAAACAAAGTCCTTCTGTGTTTCCCTAACAGCACTTAAATGTGTTGGGGAAGAGAGCAATTTTTAGCAGATTTTTAAATGCATTGTAGACAAAATTCTTCTTTACTATGGCAGTGCAATCCCAGGGACAGCAATAGGGTTACACTGCTACAGCTGAGAGGATAATTTGGCTCTGCACATATACAGCTTGATTCTGCTCTTACTTACAGCAGTATAAATCCAAAGAGGCCAATGATGCATGTGGTATTGGAAACTGTACCTTTAAATGAGTTATCTTCCCAGACTGGAAGTTGGAGGGAGGATGCTGAAGAACCCCATGTTCTGAATGCAGAGATAGTTAGAACTGCATCACTGGGTAAACAGATCTCTTTCAAGTACCTTAGGCCCAAAGCGATTACTGAACACCACATGGTACCAGGTGTAAATAGAAATTGAGGACAATTACCTGAGTGGAAGAATGGAGCAGGTAAAAGCTCCAGTAGAGATAAAACTCTGGAAATATGAGAAACAACTGGAATAGATTTAAACTGTGCTTAAAGTGTGTCTGCAATCAATGAGCGACAGTGAAAAGGAAGAAAATCAGAGTAGTCTTATTTCTAACTATAGCAGGTTCCGATATACTTGGGATATTTAACAGTTTTCAGATAATTCAGGCAGAGGCGAACTTTGAAACTGTATTACAAAAATTTGTAAAACTGAAATATGAGTGATGTTTTGAACATAGGGGCACCAGGGCCGGCTCTACTGTTTTCGCCGCCCCAAGCAGAGCGCCAAATTGCCGCCGGACAGCAGGGGCAGTCCGTGTGCCCTTAGGGCGGCAGGCGCATTTCCGCTGCAGGGGCAATGCGGCGGCAGCTTCTATGTTTAGCTGAAGCCGCTGCGGACAGCTAAACATAGAAGCTGCCGCCGACTTGCTGCCCCGCAGAAACGCGCCTGCCGCCTTAACGGCACACGGACTGCCCCTGCTGTCCGGCGGCAATTCCGCGCGCTGCTTGGGGGGCGAAAACATAGGGACTGCCGCCCCGTGCAGAATGCCGCCCCAAGCACCAGCTTGGGATGCTGGTGCCTGGAGCTGGCCCTGATGGGCACAAAAAGAAAGTGAACCTGATCTAAGGCTGAAGAAACAATCTTGCAGTTTTGGGTGTTAAGTCCTTGTTAAGAGACCAGACTGTGATTGGAATCTGAAAGGAAAAACAAAACGAAAACCAAAAAACACACACACACACTACACCACACCACACCACTCAGAGACTACTGCAGACCCAGAAATAATCTTTGACAAGGCATTTAGAATTTGTTGAGTAGTAGGAGTCAACTTGTCCAGAATGCACAGGTGGCCAGTAACCCAGCCATTGGGGGAGGCTAGCCCCCGGCATTTCCCCTTGTGCCTGAGGCTCCTCCTCTTTTCCCCAGGAATCCAGAGCACCCCCACCATGGCCCCTGCCCCCAGCACTGGTGCACCGGGCAGCCAGCCCCAGAGCACCTGGTGGTGGCACCCCCAACCCCAGAGTACTAGGCAGGCAGCACAGCCACAGCGCCAGCTGCCCCAAGTCCCTGCAGCAGGCTGGCCAGCCCCAGCCCCAGCCCCAGCCCCAGCCAGCCTGAGCCAGGGCAGACTCAGAGTACCAGGTACTGCAGGAGGGGACCTGGGGGCAGAGCATGGGTGGGACCATGCCAAGCTGGCTGTGAGAGCCTGTGCCTCCCCAAACTATGATACCCACCGCCCAGGGCAGAATAAAACTTAAGGAGGGTGGACACTTTAACACTTTATATGTGATTGAGAATCTGAAATACCACCAGAAAAGAGACTTGAGACAGAAAGGTACACAGAGCTCAAAGTCAGAGTCAAACAAGACCAGCTGCTAAAGCTGCACATACTGTGGAAGCCAGCACATACCAGGACAGTGCCAGATATATGGGAAAAGATGCAAGAAATGCAGTGGATTACAGCAGTTTGTAAGCATCAGGAGCGTGTGCCTCTTTGAGGACAGGGAGATCATGAGCCAGTTTAAATATTTTCCGAGCACGTTCTGAGCCCAGTTTTGCTTCTTCCTCTGAAGCAGGACCATGGGAACAAAGTTCCCAAAGGAAAAATAAAATCAGCTTTCTCTCTTCCCTTGCTCAGCTTCACAGAGTGTAGCAAGGCGAATAATCCTCAGCAAATCTTTCTCCTCTCACCTTCATGGAGTGCAGCAAACTAGATAATCTTCAGGGTTTGGTTCCCCTTCTCACCTGCCCTAAAGGGCAGGGCACTTCTATGTGAAAAGGCAGGTGCAGATTCCTCTAGGTATGCATACCCATAGCCCCCCAATCATGCTGTGCCATTTCCTAAAAATATCCACATTCTGTGATATAGGAAGGTAGATTTGAATTACCCTGGCTGTGGAAGTTCTCAACTAGAGGCAACTTCAGGAGGTGGTAAGCACTCCCCTGCTGTCTGGTTCTGCCCTCAAATTGCAAGCAGGCTGAAATACCAATTGTAATGGATTTGTGGACTTAATTACTTGAAGTAAATTTTCAGACGAGCACAAATACATTTGCCTGTTGAGCACAAAGGTTCACTTTTCAACCTGCCATTCATACTCTCAGACCAGGGATCAACAACCTTTTGCACACAGCCCATCAGGAAAATCCACTGGCGGGCTGGGACAGTTCGTTTACCTGCCACGTCCGCAGGTTTGGCCGATCGCAGCTCCCACTGGCCACGGTTCACCATTCCAGGCCAATGGGGGTGGCAGGAAGCAGCGTGGACTGAGGGATGTGCTGGCCGTGGCTTCCCACCACCCCCATTGGCCTGGGATGGTGAACCATGGCCAGTGGGAGCTGCGATCAGCCAAACCTGCGGATGCTGCAGGTAAACAAACCATCCCAGCCCGCCAGCAGATTTCCCTGATGGGCCGTGTGCCGAAGGTTGCCGATCCCTGCCTTAGACCATCAAGTAACATAACCACAGTCGTAAACTCCTTGGCTACTACTTTACTCTTACTGTCCAAATTTGTGTCACCTATCTGGTTACATCGGTTTGTAACAGATTTTGGCCAAGCATGAAGAATTCTCTTGAGTTTGTTATTGAGTTGGTATTTCCTCTTCTCTCCAAGCTTTTCTGTGAGCTCCCACAGACTATTGCTTAAATTTTTAAAAGCATCCAACTTGGACTTCTAAGTCCCATTTTCAAAAGTAATTTAAGAGCCTAATTCCCATTGACTTTCTCTGAGACTTGTACACCTAAGTGCCCAAATCACTTTTGAATGTGGGACGTGGGTTTCTAATTGAGTTAGGAGTTTTTGAAAAATTTACCCCTAGTCTAAAATGGAATCTCAATCTTCTTTGGAAGAGACCAGGATTATAAATACTGATGTTATGGTATGCATGTGTGTAAATATCCAGGTGATTTTTTTATTTTATTTTTTTTTTTTAACAGCTCTCTTGGGTTGGAGGGGAAAATGTATGTTTTCAGTTTTGAAAAAAAAAATGTCAAATAGCTATTAATATATTAAAATGGCCTGGGACAGGTGAGCCTCAGTTCCTGGCTACAGGAGAAAGATATGCATACTACTGACAGTGGGTACCTGAAGTGGTTGCAGCTGGAATGGTTTTGATGAACATGTAAACAAGGACAAACTACAATTACGGACATGGAGCTGAACGGTGTTTGTGCTTGTTTATGCATACAGCTAACCCATGGTCATCAGTGGATCAGCTACAATCATTGCTGACACCTGTCCTCAGAAAAAGGTCCTTTTCTATTGTAAACAGGAGGCGAGACTCAAGTGTTGCTTTGGGATCACTTCTCCTGTCTCTTGTTTGGGCTCACCATGCGCAAGATGCACTGAGAGCAAAGTCGTGGATCTTTGACATGAGGATCGTAAATATAGCTCTGTTGTTTTTTGAACAAGTGTTGTTTTGGAAGCTGGATTCATGTATCCTACAGTGGATGTGTTTTCAGTGTTGGGAAGCTAATAAAGTCTTGGTCTCTCCTCAACAACCTGTATTATATAAACGTTTGGGACAAACAGGATTTAATTACAACATCACAGGCTGCCAGCACAGCTTGGCTTTTGCAGTTCTATGGTTATATTTCTTTTCTTACTAAAGTTTGATCTCACCTGCCCAGAGCTGTGGGCCGCTAATATGGATCCAAATTCTATCTCAATCAGAAATAGAATGGGAAAAGAGGAGATTGCAAAAGAGAATATACATGGTTACATGTAGACACATACCACTTCTCCTAACCTCCCAGATATAGGTGCCAACTTCTTCTGGTGCCGGTGGGTGCTTGACCACCCTCTGCCCCCATCCCCCATCCCACCCCCATTCCAACCCCTTCCCCAAAGTCCCTGCCTCCTCCCTGCCCCAAATCCTTGGCCTACCTCCTACCCTGAGCATGGCACGTTCTTGCTCATCCCCTCTCCCTCCTGAAGCTTGCTACAGCTGTTTGGCAGCAGCAAACAGTGGGAGGAAAGGAGGAGCGGAGATGTGGGGCACTCAGCGGAGGAGGCGGGGGAAGAGGAGGTGAGGTGGGGGTCAGGGCAGGGAGCTTGGCTGCCGGTGGGTGCAGAGCACTCACCAATTTTTCCCAGTGGATGCTCCAGCCCCAGAGCACCCGCGGAGTTGACACCTATGCTCCCATATGGCACAGACTCAAGAAAAATATATGGTAATCAACCTATGGACCCATTTCCTCCTGTACAGCAATAACTCTGATGAAATGGAAGCTTGCCAAGATGTAACTTGCACATTTCCCTTTGAATGTACCCATCAGAGGTATGTGGTTTGCCCCCACATATCCAAGGAAGAGGCAAGGGGTAAGTCTCCCAAACCCATCGAGCTTGGGTTTCTGGTGAAGACAGGGGCCTGCCAACCTGAGAAACAGCACGACTAAACAAAGGCACAACCTGCTTCCCTTCAGCCCTTTATATTTAATATACCAGTAAAAAACAAGGCATACTAATAAGAACTAATATAATGGTGCTACAAGTAGAATAAAAGGGCCCAATTCTCCTTTCAGTTTTACACTGGTATAATTCCACTTACTTCAGTGGACTTATCCCTGATTTTACCTAGTGTCAGTAGGAGGGTTGTGCTGTCTTTTGCACATCTACTTCCAATATCCATCCCCTGAACACACCTACAAAAAGTGGCACATCCAGCTGAAATAAAAGGTGGCATAGCATATGCACAATGCATCAGGCAGCATGTGACCAGGATTCATCACCGAATTTGTACTACTGGTTGGCTCATTAGCTTCCCTGGCTTGGGCTGGATATCGACGGGGAGTGTGACATGAATGTTGATCCATGCCCCCCCCACCCCCAATATACTGTGGGACTGGTATTTCAAAGAGCAGAAGAATCTGATGTGGGTGAAATTCGCCCCCGTAGAGGATGCCAGTGGTCTCTGCGCCTTGTGTTGATCCTCTGCACAGTGGAATTTCACCCTATAGGAAGAAAAGGATTAATTCCCTGCTTAACAAAACTATTAGTCAGTTAGCTGCCCATTCAGGAGCTAGGGAATTAACAACTGAGCCATCCATTATAGTGAGGAGAAACTGAGGACTGTTCTTTTAGGTGTATTTCTTTAATTTAAGGCCTAAATTTGTGACTGGGGGGTAATTATTTGGATAAGGAAATGTCTCCATCTCATCTTTATGTGTATCAACCATCTCTGTCAGTTTTCTTCTTCTTCGACTTTTCTCTGAGCAAACAGCATTGAAAAAACCAAACCTCTATTCATAGTAACAGATTTAAAAGCTTTAGACTTGCAATGGGAAATTCTTTTTGTCCTGCATAAACCCGTGTGTGCGCTAGCATGTCTGTTATCAATGAAGTGCACTATGCAACTGCAAACAGTCATACAATCAGGTTTTCATTAATATTTAGGTGACCAAGCTCTCCATTTGATAGCTTTAAAAGATACCTGAGTTCTAAAATGCAATTCCCATATATCAGTGTATTATCTGTAATAGGCACTCTCTATATAGTGTGACTCACATGAGGATCCTGAATGAAATATTCTCACTTAGTTTTAGATCAGCAGAAAACTTGAAAAATACAGATTCATATACAATCTGTAAATTGCCATAAGTACCAGAATTACAGGTGCCGTGTCACATGACAAATTAACATTTACATAGATTGCCATGACTTACAGCAGTGGTTCTCAACCAGGGGCCCGGGGACCCCCGGGCCAGGGCTGGCTCCAGGCACCAGCTCAGCAAGCAGGTGCTTGGGGCGGCCAAGGGGAAGGGGCTGCATGTTGGGCTCTTCAGAGGCAATTCAGCAATGGATCCCTCGGTCCCTCTCGGAAGGAACAACTTGCCGCCAAAGAAGAAAGCGACATGTTGAAGGTGCCGCCAGTCGCGGCTTTCCGCCCCGCCACTTGGGGTGGCAAAAACCCTGGAACCGGCCCTGCCCTGGGGGTCTGCAGGCAGGCTTCAGGGGGCCGCCAAGCAGGGCCACTGTCAGATTTGCTGGAGACCACGGCAGAAATCCAAAGCCCCACCACATGGGGCTGATGTCCAGGGCCCTGAGCCCTGCTACCCGAGGCTGAAGCCGAACTTAGCTTCGCAGGAGTCCCTGTGGGGCGGGGCTCCAGACAATTGCCCTATTTGCTACCCCTTAATGCCAGCTCTGGCTTTTATATGCCGAAAAAACAGTTGTGGCACAGTTTATTGAATGTTGAGGGGAGCCTCAGAAAGAAAAAGGTTGAGAACGCCTCCCTTATAGCATATTGACCTACATCCTACAGTCCTTTTTGGGGAAAATGCCTATTGTTACTGAGTAAAAACATGGCACTCAATTCTGCCACTTTATGCATCTTAAGAAGTACCCTATTCAGTATAAGGGTGGCAGAATCAAGCCTGAAGTAAGGACCTCAATATTTGCCCAGGATGACCCCAATATGACAACACAGGAAAACGATAGCGTGTCTCCATTCTTCTAGACCCTTCCTTTTTATTTTTGCATTTTTTATCAGTGCATTTGGTATGAATATTAATACTCTGATCTTTTGCACTAGGACATAGATGTTTAGTACAATTCAGTATTTCTAATACAACATACTATCAGACCAAGCCATAGGATTACTAAATTAGGATTCAGTTGAAATACTTCATAAATTGGTCTTTGGAACATTTCATAATACTATCTAGATTTTAGAGATGGAAGGGGGGGTGGGCAGTAAATGTTTGTGTTGTCCAGATTCCCATATTGCTTGTCCAGATTCCCATATTGCTAGAAGTCTCATCTAGTGGCTGGCCACAGATTGCTCAATCTACCTGATAATCTCATTTTGACTCAGGATGATATGGCTGCATAATTACCTTTGAGATACACTATGGGACACACCTTAAATTTCTCAGAAAAAAAGCCAAGAACGTCTTTGTTTCTGAAAGGCTCTGAAGCCATTGATTTTCACCTCTACACCACAAAGGGGTTTTGTGCACAGCAGGACTCAATGAGCTTGGATAACAGAGGCGATTAAATTAGAACTGAATTAATCTCATTTCTATCCTTGAATAGGAGAAACGACCTGGGTTATGCCTTTTTTATGTTACATGAAGTACATCATACAATATCTGAAGAAGTGCCTGGATGGCCCATTGAGTACATACAATAGAATCTCTATGTTATGAACTAACTGGGGATTGAGGAGTTTGTAAAATAAAACGTCTCACAGTTTACAGAAAGAGCAGTTCATAAATTAATGTATTAATCATTAAGCCATAATGTACCTAATGAATGGTAACAAATGAGTGCCTGATTTGTCTTTGTTTAGGTGCCAGAGCTCCGTGTTTTTTCAGACCTCTACATCTACTTGAATATTGGCTGAGGAATTGAGGCCACATTCGGCAGCAGAAAAAATGGTTCATATAATGGGTCAGTCTAAGATCAGTGTTTTAAAATTGAGCTTCTACTGTATTATGCAGTTATCACCACACTACTGAGAAAAGCAGATGTGATTTGTAAAGTGATTTTTGTGGCGCAGGTGCCATATAAAAGTCCAAGATGGATATAGATATGGCTTAGTATGCTGCTGAGCCTATAAATAAGGGCAGCAATTGGTGCCAGTTGTGATGGCGTTTTTTTTGCACTGTGCTAGGAATTGGACCAAATTGGTAACTCAGTTCACATAGACTACCTAACTATTATCAAATGGCAATGAATGGTAAAAACAAGAGAGTAGGTTACTATTTAGAGACTGACTGTTCAGAAAAGGACAAGGTTCAACTTGAGCTGTGTTACAAACAAGCTCAGATAGAAAAATGAGAGACGTGCCCAAGTGCAAAATAGGCAGTAAATCCAAAGATAATCAATGACTGACAGTCCAAAGCCACTTGCAGAGTTTCAGTAGGCGCAAAATAAAAAACAACTGCAAAATTGGTTTAACCCTCTGCCTTAAAAGGACTATCTCATTTCTGACTGAAGAATCCTTTTGATATATCCTATTACCCTAAAATGAAATCTTACTAAATTATGAAATAACACACCCAACTACATTCATTTTTTTCCACTCTCCTATGCTACAAAGGAAGGTTTGGGCCACATTTTATAAATCCCCATTTCCATAATAAAATTAAAAGTTTCAATTATTTTTTTCACCCTATTAGCATTGAAGTGAAGTGGTTGCCATTAAAAATTAGCATACAATAGGACAGCAATAACAGGAAAATATCTGGATAAGAACGCGGTAAAAGTAAACTTTTATTGTGGAAACCACCATATACAATAACTCTCATTGCTTTCTTTCATCCATATTTATACTTTCATGGACTGGTGTGCAGGATTTGTGTCACTGTCAGACTCTGTTCTGCCACTTTTAGTCATGTTCAATGGGAATACTTGTGTAAATCCCACTCAAGACAAAGGGACTCCTTGTGAATATAGATTACTCAGTGTGACTGTGTGTAACAGAAACAGACTGAAAGACTACAGAAATGAGATAATAGGGTAAGCATTGTAGGAGTGCAGTGAAATTATTATATTCAAAAGTAACTTCGATTTTTTTCTTAAACCAAATACTTAACAAAATTCTTCTTTTTTAAATTTTAAAAATAAAATAGACTGACTTTTGTCTTTCTCCCATGAGAGATAGGCATGATGCAACGGGGTAGGAGGACAGCACCATGAGAGAGGAGAACAAAGAAGGAGGAAGCAGGAAAGGGGAAAAAAAAAAAAAGATGTAGCTAAACCAAAATTCCAAATCTGAACACCTTCAAATTGTAGGAGATTGAAAAAATATTAGGCTTGGCTTTGGGTTTTCAATTAGGCTGACTTTATAAGAAGTCAAACTATAAAAACTTTGCATACCATCGTCTCCCCTAACAGCTAATCTTTAAATTTGAAATTTGCAATCTTGGTTTATTATTTTTTTTTTAAAAAGCAATCCCTTCTATTGAAAGGTTTTTATTCACTGTTATTTAAATATATTACATAGATCTTTCAGTGATAAAATCCCCTTCAGCTGTATAGGCACATAGGAATTGCCATATTGTATCAGGCTCATGGTCCACCTATTCCAATATTCTGTCTTAGGGTACGTCTACACTATGGGATTATTCCGATTTTACATAAACCGGTTTTATAAAACAGATTTGTATAAAGTTGAGTGCACGGGGCCACACTAAGCACATTAATTCGGCGGTGTGCGTCCATGGTCCAAGGCTAGGATTGACTTCCGGAGCATTGCACTGTGGGTAGCTATTCCGTAGCTATCCCATAGTTCCCGCAGTCTCCCCTGCTACTTAGAATTCTGGGTTGAGAGCCCAGTGGCTGATGGGGCAAAAATCATTGTCGTGGGTGGTTCTGGGTAATTGTCGTCAGTCATTCCTTCCTCCAGGAAAACAACGGCAGACAATCATTTCGCGCCCTTTTTCTCTGGATTGCCCTGGCAGATGCCATAGCACGGCAACCATGGAGCCCCTTCAGCTTTTTTTTTTTTTCACACAGTCACCGTATGTGTACTGGATGCTGCGGATGGAGGCGATACTCTAGCACTACACAGCAGCATTCATTTGCTTTTGCATGATAGCAGAGATGGTTACCAGGTGTTCTGTACCGTCTGCTGCCGGGGTAAATTGGCAATGAGAGGACGGTTATCTGTCCCTCTGTACTGTCTGCTGCTATCATGGGTGCCCCTGGCTGAGATTGGCCGGGGGCACAAAAGCAAAACTGGGAATGACTCCCCAGTCAAATCCTCCTTTAATGGTTTCTAAATAGAGTCAGTCCTGCCTAGAATAGGGGCAAGTGTACTAGAGAACCAGTGTATCAGAGAGCACAGGTGCTCTGTGTCAGATCCCGCAGAAATGAGAGCTACATGCCATTCATGGGGGTGCCCCTGCAACCAACATCCACCATTGCTTCCTCCTCCCCCACCTTCCTGGCTACGTGGCAGTGGTCCCCCCATTTGTGTCATGAAGTTATAACGAATGTCAGGAAAAGAAACAGAAGACTCTGTTAGTGAGATAAAAATGAGGGGAGGCAGCCTCCCGGGGCTATGACAGTCCAGGCAAAACATTAACGGTGCGAGGAGAGGAGCCCAGCATCTGCTGCTATGATAGTCAGGCTACAGAATCTTTTCTTTACACATGAAAGGGAGGGGGCTGATGGAGCTCAGCCCCCAGTTGCTATTGATGAAGACAGCTACCACCGTTCTGTACCATCTACTGAATGACTGGGAGTCATTCCTATTTTACCCAGGTGCCCGCCAGCCCACCTCAGGCCAGCCCAGGAGCACACAAGGGCTGATGGGATGAAGGATATCAGTCACATTGCACCATCTGCCACCGGGGGAGGGAGAGGAGCCAGATACTGCTCTTCACTGCTGCAAGCAATCGTTCTACAGCAGCATTCCAGCTAGACATAGGGTGACATTGAAAGAATAAGAAAAATTTCTTCCTTTTCTTTCACTGTGGTGAGTGGGGAGAGAATTGAGAGGAGCTATTCCCTGAACCACCTCCGGACTACCTATGTGTCTTGACCTGCACAGGAGATCTGGGAGGAGCTCATGCAGTAATGTAATTACTTTATCGGAGACTGCTTTGTGACGATGACGAACTATGCTGGAGTATTCCTCATACCCCTCTTCTCCTCTTGGATGCATCCATGAGTCTCTTGCGCTTCCTTAATTGTGCTGCATCTGTCAGCGCTGATGTAGCCTGGAGATTTTTTTTATTCAAACGCTTTGGCAATTTCGTCTTCCTGTAAACGGAGCTTTGAAGAACAGATTTGTCTCCATACAGTGATCAGATTCCAGTATCCCTGTATGCTGGAGCTCTTTTTGGATTTGGGACTGCATTGCCAACCACTTGCTGATCAGCGCTCCACGTGGGCAAACAGAAAATGAAAATCCAAAATTTTTCGCAGAGCTTTTCCTTTACCCTGGCCCACTGCATCCGTAGTTCCCTTGCTTGTCCAGAGCAGTCACAGTGAGCACTAGGGAACCGTCCGGAACGGCCATACCGTCGATTTGCGGCAACTAACCCTAATCCGATATGGTAATACTGATTTTAGCGCTACTCCTCTCATTGGGGAGGAGTACAGAAACCGATTTAAAGAGTCCTTTATATCGATATAAAGGGCCTCGTAGTGTGGACGGGTACAGCGTTAAATCAGTTTAATGCTGCTAAAATCGGTTTAAAAGCGTAGTGTAGACCATGCCTTAGACAGTGGCCAGCTGCTTCAGACAGAAGTGCAGGAAATCTTGCAATAGTAGATGTGGGATACTCTGCCACCCAAAAGAGCTTTCCTCTTAACACTCAATAGTTAGAGGTTGACTTAATCACTGAGGCTCTTTAAGTACTTGACATTATAATGCTGGGTATTCTTGTTATCCATATAAATGTCCAATTCTCTTATAATTGTACTGATTTCTTGGTCTCCACAATGGCAATGAGTTCCACACACTGACTGTGCACTGAGTGAAAAAAAAATATATTTTTTAAATATTTAAAACTGCAGCCTTTTGGTTACTTTGCATGTCATCTTGGTCTTGTATTCAGACAAGAAGAAAAGTTACTGATTGACCTTCTTTAGACCATTCATTGTTTATCATCTCCCCTCTTATTTATATCCTCTTACATAAATAAGCCTGGTTTTTTCACTCTTTTCTCATGGGATTATTTCCATGCACTTCATCATTCTTGTTGTCATGAGACGTTTGCTCTTGCCAATGATGTCAGCAGAGTCCATTCATGTCATAATCTTATACTTCACAAAAATAGTCTATTATTTCATATATTTTATTTAGGTCTAATAATTGATTGACTGCTATAAACATATGCACAGTTAGTTCTCATTGTGTTTTCATCGCTCCCGAGCACTTTGGGTATGATTTTCCTTTTGTGTGTGATTTTGATTTAGAAACACTTATTCATATTTGTATTTCCTAGTTTTCCTTTTCAAACCAAGCCTTTCACTGGAAAAGCTTTTCTTAAAAAAAAAAAAAAGTCCCACCCTGCCCCTTGTGGTCTCCTGGCAGTTATTAGAGGGACATCAATCAGAAATTGGTCATATAAAAAGTCATTATTGCTTAAAGACCTTAAAATCCTTCTCTTTGTGACTCCCTGGTTACCTATTTTCATATAACATCTTCCAAATTTGCTAATCTGATACGAATTGAGATAAATTAGGTCATTTGCAGCTCGACTTTCCTGCCAAATTCAAATCGGCAGCCAATGTGCTTTATTGAACAGTGTACAGTGCTTGTTTTTGTTTGCTGTGTTCTTTTGGAGGATGAAATCACAGACTTGCTCAGTCCTAACGGTTACTTTGTTTCCCTCACTAATCTTTGTTTTCTCATCCTCCTTGCACAACTCTCAGTGGACCACTCATTGCTACTAAACCAGGCCCTTCAAACTCTTCCTGTGTTTAGGAAAATTCCAGCAGGTTTGACTGCAGTGACCTGTTCCGTTTTTTTTAATATATATTAAGTTTTATTCCAGGATATTCTTGCGGTTGCCGCTGGCTGATGTTTCCTCTTCAGTAAAGGTGAATAATCTGATTTGCTTGTCCCAAATTTGTCCTTTTCAGGGAAGGTGGGGGATTAATTCCCCTTTAATGACAATATTCCCAAAGATTTCACTGGAACATTAACCTGAAATTTTACATGCAATGTGATAATTTAGGTTCTGATCCTCCAATTAGATCCATGATCTTTGAACCTCTGTGGCTCCAACTGACTTCACCGGGGCAGAGAGGTGTCCATGTAATCATAAGTGACCTCTATGTAAGTACATAGTTGCAGTATCTGGGCCTTAGTCTCTGACTTAATTTACATCTCCTCTCGGAAAGCTGTGTATTGAACCCCTGGACCTGAGTTCTGCCTCCTATGCACACTGAGAGTGGCACCCCTAAAATCAGAGGCAGACTGAACTTCTAGAACAGGTTGGCAACCTGTGGCTCACCAGGGTAAGCACCATGTTGGCAGGTTTGGCTGATCTCAGCTCCCACTGGCCCTCAGCCCGCATTGCTTCCTGCAGCCCCCCATTGGCCTGGAGCAGCAAAACATGGCCAGTGGGAGCCATGATCGGCTGAACCTGCCAACGCAGGTAAACAAACTGGCCCGGCCTGCCAGGGTGCTTACCCTGGTGAGCTGCGTGCCAGAGGTTGCCGACCCCTGCTCTAGAATATTGCATTTAGTCCCATTTGTTCTCTAAAACCCAGAATTTTTTTTTGTTTTTGAACCTCATGTTGTGGTGGCGCAGATAAAATAAAACCTGGCTTTGGAACAACCCCTGATTTTGGTTTTGTAACAACTGACTGGTTTGAAAAATGAAACATGGGCTCTCCAGTTCATATCTAGTTGTCTCTCTAAGCCTTAGGAAATGAGGATTTAAAGAATCAGGCTAAGGTTTTTAAAATTAGGAATACAACATTAGAAGTCACTGAGAGCTTCTGGGTGCTCAGCACTTTGGAATATCAGGTCACTTATTTTCAAGTCTAAATTAAGGTTTAAGAGTGTAAAGTCTTGACATGAGGTGTGGTCTACACTGGATTAAGTTAACATTCACTGAACCAGTTAAGATTTTTGGCCCATTTGTAAAATGCCTTGCACCTATACGTGACACCCCTGCTTCCAATGTCTCCAAGTAGGCCTGGAATCAACAAGAATAGATCTCTCTCAGCAGGTTTAAGGACGATTCAAGATCAATTGGTTAATTGGTTCACTTTTAAAAATCTGGTGGCAGTGTGGACACAAAGTCTTCCAAGAGCTAGCCCACAATGCACGTTCTGAACAGTTCTTTTTATGTAAAGATGTGGCTGCAGAGGCCAACAGCTATCCATTTTGGAAGGTGAAGTTTTGGACTTTAGGAGACTATGCAAAGTACAACTAACAGCAGGCTACTGGAGCATGGAGATGGCAGGAATGAAGTGGGGTCTCTCTGGAGAGAGTTTGTTGGCCAAAAGCCTGACTCAATACAGGTGGCTTGTCAGAGCAGCATTTGAAGCCAGAAAAACGTCTGTAGTTCACTGGCTGAGGATGTTCAAAGTCAGGCCATTAGTGAGTCTGGTGAGGAGGATGTTTTCAGAAGGAAGAATGATGGGGGAAGTATGGTTCAGGGAGGGAGGCAGGGCCTCAGCCAGTGAACTGTACGAGGTTTGCCAGATGAGGCAGTTGTGCTCTTGACAGCCTCCCAATACTGCCATTTCATTTCCCAAACAAGCTACTTCAGTGCAACCACTGCAATGATGTTACACTATTCCAGAAGTGGTTGCTGCATCTGGTTCTGGTGTCCACAATTCAAGAAGGATGTTGATAAACTGGAGAGGGTTCAGAGAGGAGCCACGAGAATGATTAAAGAATTAGAAAACATGCCATATAGATTGGGCTCCAGGAGCCCAATCACTAATTAGCTTAACAAAGAGAAGGCTAAGGGGCAACTTGATTATAGTGTATAAGTATCTACATAGGGAACAAATATTTCATAATGAGCTCTTCAATCTAACAGAAGAAGGCATAATATGATCCAATGGCTGGAAACTGAAGCCAGGCAAGTTCCATCTGGAAATAAGGCGTCAAGTTTTTAATAATGAGACTAATTAACTTTTGGAACAATTTACTGAGGGTCCTGGTGGAGGTTCCATCACTGACAATTTTTAAATCAAGATGGAACGTTTTACTAAAAGATGTGCTCGGCTATTTTGGGGGAATTCAATGGTCTGTGTTATAGGAAGAAAGTGAAATTAGATAATCACAATGGTGTCTTCTGGCTTTGGAATTTATGAATGTTGGATAGTATCCAGAGTTTATTGTAACTGGACTTGCTTATATAAGTACCTGTGTAGAAGTGGTACTGTAGCTAGCAGTACTGCCAACCTCCAATGCTCAAGAATCATGGGTCAGTCCCACAAAATTATGAGATTAAAACAAAACAAAATCACGTTGGGTCCTTTTTAATTTCCCCTCTGGTGTTTAAGCCTAGGGAGGGAGAAACGGAGGTCACATCTTTAAGCTTCTTCTCAACTGAGAGGTTTGTAATTTTTTTTAAATGGAAGCAAAGATTCACATTTGTTTACATGACTCCAGGAACTGAAGTTTTAAACCTCCAATGCTTGTTCAGAGTTGGCAACAACACTGCTTTCAAACCCATTCAATGTATCTTGTGTGAATGGACTGAACCAAGTGTATTTTAATTGTTTACTTCTGTCTGCTTATAGTACAAATTTGTAGTGTGTGTGTGAAGGCATTTGTAGTGGTGTTGCGCTGGTGGGCACCAGAGCACAATTTATCCTTAAAAGTCCAATCTTGCAAAGTGTTGTATGTCTGCTGAGAGATGCAGTGCCCTCACCCCACATTGCCCTCTCAGAAGGCGCTGAACAACTTGTAGGATTCAGCCCCAGTTGCTAAATATATTTGAAATGGTTCATCTAGAATTTGGGGGAAGTCCTGCAGATATGTCAACGATCTTAGTGTTTTTTAATTTCAATAAGTCAGATGAATGAGTAGTCTTTGAAAGTGGGCCAGTGTACCTTCAACATAACTTCCTGTTTAATGTTGTCTTAATAACATCTTACATTTATGGAGCATCTTCAGTCCCAAAGTACATGCATATAGCACTGCTGAAATGCAACCAGTTTTGCAGTGGAGGGCAGTCAGCTTACAGTAAAGGGGGGAAAAGAGGGTGAGGAAATATCGGCCAAGGACAATCTACTTTTGTGAGAAGTACCACATGCTCTTTTGTGTCCTTGCAGAATAGACAAGGCCTCATTTTCACAATCTCATACTATAATGGCTTCCCATTATACCCTGAGCAGTGGCTAACAAGGCTACCCACTGTCTTTTCTTTTTAATTACTTGTAGGTTAATGCACCAATGTTAATCCAAAATTATTTGTTTAGATCATGTTTTTTTACACTGGGTGCCTGTTCGGGCCTCTGTCAGTCTCTGTACTTCAAGCACTGATACTACGAATGTTAGTGTCAAAGCAAAAAATATACCTCTACCTATCAGGCAAGTCTGTAATTTACATTTAGATTTCATTTCATTTCTCAGGCAGTGGAAGTTACAGAGCAGAGCACATTTTGGCCTGTAAAGCCTTTTTCAAATAGCTGAAACTGCAGTCTCATCCTCTTTTCAAACCATCAAACATCAGGCGCTGACCCAGTCCCATTAACCAATTACCCACATGTCACACAATTAATCTTTCATTGCAGTTCGATCAAGTTCATTCTCTATCTCCATATGATTCTTTACAATCCCACTGAGTAAAACCTGCACATTTTTTGTCACTGTTCATTTTGCCCTGGCCTGCACTACTTTGATCTGGGAAATGAAAAGACTGTATATGTAACAGATTCATCGGCTGTGTGTGCAGGCTCTTTTTGGGATGACCTGAAGTGATAGGGTGTAAGGCTCCTTTTGGAGCCATTCTGGATTTTCAGGTAGACAGGTATTTTAAAAACAGGCTAAATATATATTTTTATGGTAACTCCTGAATGCAGATGTCACTGATAAAGCGCTCTGGTACCTTGGACTCCCCTAAATGTTTCTGAGAGAGCTGACTGCAGTACTGACCTTTGTCTCTTTCACTTCCCATAATCCCCTAGGCACCTGTGATGGGGTTGGGACTAACCACCGCAGCACCTCCTGCTGGCATGTCTGGGAATTAACTCTGTCCTCTGCAGGGCACCCTCTACAAATGGTGTCCCGTCCGTCATCTGGTCTCTTGTTGGTGTCCAGACCCGTGTTGCTCCCTGCTCAGCAGCATCCTCTTTAGGACATTGCCCTCCGGCAGTGCCCACTGCTCTGGTCTCACCCCCTTCCAGGGGTCTGGTGTTATCAGCAGTCCTCCATCTGCTCCTATTCTAGTGGCCGGATGCAGCTTCAAAATCTAGCCCCTTTGTCACAAGGGCCAGCCACAGCCTGTATCAGGCCACGTTCCTCCTCAGCCAGGTGTAGTACAAGGCTCGGCCCTTTGTCGCAAGGCCTGCACCCTAGGATTTTCCTTGACTGGAGCTCCTTCTGTCCTTCCCCAGCACTGCTCTGTGCAAGGTGCCATCTTTCAGCCCAGGGGCCAGTCCTCCTCCCCTGGCAGCTGGGGAGAGACTGCCTTTCCTCCTGCTAGGCAACCTTTATATAGGGCCTAACCCAACCCTGATTGGCTGCCTCTGTCCTGCCCTGACTGGCCCCTGACAGGCCTCTGTTGATTGGCTGTCAGCCTGAACAGCCTCAAAGGCCTGTTCCAGCCTTATTCTCAGGGGGTGAGGTAGTGCCCAACCCAGTGGTAGATTAATGATTTTGCCGCCCCTAGGCCCTGAAATAATTGTCGCCCCACCCGCCTCTGGCCCCGCCCCGACTCCACTCTTTCCTCACCCCCATTCCAACCCCTTCCCCAAAGTCCCACCCCAACTCCACTCCCTTCCTGCCCCTATTGGATCCCTTCCCCAAATCCCCGCCCCGGCCCCACCTCTTCCCCCAGCGCGCCGCGTCCCCCTTCTCCCCCCTCCCTCCCTTCCCCACAAAACAGCTCTTTCGCAGTGCAAGCACTGGGAGGGAGGGGAGAGAAACAGGACGTCGGAGCACACTCGCAGAGGAGGCGAGCTGGAGCAGGGAAGCTTCTCCGTGGGTGCTAAAATTTGCCGCCCTAGGCCTAGGCCTTGTCTGCCTAGGCAATAATACACCGCTGGCCCCACCACAGCACCCATTCTCCCAGCTGAGGGCCAGATCATTTTCTTTAAGGCGGCAGTCTGGGGGTGGAGGCACCAAAACCATTTTCTGCCCAGGCTGACAAAAGGCCTGGAGCTGCTCCTATCCCAGCATCCTGATGAAGAACTTCTCCAAGGCTGCTCTCTGTCTCCTCTTTTGGATCTGAGCTGCTAATTCCCATGTCAGCTGATCCCGCCCTCTGAGAGAACATCTGCGACAATTGCAGGGCCAAGGTGGAACAGAAAGCACCACAAAGCATAATGGCAAATTGGCCAGCAACCTGCCTGCCCCCAACTGCATTAGAAATCCACTTACCCATTAACCCTGACTTATGCTGTGGGGAGGAAAGTCTCATTTGTGTAACTCTTAACAGCTAGGTCCAATCAAGAAGAAGGATCTGGTTGCAAAATTTTTCCTCCTCTTCCCAGGCCTGTAGGAAAGGGAATACACTAATCTAATGTCTAGAATACCTGCCCCAGATTCGGGTTTGGACAGACCAAGGGGGGAAGTCCACAGGCGAAGGGTTTTGTAGGGAAAGGAGTTCAAATTGTAAGTCATCTTCAGCCCTGCTCCTAGCAATCAGGTGCTTGTACTGAACTCATGAAGGAGCTCTGCATTAACTTGGGCAGGAGAGGACGAGTGTGTGTGTCCTCTACTTATAGAAACACTGCTCCCAAGTGTTTCTCTCCTTAGTGAATCATGTGCAATGAGAGTTTTAATTCTAGTTCTGCTGATAGGCAACGGAGTCTTCTTCAGTTTAAGGACAGAGGCCTGTTTCTCTGGAAAAGAATTTATTTTGCTTCTTGACCTGATGGCACATATATGTAGTTTGCCAGCAGGTCTGTGTACATTTGTTGCTACAAATCATTATTTTTAAATTACATATGTAATTTAAATGTACAGATAAATGATAGTGACATGCCCTTCAGAACTTTCATGAGACAGACTCTTCTTAGCCTACAGGAAATTAAATACTCAAAACTGTGTGACAATGTTAAAGATCAGACTTTTCCATAAAACCAGGGAACTAGAAGTGTCGAAGTTTCCACACAACACATACTTCACCGTGTTGTGTCTATAAGCTGCCAAGCCTCCTGGAATACAATGACATGGAACTTTCCTGTTAGGTATGAAGATATGAGGAAGTGAATTAAAAACAAACTAGCAGATTAAACATTCTGGTATTTTCTTGCTTTTGTGGATTTAGGTTGTCACAGTTCAGGGTATCTGCACCTATATTTGTCCTCAGAGGTCTAGCAGGGCACCCACTCTCAGGCTTCCTGCTCTGCAGCTGTTGCTTCTCTTGGGTGGACTGGAGACTCATGTCTCACTCTCTTCTGACTGGGGTATTTCCAGGCTGTACGGTCCCTGCTTTCGTTGTGTTTTTTCCAGCAAAGACAGCCTGTTTGCTAAATGGACCTGTTTGCTTTTGCTTCAGAGGCTGATAACAGAGTGATTGCTATGGATATGAATTACCACACGGTTTTTTCTAAGCAAGTCTACTTGATTCTTAAGGTAAAAAGCATTACAGAGAAAACTTATTAAAAACAATAAAGGAAACTTCATGCATAGTAATAAGCTTACCAGAGTTCATCCCAACTCTCTCATGGGCTATGGCAAGAACAGTCTTTCAACTCCCCACCCTAGGGGCTTCCTTCTGGTTATAAAGTCATCAGATCTTCAGTTCGGAACCGCTCACCGAGTACTCTATGAGGTTTCAATATGCCAAGCCGTTCCAATCCTCCCCTACAGATTGGGGCCCTCTGTGAACCAGTGGTCTTGTCTGTTTGCTGGATTCAGAAGAAGACTCTGAGTTGGATTAAGCTCAAAATTTCTATCCAAAAATATTTTCTTTGTCTGTTGGTGCCTAAACTCACTCAGCACCTCTGTTTTCAAGATAAGGTTCCCCTCGGTGCCTATGTTTCTGCCTCAGGACATGCTCACTGCTGCCTCACTCCAGGCATCTGGCTGCCTGTCTCCCACCTAAGCCTTAGAAAATTTACAAACCAGGGGAAGATAGGTGTTCAGTTGTCTAACTTGTGTGCAGAGCCTGATCCAGTGGGTGTGCTCAGAGGCTGCGTGTTGGATCATATCCCATTCAAAATCTGGTGGAGTTGGGTGGAGAGCCAGTGTCCACCTTATAACTATTAGCTCAGTGGTTATAGCACTCACCTGGGATGGGATTCTTGCTCTCTCTCTCCCTCTCTGGCACAGTGACTGTTCCACTGTGGATAAATACTTAGTCATTGGACCAGAGCCATAGAGAATGACTCTGCAGTCTTGTGGTGAAGAAACGTTTTGGTCCAATTCCTGTGCTCCCAATTACTCCATTACTTATCCAGCGTGGAACAGCTTCAACAGGAGTGATTGAGGGAAACCTACATCAGAATATCCCATAGCTGGGTGATTCATGTACTCTCCTGAGACATGGAAGCCCCACTTCAAATCCCTTCTGGCAGGGAGGAATTGGATCTCCCACATTCCAGGTGAATGCTCTAATCCAGGGGTAGGCAACCTATGGCATGCGTGCCAAAGGCAGCACGCAAGCTGATTTTCAGTGGCACTCACACTGCCCAGGTCCTGGCCACTGGTCCAGGGTTTCTGCATTTTAATTTAATTTTAAATGAAGTTTCTTAAACATTTTAAAAACCTTATTTACTTTACATATAATAGTTTAAATATCAGAGGGGTAGCCATGTTAGTCTGGATCAGTAAAAGCAGCAAAGAGTTCTGTGGCACCTTATAGACTAACAAATGTATTCCAGCATGAGCTTTTGAGAGTGAATACCCACTTCGTCGGATGCATGTTATATAGTTTAGTTATATATTATAGATTTATAGAAAGAGACCCAAAAATGTTAAAATGTATTACTGACACATAAAACCTTAAATTAGAGTGAATAAATGAAGACTCGGCACAGCACTTCTGAAAGGTTACCAACCCCTGCTCTAATCACTGGGCTAAAAATTATAAGGTGGATGGTGGCAGAACCACTTCTTGCTTCTTGCTGAAACACTCTAGGGATTTAATACCAGGAGAACGTTCACAGTTGAATGTTGCAAATAGAGATAGGCATCAAGTCCAGGCTGCAGGGGCATGCCTATCTCTGTGAGAGGGGTGGGTCTTAGCACACAGCCCTCTTGTTAACATCTCCCATTGCTAGCTTAGGCTTCTCCCTGCCTAATATGCTGTTTTTTGTGAATCCCATTCTGAGATGCCGAAGGCTCTTCATGCATTTTGTAGGGAACCTGAGGGCCTAACTCATGCTTTGTAAATCCGAATGATTTTTTAGGAATCTAAACACACATAACTTATTTTGAGCATCAAGCTCACCGTTATTACTAGTTTTATCCCATATGCGTTCCCAGCTCTAGTATCAGTGCTTTGATGAAAGCTACAGAAAAACCTGAGATCAAGAGAGCAATGTGCCCCTCTTTTAAAGGCTAAAATCTATAGTTGCTGCTATCACAAGTCTCTGCATCTGAAATCCTGGTTTCATCTCAGGATATGGGCTGGGATTTGCCTTTGACATTTCCATCCTGGGTGGCTCTGTTGAAGTGTCAAAAGAAGCATGCTCAAGGGTTTGTCTTCATTAGAAAACTAGGTTGTGTCAGAACACATCCTTGAGGAGTGGTGCCCACTAACATAAACTTGATGATTTTGCAGACAGTGGAGACAAATAGAGTTTAACATTGTGTCAGCTGGTTGTAGTTAACCCTATGACAGTTAACCTGCCGCATGGTACTGCTATCTTCTATTCTATTTTGTGTATATTGTACTCATCATTGTTGTATCTGAGCACCTTCCAGTAGTTCATTAAGCAATGTGATAAACATCTGTCACATATTGTTTGGTCTCTCATCCTCTCCTTAATGGGAGAAGTGTGAGCAGTGGAATGCTTTGTTGTGGTAGGGGTTTTTTGGGAGGTGGGGGATGGGGGTGGGGAAGGGTTGTTTATTTGTTTTTAATATACCTGTTACGTATTAATGTTATATAAGGCAAGGTCAAGGAAATGCACTTTGCACTTGGTGTGGTGAGTATAGTGGTGGTCCTTATTTCATATGGAAGTTCATTCCACAGTCTTGGACTGGCCTCTGAGAAAGTTGTATCTTCCACACAGACGAGCTTTACCCTTATTGTAGAGAGTTCCACTGTGCCAGTGAAGCAAAGTTGTTGACCATGGTCTTCATCCCAGAGCTTTAGGTGATCTTTTGGATACCCTGGCTCCAGGCTACAGAGCACTTTGAAGATAAGGCCTGAGACTTTGACCTTGATTAGAAATTCTATCAGAAACCACTGTAAAGAGTGGAGGACAGGTTTGATGTGCTCATGGTAACTTATTTTGCTGAGGAGACATGCTGCAGCATTCTGTGCTACTTGGAATTTCCTAAGTGCTGAAGAATTTATGTCCAGGTATATAGCGTTGCTGTAATCTAGCCAAGAAATGATGAAGGCATGAATAATTAAGGCCAGGTCATCATCCACTGGGATAGGATGGAGTCTCCTAGCCAACTGGAGATGAGATAAAGCATTACTTAGATGCTGTTGTGTGAAAGCGTAGCGTCAGTGAGAAATCTGGCAGGCTCCCTACGTCTGGAGGGATAACTTCTGTTACAGTAGACTTGAGCGCTATCCAAGGTCTGATTTCAGAACATTTATTACTGGTTAAACAATAGGCAGAAAGAATCCAATATGACTCAGATATGGGGTTACGTTTGCAGAGCTGGCAACTAGAAAATAATCGTTGTACTTTCAGAATGAGCTGACTGGAATTGGAATCAATGAAACAACAAACAGAAGCCCTATGATTCCATTTGTACTGTTGCTTTCCAAGTAGAACCAGTTACTCCATTTAGAGGCCATATCCAATGCCATTGAAGTCAATGGGCCTTGGATCAAACTATATAATGTGCTGTAAGGGTCCAATAATCAAGTCGTAAAGGCCAGACTTAGAGAGCTAGGTTTTGCAGATAAAATAAGAGCATTCTGAGATGGGTCATTGCTCACTGGAGTAGCATTATAATTGTATTTGAACAAAACATCTGTATATTGCCATTATATTACAAACTTATGAAATTTCATCACTGAGCAATGATAAATGTAAACTTTTTCAACCACCTTAAGTCCTCGATGATATTTATAAATAAAAATGCATATTTAGAACAGACAATCACATACAGGGAAAGTCTCAACTAAACATCCTCAGAATGTAATTTGCATAAAAGTGGTTGCTATTAAAAAGTCACACTTACCAACAGTTACTGTACAATGGTATCTGAATTACTGCAGTTAGATCCTACTGTAAATAGAATGAAACAATGCGTCTGTAGGAAATGTTCATTTTTAAATCATGACCTATTAGGTAACATTGAAAAGTCAAAGTAGGTGGATGCCTTGGTTAGTTAGAAAGAGCACTATACTTTGTCTTGTCAAGACCAGTCAGAGGTCAGGTTGTCTTGCCAGGAAAATGTCCTAAGAGAAATATTTTATTTTACATTGTCAGCACACTAGGGAATGGTTTCACTCAAGTCACCTTTGTCTATTTTATGCATTAGGGCCTGATCCTGCAAGGTTCCACTCACTTTCAGCTCTCACTAAGTTCTGTAGAAGAGGAAAGTGCCAAGTATTTTTAGGAGGTGTTCAGCAGTTTAGGATGGGCCTTTAGTCTGGCCATTTGTGTTTACATAATAAATTTGTATTCCAAGTTTAGAAATGGGGCAGGTCAATTCTTTGAGACAGTGTGTTGGGATTGTGCTAACCCAGGAGCTCCAGACCTGCCTACTAGATGGTGAATTAGGGACTGAGTTGAAGCGTCAACACTGAATTTCCTTGTTTTATCCTTCTAAGCCAGATTCAACTTTATTTGAACATAGTATATTTACTAGTAAAGATATCAATAAGAGAAGGGTAGGCAGTGATCCTGCACAACCTTTCCTAGTAAGGGTTTAATTTTGTTCTTGACTGCTGAATTTGATATTAGTATCCTGGTGCTATTGAATTCAAACAGTTTATTAGTTTATGCAGTTTGTCTTTGTAGAAAGATTTACTGTACCACGGGTCTTCTGAGAAAAATAACAACTTCTGAGCCTTCTTCAGGGAGTTTTGTAGTCAAGGAATAGAAAATTGTCTTTCAAAGCTGAAGTTAATGAGAGATCATCCTGTTATATATTGAGTAAAACACTCTATTCACTTCAGTAAGGGACAGAGAAAATCTGCAGTCTGCCTGCTGTTCTTCTGTGTCATCCGGAAGTTTCAACGGTATAATCCCATGTGGATTTGCAGACGGGAACCTGTTACACCTCAAGTGAAAAACATCTGTCACTACTATGGATAATATTGCATCTCATTTTCCATAATGTCAATGGATTCAAAGATAATCAAGATATTATTCATATCTTATTTACAATGGTATTTCAGGACAGAATGACTAAATGTGACAAACTACACAGTAGCAACATCACATTTGTATTTGCCTAAGCATTTCTAATATAGTATTCAGGCCCCTTGGAAATTCATTTAGTTTATCAATTCTGGAGTAAAAGGAGACAAACTCTTCCCCATTTTTCATTTCAAGCCACTTTTTAAGATGCCTCAACCTCAATGGCAGTTCCAGGAGGAATGTTGGTGGGTCAAGTTCTAGGTCAGGGGTCAGCAACCTCTGGCACGTGGCTCACCAGGGTAAGCACCCTGGTGGGCTGGACCAGGTTGTTTATCTGCTGCATCCGCAGGTTCGGCCAATTGCGGCTCCCACTGGCTGTGGTTTGCCGCTTCAGGCCAATGGAGGCGGCGGGAAGCTGTGGCCAGCACATCCCTCGGGCCACACCACTTCCTGCGGCCCGCCATTGGCCTGGAATGGCAAACCACATCCAGTGGAAACTGCAATTGGCCAAACCTGCGGACGCAGCAGGTAAACAAACTGGCCCTGCCCACCAGGGTGCTTACCCTGGTGAGCTGCGTGCCAGAGGTTGCTGACCGCTGTTCTAGGTTGATTACTGGGAGAAGACCTGTGTGAAATTGATGGGTCTTTCATTGTACTCTGAAGGTGAAGGTCCAACTTGTATTTCCATCCCTTAATAGAAAGTACAGTTCAATAGAAAAATCTGATTTATACATTGTTATAATTGCCGTTTGTATATTACTTAATGGAAGGTATGTAGTTCCACTGTATACAAGTCTTCAAATTGAAATGCAACAAATTAAGCAAAGTTTTTACTGAGATCATTTTTATATTGACAGTTAGAATGTGAGGCTTATGCAGCGTAGTCTAGACATTTCAATTCAAAGTTGAACAAAGCATAATGAAGCCTGGCTTAAATGAAGGATGAAGGCTTCTTTTGCATTTGTATATCACACTGACTCAGCATAATTTGAGAGATAGTGTGTTATAAGTGGTGTTATCTTGGTACCATAGAGTACCACAAGGATGAAGTCATTTGCTGCCATCTCGACCTTTATAGCATATTGGAAAATAAAAATGCACCCGGGAGACAGTAGTGTCCTTTTGTATAGTTAATACAGCCCTGAAGAATAGGTGTTATTGAGACCCCATGACAGGACCATTATCTTTTTGGGAAGTCTGGACTAGATTCAGCTTCCTCCAGAATCTGAAATTACACTCCTAAGTCACTCATAAGTGAGTGGGAAATGATGAAGAACATTGCTGGTTCCGAGTACTGCCCATACAACACTCCCTGTCTCAGTCACTTTTGGTACCAAGATCCTAGAATGTAGGGTTCTCTAGCCTGGCACTATAGAAATATAATCACGGTGTTGGTGCACCTCAGACTTCTTGTTTCTGATCCTGTACCCATCAAAGAACTTTATTTAGTGGGAGCAAGACATTTTTGAATCAAAGGAACAGTGGTCTGAGTGGATCTGAACCTTTAAGACAAAGCATTCTTAGTTTTTATGGTGCCTTATATTTATTTCTTTTGTCCTTCCCCCACCCTTTTCAACAGGATTGCCAGTATAAGGATATTCTGATGTATATCTTTCAATACATAAGACACCTGTGGCCATACTAAGCCTGGATCACCTATCATCATTTCCTTTATGACCTTTAAAGATGTGAGATGAGACTATTTTCCCCCCCAGTTGCTTCATTCTGCTCTAGATGCAATTTCAAGTCCCCGAAGTGAAATCAACTTGCACATTAATCAACTCACTTCCCAGCCTCCTCACTTCTATGTCTTCTTATAGCTGTTGGCTGTCTAATATAATGCAGATTTAAAAACAGGGGCCTGTTACTCTTTCAGAATACATTTTGCTGTGATATCAACAATGGAATAAGTTTGTTTAGATGAAAAGGACCATTTCTGTTTTGCTGAAGCTAAATAGTTTATCTGCCTTTAAGAAGATTGAATTCAGGTTTTATATTTCTGTGGTACATAGAACTGATATAGCATATAATAACCCGATCAATCTATTGTGTGCTATTATCAGAAAATTGATTGTCCCTTAGTAACTCTTTGGTGTACAAAAAATAGGCTACATGGATCAAAAAAAATCAGAAGCTGCATTACCAAAAGAAATATGTATACAAACAGGAATAAAATGTACTAAAAGAACATAACATCTATCTCTGTGATTGAAGGGGAAAATATTCCATACCAAATAGCTCTGGAGACTGTGCAATTGCAACTGGTGTTGTATTGTACTGGAATTCTGTCTGGGTATTATTTAAAAATAAAATATAGAGACAGTCTTAATCTTGAATACTGTGGTTAGTCTAAAATAAACACTGGAAAGTATAATGTAGAAAGTGTTTTGAGTAGTGGGGAGATGCGCTTGCTTTGCATATGCCAAGATAATTTAATGCAGATTGACTAATTAATTTAATAACAGATGTTCACCATAGAATTTCTTAAACATAGGGGTCTTAGCATAAGTAATTACTTAGAATTGATAAAAAATTGAAAGTCTAATTAAATTTTTTTCTTTCATAAACTTGAAACAATTTATAAGACCTTGAATTGTCAGTTATTTTTCTGCTGTATTTTTTCTGTAGCTAGGTTCTATAAAATTCACATGCACCGTATTAAAAAAAAAAGTGGATTAATACAAGTGTTTTTTATTCTAGAGAAAGAAGTGTAGGTGCATAACTGAACAATTTCTGGTTGCCCTGGCTGCTTATAATTTTTTAGTTGCCTTAGTTCAATGTTTGACTCTTGCTTGTTGCCTTTATAGTCAACTGTCATTTTGCAGCATAAAAAATGGAGGTTGACAGAATTAAAACTAGGGCCTATGTATTAGAAATGGACCAGGAAGTAGCTTTAGCAGTGAAATTTGAAAGAGAAGGAGAGGATGGGAATGCCTCAGATCAGTCAATATTGATTCCTTCAGCTGAGAAAGGCGTGGTATTGACTGGGATCAGAATGAGACATGTGCATTCTCCTTCAAAACCATATTAAGTAAGACTTTTTATGGGTAAAATGATGACAGTTGTGAATGGGTTGTTAGAATAACTCTAACTGGGCTTTAGACACCTCACTGCCACTTTAGACTTCTGCTACACCCATCTTGTCTGGCATTTTTGACTGACTAGGTTATGTGGTGCTCTAATCAGGGCACTGTTTTTTGTGAATGGATCCTAATTTGGGGCTGTGGCTTCCACTAGGCAGAAGGACACCAAAATGTTAGGTGTTGCACAGCTGAGGCTAAAGCCATCTCTACACTACAGAGTTAAGTTAGAGTGACGATCATAAACCACTATAATTACATCATAGATTATTAGGGTTGGAAGGGACCTCAGAAGATCATCTAGTCCAACCCCTCCTCAACGGGGGACCAATTCCCAATTAAATCCCCAAATAGCCCCCTCAAGGATTGAACTAACAACCCCGGGTTTAACAGGCCAATGCTCAAACCACTGAGCTATCCGTTCCCTCCTTGTGTTGGTAGAGTGTGTCCACAGTTGATGCTCTAGCACCAACAGGGAGAGCAATGCACTGTGGTAGGTATTACACTGTCAAATTGCTGCCTTCTGTCACTAGGCATTCTGGGAATGGATCGCAATGCAGCATGAGGGCAGGCTCACTGCCCCATGATGCAATTTTCTCCATGACATCATTCCATAGGCTTCTATATTTCACACCATTTTTCAACTGCTCCTGTAAACTTTGTGCACACCATCTCTGCCTGAAAGCATGGCTCCTGCACTGCTCACCAGTCTTGTGATGAGTGTTATGAACATAACGCGGCTGAACCTGCAGTATCTAATGAGCTGCAAATCTAAACAGGAATCTATGCTGCCTGTTTGCTGTATGCCCAGGAAAGAAACAATTTAAGACTGATTTTGGCATTCACAAAGCAGCTGCACATGGTGGACCTTCAGTACTGGTCTTGGGAAACAAACACTGAGTGGGTGGGATCAGATTGTGATGCATGTATCGGATGATGAGTGGTGGTGCAGAACTTTTGGATGCGCAAAACCACCTTCCTGGAACTCTGGGCAAAGCTCGCCCCCTCCTTTGCGGTGCAAAGACACCAAAATGAGAGATGCCCTCATGATGGAAAAGCATGTGGCAATCGCTGTCTGGAAGCTGGCAACTCCAGACTACTACCAGTGAGTCACGAATCAGTTTGGAATTGATACATCCACTGTGGGGGTTATGGTGATGTTAAATGTGCAGGGCCATTTATCACCTCCTGCTATGAAGGCCTATGACTCTGGGCAGTGTGCAGGAAATAGAGGATGGCTTTGTGACAATGGGATTCCTTAACTGTGGTAAGGCATTAGATGGCACACACATCCCAATTTTGGCCCCAGACCATCTTGCAATGGAGTATATCAACAGAAAGGGCTACTTCTCTATGGTATTGCAGCCATTGGTGGAGCACCATAGTCGTTTCACTGATGTCAATGTGGAGTGGTCATGGAAGGTGCATGATGCATGCATCTTCAGGAACACCAGCCTATATAGAAAGCTGCATGCAGGGACTTTCTTTGGAGACCAGAAGATTACAATAGGGGATGTGGAAATGCCCACAGTGATCCTGGGAGACCCAGCTTGCCCCTTACTCAAGTGGCTCATGAAGCTTTATGCCAGAAACCTTAACAGCAGCAAGGAGCGCTTCAACAACAGGTTCAGCAGGTGCAGAATGACCACTGAATGTGCATTTGGCAAATTAAAGGGTTGCTGGCACTTCCTTTTTGGTAAGTTAAAACTCAGTGGGGAAAATATTCCCATGGTCATAGCAGCCTGCCAAGGGGGACAGTTTCCCTAGGAGTAGGAGTGAGGTGAGGTGGATTGCCAGCCACCAGGGCTATTAGAGAGGTTCAGTGGGGAGCTATTAGAATCAGGGGGGCTTTGAAGCAGCATTTTGACAATGAGCCCCAGTAATGTGTCTTTCTGTAATGCACTGCTGCCTTGAATGACTCTTGTAATGATTGCTGCCTGAGCATTAATTATAGTCCGCAAATGTGCCGATTGGCACTGTGTATGAATTTCTGCGGCAACCAGTGTGTGTAGAATACATAAAAAGAATCATTGTATTTCTAACACTAACATTTTATTTAACAGCAATACACAGATTTCCATTTCTTACAAGGGACATGACACTGAGCAGCAGTGAGCCAACGAGGCTCTCACAGTTGTGTCTAAGCCCAGCTGTCATTATGGGGCATGTTCGTCAGGGTGTATTGTGATGGGCCGGGAATATGCAAATAAAGTATGTGGGGAGCTTGGGGATGGCATGGAACACAGTTCTGTATGGGCTGCAGGAGGAGGAGTTGTGCATGGATATGTTCTAGCTGTAGCACAATGAGGGACCTGAGCTTTATTATCCCTCCTGCCTCTGTCTCCTCTCTTGGCTATCCATTTTTAGTTTGTGGTCTCTCTGCAGCTAGTGAGCACAGTGCATGATCAGACGATTGCAGCACTTCTCAAAACGTGTCCTCCTTACTCCTCCTCGTTTGCCTCTTTATCTGACAGACATGCTTCACCTCAGTGTGTAGGAGCTGGCCCTCAAGGACATATCTGCAGGAGGAAAAGAAACAATACAGAGAGTCAGTGTTGTGAATGCACTCACAGTGTTGAATTATAAAAGTTACATATTCCTCTTTCTTACTTTACTCTTGGTAAGCAGGCAGCATTGTAAGACCACTAAACATGGTGAGTTCAGCTCAGGGGAGGAAGGTGTAAGATGAGAGAAAGGGTCTGGGTGGTTCCAGAAAAAGATCAGTACAAGTGCCTAGGGACATATTTTGAATGCTGACACTGTTTTGCACAGGTGGAGTTGATTGAAGCCAATATCTCACTACTGAGGGTAACTGAGAATGCAAGGGTGCATCTCCTGTGTCTGTGTGGTTTCAGACTGGATCTGTATGATGCTTAGCCTGTGTGCTGCTTTGGTTCCTGCAGACATAACTGCTGATTGGCATGGCAAAGTTTTCTACAACGGGAAGAAACAAAGCAGCTCTGCCAGAGAACCTTCAGCAGAGGAGTGTAGAGTGTCTTCAGGAATTTCCTTTATGGAGGATTCCTGGGAAATCCCATTGTGCATTAACAAACTTTTCTGCAGGGTCTCCACTGCATAGCTGCACAGGAGAATAAGACACAGCTGCAAACAGTACCTCGTGTTGTTAATTTCTCTCCCATGTGCACCATGTAATAAAATAAAGGACACCTCTACCTCATATAACAGGGGTTGGCAACCTTTCAGAAGTGCTGTGCCGAGTCTTCATTTATTCACTCTAATTTAAGGTTTCACGTTCCAGTAATACATTTTAATGTTTTTAGAAGGTCTCTTTCTATAAGTAAGTCTATAATATAGAACTAAACTGTTGTTGTATGGAAAGTAAATAAGGTTTTTAAAATGTTTAAGAAGCTTCATTTAAAATTAAATTAAAATGCAGAGCACACCGGTCCGGTGGCCAGGACGTGGGCAGTGTGAGTGCCACTGAAAATCAGCTTGCTTGCTGCCTTTGGCACGCATGCCATAGGTTGTCTACCCCTGTCATATAACTATGCAATATCAAAGCAAAATGAGTACTTACTGGAGCTTCCCTTTCCTGCTTCAGGCACAACAGAGCTGGGACTGGCTAGACCACTCTGAAGTCTAAAAGTGGTCCTAGTGTACCACCGGATGACCCTGTTGCCTGTCCTAAGACCTCCTTGTCCACCACTTTGTCCTCGGGGTTGACAATGCTGCATCCAGTCCCCCTGATATATTCATGGGACTTTTGGTGAGGAACATGGGGTTGCCACTGAGGATGGCATACAGCAGCTTGTAAAAGTGGAATGTTTTTGGCGACGGTTGGCCTCCCTTGCCTTCTGGTATGCCTGCCTCAGCTCCTTGATCTTAGCAGGCACTGCTGCATGTCCCTTTCGTGCCCCTTCTCCTCCATACCATGAGCAATCTGGTCATAGGTGTCAAAGTTCCTAGGGCTAGCTCATAGCTACACCAGAACTGTACAGCCTCCTCTCCTCACAGACCCAGCTCCTCCAGGGTACATTAGTTGGGCATGTTTGCTGCAGAAAGCCGGCATGGTCAGCCAGGAAGATGCTATGTGAACTTTCCATGCCAAGCACACAGGAAGTGGAATTTCAAAAATTTCCAGGGCTTTAAAGGGAGGGTACACTGCCTGTGTACCTAGCTGCAGGTCAGCGGAGTTGAAACTGCTGACCAGAGCGGTCATGATGGGCATTGTGGGACACTTCCTGGAGGCCATTTAGTATGACATAAGCAAACACAGTTTACTACTGCACAGTTTGCTACTGACACTGCGTTGTTCTAACTTCATCGCAAAAAGCTGTGTGCTGCTCAGCGAGGTGGTTTTATCATGTCAGTGTAGTAGGAGCATTAAATTGGCGGGAGGAGCACTGCAGTGTGTACATATCCACTCTTGTCGATGAAACCTAAGTTTTGTTGAGAAAACTGTGTAGTGTAGACAAGGTTTAAGTCCCCTTCATGGAACTAATCCACAGTGAATATGCCACTAAAGGTATCCTGGGATGGTGATATGAACAGTTAATCCCTTCGTGCCTTTCCCTGTTCTCAAGTGGAATGACAACAATGATGAAGTTAGCCCTCTGACACAACAATACAAGTGGAAATGAACTACTTCTAACACTGTACGGTATACATTCAGACAATGTAGTAATCATGTTTTCTCTCCTGAGTCCGATGAAAAGGCATAATAGAAAAATGTGAGGGACTGGATAGGTGGAGGTGGTGGAAGCTCCACTTTAAAATTTTATTGCAAAACAGGGTCCTTAACTCATGCTAATCAATAGCACACAAACTGTACCAAAGTAGGGATCTGTTGAATGGCTCTCTAACAATCATCAATCTTTCAATTTTCCTGCTTTTTCTGGAGTCATGTAGATGCAAATAATTTACAGCTCCAAGAGCTTCCTCTATATGGGCTTGGTTTGCAAGAAGTGAACTGTAAAAATTACCATGTATTTGGAAAACTCCAATTACACCAAACCCCACTGGTATGTTATAATCTGTTGGTTTGAGCAACAGACTGTGCACCAAAAACTATTATTGACAGTGAATCTAAGATCACTACTATAATACAACCAGTCGTGCCAGAGTGCGCCATGATTTTTTAAAAAATACACCCCCAGCCCGCCCCAAAAAAGAAAGAAACTAACTCGTTGCTGCTGTACTATTGGTTGTTGAAAGCCTAATATTTCTAATGCATAATATGAAGCCACAGAAAGTCAATGGCAGTTTCTGTTTTTCAGTCATATTTACATTTATCTGAGTAAAACGTGTCATTTTTGAAAAATCATATTGTATGCCAAACTAAATGTTACCATGGCAAAAGTTATAAACAGACACTCTAGAGCCTAAACATTTGCTTAACTATAAAGTAAATAGGTATTTGTTTAAGTAGAGGGATGAAACACAGAGCAAAATGTACTGCCATCTAGAACTATTTGGGTCATCTGGTTTAACTGGACAATTCTAATTTAGCTGACTTATGATGGTATGAAACAAAGAGTCATTGAGAAAATAAATGCGAACTATTTACTCAAAGCTGAAAAGTTGCTAGCCGTAAAGGTGAAGGATAAGCAAAAATGTTTTTTTGTTTGTTTGAAAGTTGGAAGCTACTGTACAGCTACCAGTTCTCTGATCATTAAAAATTCAGCTATGGTTTGCTAAGTCATATTATCTTGCCAAAATTTTAAACTTTACATAAAATAAAGACTGATAAGAGGTAAAAGGAATAATTTGGTCTCCATCCTCGATGAGTGCTGTGTCCATCTGGAACGTACTGAATTGTGTCAGTTTTCTGGTGTGGGCTATTACCGACTAATTCAAATGAAGAAACTGATTTTGCTCAGGCACATGAATTTATATTTGAATCTCCATGCAAAAGGTCATTGCTGTAATATTTCAGCTGCAGTTCTCCAGTACTACTATTCTCTACACCCAATCTTTATTATTATGGTTAGTTTTGGGGGTTTTTTTGGTCCTATTTTTAGCAGCATAAGCCATCTAAAGATTAGTGAGACTTTCTTTCCCCCCCATCACAAGTTTTGTTTATATTCGTGAAAGTGTCTTGGTGACCTGTCTACTTAAGTCTGTCAAAAGTAGAATTTTTTTTTTATTCTTATATAGTAAATATCATACATGAATGTCTGTTCCAATGAGTCTTAAATTCATCCCTTACCCATAAAGATCTAGTCTTAGGATAAGTGGAGGTGATGGGTATTAAATCCTGATAACTGGGGAGGAGCACGGGGCTTTGCAACCCTAATAATCAGGTGTGGGTGGATATGAAATTCATCTCAACATGAATTTGGTATTCTAGTCCATTCTTTGGACTAGTAGCTGCTGTCCATTCACTATGTATTAAACACTGATCCTATGGCTCTTCCACACTAACTGGAGCCAGCAAAAAGTGCTTCCTCAACGTGATTACTCCTTCCATGGTTCTTAAGTGGCACTGAAGCTCTGGCAAACTGAAATCCAAAGTCTGGTAGGATTTTCCTGTATCTGATCTCTTCTTACGCCTTACATTCATTTTTACTAAAGTGGGGAGCATAACTAGAGGGTATAATGATAGTTTCAGCACCCCCTGAACCATAAGACTAATTCCTGTGATGAATAAAAAACATTCCATGCCCCAAAACAGGCCAGTTTCAGAGTTCTAATTAATTAACTTTATTTTTTGCAGGAAATAAGAAGGCAACTTAAACAAGTAAATAAAAAGCACCAGAGCTTTGAAACATTGGTTTCATTTAACTGACTCATTTATAAAGAAAAAAAGAGTATTTGGAAGAGAGAGATTAGTCACTGAATACATTCTGATTAGTAGGTACTTGAAATTAAAGACCAAATGTCCTAATAGTAGCTACCAAGTTGATAGTATAGGTAGCAAGTTTTTTTCATGGTGATGTGCAATTAATAAATGTTAGTGTACATGTAACAGTGTACAATGACTTGTGTCAAAATGGAGATGCAATTATCTGTGAGATTCCTCCTGTGCCAGCAAATGAGATTGTACATGCTATTGCTAAATGAGTTTGTTGAAAACCAATTGTAGAAGTCTCTGCCATTAGGTGTTCTTTATATTATTATTGCAATATTATGTTTACTCACGCAAAAATAATGAAAAATTATTTTGGTAGCTACTTATAAAATAAGAAGCTTCTATCCTACATGCACAATTGCAACATTGTATTCATAGAACTTTTGTACATTGGTTTTATACAATCATCCAAAAAAGTTTAACAGCAATGAAATATCAGTCATACATAAAATACATTTCTTGCATAGATGTAAGTTTCTGTTCATGTTACCATTTAGCTAATGCATAAACGATTCAACATTCTTTGGTGTTCTTATTTAGATTAAAGTGAATTAAAACATGGCTATGAGAAATTTACATAGTATACATTTTCCTCCATAAGCATTTAATATGATACAATAATGAACTTCCGTAGGTGCTAAAAATTATACTGCAGGTGATACATAGAAATAAAACAGAAAAATATACAGGTTGGTTCTGCAGCTTTTTATTAGTCCTAGATAATGACCAAACATAATGGTTTAAAACTATTTAAAAATGTATTGTGTGTTGTGGAGAAAAGTTCTCATAACATTGTGTTCAGAAGTCTGGATACTAAAATAATTGTTTCTTGGGGTAATTCAGCATCTGTTGCTCCAGATACATTAGAACAGATTGTCGGTAGGTAGAAATACGTACAAACCTTCTTATAGTTATGCATAAACCATGGACTCAAATTCATAGGCAAAGCATTACACATTTGTATTTTAGATATAAAGTATGTGAAGTTTGGAATATAGAAGTGTGTAAATGTCAGTCATGAAAAATAAATGCGTATTTTAAAAATGTAGCAGCTTATTATAACTTGTCTTTAGTGATTGCTTAATCAGTTTTATAGGATTAATTTACAATGCGCGTAATCTTGCCAGCAAAGCCTCTACTTCAGGAACAACTTCTCCTTTGGAAGCAGAGCCAACAAGCTCCATTTCCTTTTCTCTGTTGCTTTCTCCATCGTAGGCCTCCTTTCTTCCAACAGCCTTGCTCCTTGCTATAGAGGTATTAGCTTCCATGTCATAATTAAACTCCTTGGTGATTGGAGTCCTTGTAAAGTTGAAACTGATACTGTGGTTTGAATGCGACTTTTCTAGATGTGCTTTCTGGTTCTCTGTAGAAGAGAAGAAAATAAAAGTTTCATCTCATTCACCAACAGAACCCTACAGACAACTATATACAGGAAACCCATGGATCACCACTCTTATATCCACAGACAGAGCAAATACCCCAGATACACCAAGAAATCTTATCTACAGCGATGCACTCAGTTACTATAGAAAATGCTCTGAGGAGAAAGTCCAGGACACATGCCTTAACATACTAAAACCTGCCTTCACTAAACAAGTGAAGCATCAGTGAAGAAGAAGCAGTGAAGCAGATTCACCAGCAGAACCGGCTTTGATACAGAATCCCCCCCACACACCTTGTTATCACTTAGCACAACACATGGAACCCATATAGGGTATCATCATACAATTACAACCCATACTTGATGGGGACCACATCCTGAAAGAAATCGTTCCTGAACCCCCTCTTCTGGCATTCAAATAACCCTCCCAACATCGCCAAACTCATAATCAGAAGCTATCTCCTCACAGACCAGGATCCATCAACTGAAAGCAGCACCAGACCCTGCCATAAACATAAGATGCGAAACCTGCAGCTAAACATCCACTGCTACAATGATCAATAATCTCCATAGCACCCTTTTCCAGATGAATGGGTCTTACTCATGTCTGTCACATGTGGTGTACCTCATCCAGTGCATCAAATACCCCAAGTGTGTGGGGGAAATCAGACTATTGCTATGCTCTCCAATGAACTCAGATAAAAATTATGAAAGACAAAAATACCCTATCACTTGTGGGGGGACATGCTTCACAAAAATGATCATTCCACATCTGATCTCTCAGTCCTCGTCCTCATAGGAAACCCGCAAAATACCTTCAAAAGGTGAGCCTCAGAGCTTAAATTCATACCTCTTCTAGACATTAGAAATCATTGACTCAGCAGAGAGACTAGGTTTACGTCTCATTACAATAATCTGTAACCACTAACTCTCCTTTGACCTGTGACTGCTGAAGTGTTAATTGCCCACTTCATTTTGAATGGTTTCCTGCAACTTATCTCTTTATGTTTAACAATTTGTTCCACCTTGTCCTTGTAATCTGTGACACTCTGATTACCTTTCCGAGACCTGAAGAAGAGATCAGTGGAACTCAAAAGCTTGCCTTTTTTACCAGCTGAAGTTGGTCCAATAAAAGATATTACATCACCCACCTTGTGTCTTTTTTTATATATATATATATATATAATTTAGAATTTGTCAGACAGATTTTTAAAATGTTAAATAAATCAAAATTGTATTGTAATTTAATCATTCAAGATAATCTACTTTCGTTCCTTTCTGGTCTCTTTGTGGCTATGTACAACTAAGTGACAGCGAGCTTGACTAATCTCACCAGCTGTAAGAATGAGTTGCGCTGGCTGATGAATAAATGGCTCTGCCTGATTGACTTTCCCAAAGAGGACTAGACAAATTTACTTTTTTTTCCCCCTAAATCAAGTGACTCTTCCATCTACCAGCCTTTTGAGTGATCCCTCTCATAGATCTTATACTTTTTAAAAACAAGCATACTCAATATTCATGTAACCTTGAACGAGGCTTGAAAATGGCTTCAACAAACTTGACATGACATTTAAAGTTTTTTGGTTATTCGCTGAAAGATGTTCCATCATCCCAATAGTAATGACTTTGGAGCACAGGCAGTCACTCATGACAGTGTGTTTTATGTGAGTGCTGAAAATTCCTACCGAAAACAGCTCGTACATTCCAAGGCAGCTGTTGAAGATATTTACTGCACTGTCATTCCCTGACCAGGGGCTCACAGTGATGGATGAGTATTTTACACACTATCTTGGACCATCTCAACGAATTTTATTAGTATGATCACCTTTTGGCTGTTGGAAGAAAATAAATACCCTCCTTTCTCCTTCGATATCAGATGGCCAATTGTTACTTAAAATCTAATAGAGCTGCAGTTTTCACTTAGCTGAACAGTTAAGCTCTATTTTTTATATATATATATATATAGTATGTTGGAAATAACACAATAATCCACATGACTATAGTTGCACACATTGAGTCTCCCTGTAACACATAAGGCCAAAAGAAAAGAGCTTTCGGCAAGTGAGACCATGCATACACATACATTATATACAATTTAAAATAATTGTAGTATTTACATATTTATATATATTGCTCCATTTAATATTTTTATGTAATAAGTGTATTATAATGAATCTGCACACATCTCTGGGGGCTTTAAGATGCTGTAGGACTACATTGTCTATATCGATATACAGAGTGCCCCTAACCTTTGCTGCTGTTCATATTCTGTTGGTCAAAAAGATGATGGGGGTGGGGGGGAATGGGGGAAGAGAAGGAACCTGTAATTTTCTGAAACTTTCTTTCTTTCTTTTTCTTAGGAGATGTTAGGGCTAGATATATGCTGGCCTGCAAACACTAAAGAATGAAGTTGGGATTTTCAGAAGAGCCTACATGTATTAGGCACTCCTTTGAAAACTGCAGCCTGAGGTCCAATTTTCTCAGAGTATGTCTACACTACGAGGTTACTCCGATTTTACATAAACCGGTTTTGTAAAACAGATTGTATAAAGTCGAGTGCACATGGCCACACTAAGCACATTAATTTGGTGGTGTGCGTCCATGTACCGAGGCTAGCGTCGATTTCTGGAGCGTTGCACTGTGGGTAGCTATCCCGCAGCTATCCCATAGTTCCCGCAGTCTCCCCCGCCCACTGGAATTCTGGGTTGAGATCCCAATGCATGATGGTGCAAAAACAGTGTAGTGGGTGATTCTGGGTAAATGTCATCACTCAATCCTTCCTCCGTGAAAGCAATGGCAGACAATCATTTTGCGCCCTTTTTCCCCTGGATTGTCCTGGCAGACACCATAGCATGGCAACCACGGAGCCTGTTTTGCCTTTTGTCACTGTCACTGTATGTGTACTGGATGCTGCTGACAGAGGCGGTACTGCAGTGCTACACAGCAGCATTCATTTGCCTTTGCAATGTAGCAGAGACGGTTGCCATCCCTATTGTACCGTCTGCCATGCCATTGTAAATTGGCAATGAGATGATGATTATCAGTCATTCTGTACTGTCTGGTGCTGTCATGGGTGCTCCTGGCTGGCCTCGCTGAGGTTGGCCGGGGGCGCATGGACAAAAATGGGAATGACTCTCCGGGTCATTCCCTTATGTTTTGTCTAAAAATAGAGTCAGTCCTGCCTAGAATAGGGGGTAAGTGTACTAGAGAACCAGAGAGCACAGCTGCTCTGGGTCAGAGCCCCAGATATCCTGCAGAAATGATGAGCTGCATGCCATTCTAAGGGGTGCCCCTGCAACAAACCCACCCCCTGCTCCCCCAACCCTCCTGGGCTACCATGGCAGTGTCCCCCCATTTGTGTGATGAAGTAATAATGAATGCAGGACTAAGAAACACTGACATTTTAGTGAGATAAAATGAGGGGGAGGAAGCCTCCAGCTGCTCTGATAGTCCAGGCAGGACACTAAAAGTGTGGCAAGGGAGAGGAGCCCAGCCTCCCGCTGCTATGATAGTCCAGGCAGTACAGAATCTTTTATTTAGACATACAAATAAGCTTAGTGAACATGTGAACTCTGACCTTGGTCTCTTACAATGCTGCAAACAAAGGACTTTAAAACAATGAGGCCCTGTTTCAGTGAAAGATTTAGGCATAAATTTATGTCCCATTGACTTCACTGGAGAATGAGCTGTCTGTAATGATCAGTTCCAAACAACAATGGTAGAGCTGAAAATGCCTGTCTCTCCCAGATTTAAAGGCTTCTGATACGTCTCACAGATACTTTTCAATAAGAGAGTGAACCAACTCTAGGAAATCCAAAGATGGCTTGAGAAGGTATGTCCTGGGTTAGGGAGCTAAGTGGAAGATATGCTGAACTTTCCAAAGCTGGAGAATGGTATATTTGAAAGACCTATATCTGTCACCCGTTAATACAATGGTCCAGATCCACAAAGGAACTTAGGTATCTAAAACTCAGATTTAGGTGCCATCGTGGTTCACAAAACCACCACTAAGCTGCCACCTAACCACAGGTGACTAAACTCACTAATTTTTGCTGTAAAAGCCCCCTAGGGGCCTACGTTTCTGCCTCTGGCATGCGTACTGCTGCTTCATGTGCATTGCATCCTCCTCTCCCCCTCCTACCTTGCCATTTTGCATCAAGTGGGTATGCACCACTGCTGTTCTTGTCAGAAATGGTTTTGATGCCTGATTTCAGATGTCTGTGGATCTCAAGCAGGGATAGGCACCTCCCCCCTAGGGAGGCTGGCAACTAAGTCCAAGCAAGAGGAACAGGGTTGAGGACAGACCTGTCTTGTTGGAATCTGCTATTGGTTAGGTGACTCCCTGCCTAGTATGCTGGCTTTTGTGGATCCCAGTCTCAGTTGCCTCTCTCTCCCTGTGCATTGTATAGGGAGCTTAGATACCTAATCAAGGGTTTGTGGATTACATTGGATGGCAGGGTGCCTAAAAGTTAGGTGTTGCAACACTGAATGTCAGATCCCCAAAGTCCCTCTATGGACCTGGGCCTAATCTAGATTTTTTTTGGACATTAGGTTTGAAATGTTGAAAGTCAACTATGGGTTTTAACTCCATGAATGACATTAATTTTAATGAAACGTGTGGCTAAATCTACTAGTTGTCTTTTATCATTTGAAAATTGAAGTTAATCTGATTTGTGTGGTCATATCTCCTACTCCTCTTTGAAAATCTCAGTTTAGCTAGGTCCTGAGTTTATAGTTTTCCACTTCTGCATCACACCACAATATTCTTCAACTATTTTATATGGATATTTCTTAGATAATCTAGTCACAGCTCTAGCCTTTTTTGTCAATATTCTGCAGTTACAGTGCACAACTTCCTCAGTTTAATCAAGCTCCTCCCAACCAGTCTCAGCGAGACAGAAAAAAGGACATTGAAAAATATTGTCCCTTCCTCCAATGCCAAATAATTAGGGTTTGTACAATGCCTTAAAGTTCAGCAGATTCTGTCTATGCTAGATGAAGTGGTTGGACTGAGTTCCAGAATCAGAGAGACCCATAGAGATCATCCCACCAGTAGTCCTTATTTTATAGTAAGGGAGCTCCAGCCCTCATATCATCCGTGGCATGAGGAAAGAGGTGGTCTCCAGTAGGTATGTTCCAGGCCATTTACAGCTTTTATAATAAGTCAAAAACAATGCCTTCAATTGTATCTAGAAACCAATAGGCAGCTATTGAGGATCATAGAGCAAACAATTTTGTTAACTTTCAGTTAAGGTTGCTGAGCAGCTTCAAAGAGAAGGCATGCATATCTGTTTAAGAAATTCTGATAATACCCTTATCACCTAATTCAAACAGAAACATTTTCAATAGCCGACACCCAAACAAACTTAACTCTGCTCCTAGAATTGTGTTACTTTCTAAGGGCTCACTCTAAACTCCCACAGAAAATAATAGCATCCCACCCCCCCTTTTTTATTTTAATGGATGTTGCCCAGGTCTTTTAAATAAAGTTTGGATAATAGAGTGTATATGTGTTTTATTTGCTCAGCAGTGTCAAATTTGATGGTTATTACACAAGTAGTTCCTGTTTAATGTAACGGCTCTATTTTAATGATGGGTGTAAGTTATGTTTATATATTTAGCTTTGTCTCTAATGTTTTGTCTAATTAAGTATATATAGAATTATTTCTCTCAGCAGGAAAAGAGTGCTCTTGGGAGATGCTCATATACATCAGTGATGGATCCTCAAGAGGAATCAGAGAGATTCATTTAGGTAGTATTGAAATGCTAAAGTGTCTGATTTTTGTGGATTGTGTATGCTTGTTTGAGTAACTACACTTTTACAACATTGCTATGAATAAGAGCAGGGTATTAACGTATCAGGCGCTAATTCTCAGATCTGTTAAGTCTACTGTGTGCATTTTCCCAAGAGCAAACAAGACTTAAACTAGGTGGCTCCCCTAGAACAGAGGAATCCTCCAGAAGCTAGAGTCTACACCGACACCTCTAACTTTGGTTGCTGCTTTAGAGTATGTTTACACTTGGAGCTGGAGGTATGATTCCCAATGCACACAGAGGTACCCTGAGCTATTGTGCTAAAAAATAGTAGCGTAGTTGCATAGCATGGGCAGCACGAGTGGTGGCATGGGCTAGTCTCTCCCAGCACAAACCAGTCTGGACCCCATGGCTATATACTGGGGAGGGCTAACTCACGCTGCCACCACTCACCACTGCCTATGTTACACCGGCTACACGGATATTTTTAGTGCGTTAGCTCGAGCAGAGCTAGCACAGGTACCTCTGTGCAAGCTGGAAATCACGCCCCCCAGCTCTGAGTGTAGCTGTAGCTTTAGTGAGTGTGAGTAGGCCCTCTCTGAAGCCTGTTAAACCCTAGCTGACAGAATGGCTGCTAATGTATACCACACCTGAGACCAGGCTGTCTGTATGCACAGACACTTAAATTGTGCCTTCTTTCAGCTGTGCCCAAGGTTTAATGGTTAGTCACAACTGGGAATCTGGACTTTTGTGGAATATTGTGTGATGAATGGATAATATTCAGTTACACTTTGTAACTAGCGTGAGTGTTTGTGTTTCACTAAATTATTTAGGCATTGGACTGTTTCAATGTGAAGGTCTGTGTGTGTAAATAGGGTGTTAAGGTTCGTCTCAAGTGTACTTTAAACTGTAGAAATCATAACCTAATTATATGTTTCAGTGAGTTTTTTTTTTTTTTACATATCCATATTAATAGCACATCCTCTACTGAATTCCACTTGGTAAACTTAACAGATTTGTTTTTCTTTTGGGCTTTCCTTTGTTTTCTGTAAAATTCTGCTTTAATACACTGCCAGGCTGCTTCATGTGGAAAAAGCTCTGCACAGTCTAGTGAAAGCATGAGAGACAGTTTAAAACTCTTTTTGCTGTGTATGCAAAGATTTTCCCAGAGCAGAAATTTTTGTTTTGCTAAGCCCCTCAGCCTTTCCTTGCTGGCAAGTTCCAGCTGGTCCTTATTTCCCAATAGCAGTTCAGTGCCTGGCTCCAGCCCCAAGCTTTCTATTGTAAGCTCCTTTTTACCTGTTTCTCCTGCTTCCTCCAAACCTGATTATTTGCAAACCAGCCCCACTCACAGGCTCAATTCCACCTCTGTCCTCTTCCATGCCCTGAGTCTACCCAATCTCATCCCTCGGTCAGTGCCAGTGCTAGCCCACTGTGGCCGTAAGCAGGAATATTCCCCTCCACTACTAAAACAGCCAAGTTCTTATAATAAAAAGCAAATTCTCCCCCTCCCCCAAGCTGCTTGGGGCCCTAAGCAATTGATTAGTTTGCTGATGTCCAGAGCCAGCTTCGCCCTCTGCTAACATCTGCAAGCAAAGAGCCCTGCTCTCTTGGACTGTGAGGAGGTCTGAGATCTGCCAAAGTTCCCTAAGCTTGAGCATAGAAAATGTCTGTCTGTGAACTTGAGGGTGTGGAATACTTGCTGTGTTGAGACTTGTAGGGTGATAAACCAAGGGAGATGGAATAGTTTTAAAATAGAGTAATTTTTGATGTCCTCCTATTTTAAATCTTTTTTTCATAAATTTTCAGACAAATCTCCAGAAAAATTCTACTCCTATTTTTAGGCATGCCAAGCTGTAAATAAATTGGTCAAACTAACGAACAGTTAGAAAGAGAATAAACAGAGAATGTGCAGTGGATATCTAGACTCAGCTTGAACTATGACACCTACAGAATCACTGTTCGCTTTGTTTGGCTGTGGTATTTCTACCAGCCATCAAGTATAAATATCAGATGTTTGCTCCTGTTGCTCTGTTGTGGTGGAATTCTTTGCATCACAGGAGTCACACTGGGCCTCGTTCTATTTCAAGTCAAAGTTTTAAAGTCATTTTGCAGGTATTAAGAAGAGGGGAGGGAAACTCCTGTCCCTTTTCAATTAAAAATTCAAAAGGCTCATTTGTTACCTTACCAAATCTTTTCATTTTAAAATTAAAATGGGAATTTTATTCTGCTAAGATGACACCCACAGGATCCTCTTTACTGCTGCACACAATGCTTCAAAGGTGCCACATGTACTGTTGCCTATAGGGCTCATTCACCCCAAAATGATCTCTGCCAGCTGCTGTAGCAGCTCCCTGAATCATCAAATGTACTGGTAATAGCCAGAAAATATACCCTCATCCTAGAGGCACTGGCATGGCTAGTGTCCGATTTGTAATGCCACTGCAACTGGAAAAGAGGTTCCTGGGAATGGATTAAAAACTCATAAATTGCCATCCGCTGTGTTTTAGCAAAGAATTAGGACCCTACTGCAATTTACAGGTGAGAAAGGAGTGTAATTTATCACCTTAAAAAAGCAATGTTGAGACCAGATCATATAAATCTATTTAGCTACTTGTAATTGCTAGCTGGCTAGTACTGTTGGGCATCAAACTTCTAACCATAAAAGTTTGAACTCTTCTGTGCTACTTACTATTATGCTGGGCTTCAGGACAAGAAGGCCTTTAGTCCACTCCTGTCCACTGGCAAAATGATTGCAATCCTTTTAGAAAAGGCATCCTAGACTGAGGCTATGGAAAACTTGTCCTTTCCCCACAATACTGGATCAATTCTTTCTCTTACTTGTACTAAGGCCATGTCTACACTTACAAGCTTACAGTGGCACATTTGTGAGAGTGCTCATGTAGCCGCATTATGCCAATGGGAGAGAGCTCTCCCATCGTATAATAAAACCAGCCCGACGGTAGGTATATTGGGAGGAGAGCGTCTCCCATTGACATAGCATGGCTACATGAGCGCTCTCACAGTAGCACAGTTGTATCAGTACAGCTGTGTTGCTGTAAGCTTGTAAGTGTAGACATGGCCTTAGTACATTCAAAATGATCTTGACAAACTGGAGAAATGGTCTGAAATAAATAGAATGAAATTCAAGAAGGACAAATGCAAAATACCTCACTTAGGAAGGAATAATCACATGCACAAATACAAAATGGGGAACGACTGCCTAGGAAGGAGTACTTCAGAAAAGGATCTTGGGATTATAGCGGATAACAAACTAAATATGAGTCAACAGTGTAACACTGTTGCTAAAAAAGTGAACATCACTCTGGAATGTATTCGAGTGTTGTAAGCAAGACACAAGAAGTTATTCTTCCACTCTACACAGCACTGATAAGACCTCAACTGGAGTACTGTGTCCAGTTCTGGGCACTTTAGGAATGATGTGGACAAACTGGAGAAAGACCAGAGGACAGCAACAAAAATGACTGAAGGTCCACAAAACATAACCTATGAGAAAATATATAAAAAATTGGGTTTGTTTAGTTTGGAGAAGAGAAGAAGGGGGATTTGATAACAGTTTTCAAGTCTGTAAAAAGTTGTTGTAAAGAGAAGCGTGATAAAATGTTTTCCTTAATCAGTCTGGTTATAGGAAATAAGGCAAACATTATGAATTTATAGCTAAAGCTACCAAAAACCACGGATGATACACTGTTAACCCTAATGATTTTGACTTTACTGCTCTTGTATGGTCCCACACATTGCTCTTGGACATATCCCAAAGGCTTCATAGACACAAAATCTTTTAAAGCACATATCACCCAGCTCCCCCAGTATCCTGAGGAACTAAGCACCCGGATGAACAACACAAGCATAATTGAAGTGATATTCGTTAGTAGATGGAGGGAGAGATGAGGGGAGGCATTTAGAGGTTCTAGTAGAACACATGCCTACTCCTTCAGTGACAGGCATATGCCCATTGATCATCAAGATAGTGTGCAATGTGGCAGCCATGTAAGACTTGGCTCCCTGTTTGGATGCCCAGTGTCAGAGGAGAGGCAAAAAATACCTTTTTCCACCTTCATGTGGATAGGAAAAATCTACCAGCTCCTTTTTGACAAAGAGATGATCAAAGTGATGTATTGTCTCTCACTTCAAGGCTGGACATTGCATTGCTCTGTACTTGGGGCTAACAGTGGAGGCCAAAAGGAAAGTGGTCTATACTAAAACAGCCTAACTGGAACAGGCAAGCAAGAGCATCTCAGAACAGTGCTTTGCATTCTACATTGACTCTCCACTGAATATTAGATCCTACATGAGTTTACAATGCACTCAGGACTTCCTTCCTTCAGAGTATATGCAAGACTTCTTTTTAACTATGCCTTCTGACAGGACAAGCAGTGACACTGTGACAAACCGTATTTCATCCGCATCTGAAAAAATTCAAATGAAAACATCCAAGACTAAATAGATGTGGCTAAGCCTCCAACTATTGTTATTCTGCCAGGAACTTGCCCAGATCAGTCTCCCATACTCTACTTCCCTTGACATGGACAGTGTATAGAGCCAAATCCTCCTTTCCTTCATTCATGCAAACCTCCCAAACACAGATTGTTTAGTAACAGGATGGCTAGAGTTGTAAAATACACTGAAAGTTATTTTGTAATTAAAATCACAGCCAGAAGAAACCCACTGCACTCCTGGCTCACCATAGCTACTAGAAGGGAGGGAGTTGATCAGCAGGCTAAACGGAGAAAAAGCAACCTGACAGATGTTGTTCCCTTTTAAAGACAAATAAGAAAAAACAATTCCTAACTAATTTTGCTTCAGTTGTTTTCACACATTTGTTTAACTGACACAATTTATGATATGAAACTCTTAGCACAATGGAAAGACCAACAAAACGGAGACTCAATCCTGTAGTTCTTAATTAGGTAAAACTCTCATTGTCTTCAAAATTCAATCGATTATTGTTTAGTTTTCCCACATCTGAATTTCCTAAGCACTGCTGTTCATCAAAATAAGTTATTAAATAATTGTTACAGGATCATCTGATTTGTCTAGAGATTCTTATATTTTTGCTACTGAAATACGTTAGTGAATTGACTTCCAGAGAGCTTTGTCTGAGTAAGGACTTTGGGATAGTTTCTTTGTTTTATAAACATAGAACGTGAACACTTTAGAACTAATTTCTAGTCTTTCAAACAAACAAATCTCTGGTGCAAAAAACAAATTCAAAATTATATTCAGATCACCTAAGGCCATCCAGCTAGTATCATCCAGATCCAAGTCTTTCTAAATTATTTTGATGAACAGCAGAGCTCAGGAAATTCAGTTAATGGAAAATTGTGCTTAATATCTTTCCTCTGTTTAAATGGTGATCTAGCATGGAACAGCACATAGTGATACACACTTAGGCTATTAAGGGATACTTATTTTCCCTGAATGAGAAAAAGTGTAAAGTGCATGAATGAGAAGAAATACTAATACTGGGGATTTGCTATGAACTTCAGGAAGCAAATGTATGCTTGATCCTTGGGAGATTTTTAAACCTTTCCTAGTCCTGGAATATAAGACAATTAACACTGAATACAAATGACTTCAAGATTTACTGAGGTAAAGGTAAGATTTTTTTTAACCACTGACAAATATCTAAAATAAAAAAACCCTATATTTTAAATAGTTACTATATTGCAACAGAATGCCCACTTTCTTGATACTCAAGACACTTGATTTTTTATGTAAGTATTTTTACACTGTTAGTACACGAATGATTTTTGGTTAAACAAATAAAGCAGCAAATGTGTGAGAGAGACTAATACAACAGCACTATATGCTTACATGATCATCGTTTTCAATGTAGGACACGATAAAATTATAACTGAAAGAAAAGAAATGCAGCTGTAATCTCATTAGATTTCCCTAACTGAATCTCTGATTTACACAGAGCAAATACTACAATGGTCTAAGGGAATATTTCCTAAATTATTGTCTTGCAGCTCTACATATTGCACCATGTTACTGAGAGTCTGTACCTAACTACTGATGGCAGAAAAGAGAGATGTGCTTTCTATGGAGAAGGTCCAGTACTCCGACATTACTAACTGAAATCATTCAAGTACAGCTTTCCTATCCTGAGTATAGCGGAGTGATAGTAAACAGAAAAATATGCCGTTTGTAAAATAAGGATTATTCATTATGGAGGAGGTCTTGTTTATCGCACTTTGCATTGCTCTCTTAATATCCAGAAGCAGTCTTTAGAAGTAATCAGAAAAATTGCAATAGCCAAAGACCTTGTGTATTGCATCATAGCTCTCATAAAATACAAGATATGTCTCCTACCTCTATAGCACAGCAGAAAACACTTAATATACTTTGCCACTTTTTATTAGTTCAATAGTTTTTCCAACAATTTCTATGATTGACAAAGGCAGCATTAGAAAATGTTCCTGAATTGCAAAAGAAGTACTGTGGGCTGCTTTCAACTTATTTCATTTATACCCTGTAGCCATGGCCAAAACACCTGATGAACTGTCAACTGCACTTAGATGACGCCACCATATGTTTGAAATGTAATTTCTTGCACCTTAAGGCTTTACAATGGATGCTCAACAACCTTACTGATCAAAAACAGATGACACCGCCAGAATTAATGAGGCACACAATTGCATTACTGAATAGTGGATTTTTTTTTTTAAACCCAACCTTTTATATGCATTTATTTCATTTAGAGGTTGCTGCTCTTCCTGGTATGAAAGAGTGTGGAATTTAAAGGAATAAAACGTTCAAATAAATAAATTCGGGTAGCTAAATTTTACTAAGTGTTCAGAAGCAGGAGATATAAAATATTTTTCTTTGTTTCAGAGGGAAAAAAAAGAGGGATGCCAGTACTAAATGATGGCATGAAGGGGGACTTACTTATTTAGTGTGAACTTCCCCTGCTTTCAAAGAACAATGTGTTTGATTACGAGCACTGAATAAACTAATTTATGGAAAAATGAATCACACTGGACCGTAATTTGACTTTCCCATTTAACAGAGTCTAAATCAAAGGTTTCACAGTTCAGGTTAGATAATATATAAAATTTCTTCTCACTTGACTACTGCTGCTACCTCCTCAAAAATCATCTTCAAAATAGCTGTCCCTGAATAATCCATTCAATCTTTCTCCCAATTTCTTCTCTAACCATACCATGCATACATGTAGAGTTGGAACCAATTTCTCAATCCATCATACTAATCTATTTTCTTTCCCCATCCCACAGCAATGACAGTAGTTACTATAATAACTTTAGGATGCCAAGATTTAACTAAAATCTGGGTGCATCTAGGGATGGCTTCAAAGCTTATTAATTAATTTCAAAATTAACCAAGAAATTAGGCACAATTTTAGGTTAAATACATTTCAAAGTTAAAAAAACAAACAAACCTGCACAAATCAATCTTGACCCTATCTCAGTGGATGTGAAGAGCCCAGGGACACAGGAAACAGTGTGGTTAAGCTAGGTGAGAGAGGGGCAGGATTTTACTGTCATTCCTCCTCCGTTTACCCCGAAGGGTTGCACCCAGCAATGCTACTTGAGGTGGATGAATTATGGATTTACCCCAAAGTACACAGGAAGAGGATTGATATTGAGTGCATTAAGCTTTCCCATTTCTCTCAGACGTGATAAACAACAATCATCTGAGAAAAAAATTATTTTTGGAGTTACAGTGGACTTCAAAGGAGGCAACATGCCTTAAGATCATTCTAAATTGTTAGAACATAGTTTCTTAACTGGCTTTTTTCTTGTGCATAAGCAATTCAGAGGATTGGTAACATGATAGAGAATCATTCAGTTGTAGGTTGCCATTTCAAATCCAGTCCAGGTCAAGAGAGATTGAAAGAAGTTACCACCAGACAACTATATGATTTGGTGCCCTCAAACATGTTACTAGTAGAGAGATGGTTGTATTACAAAGCCACCACCATTGCGACTGGCAGTAATTGAAAATATTTTTGGCAGTTTCAATGATAGGGGAAGAATGACAGATCATAGGCACTTAATTATACCCTGCAGCCTACAAGGTTACTCCTGCTTATGCTGTACTTATGCGGTAGATAAACAAAGGACTTCAGTTTCCTGGGCTATCTATTATCTATCAATGAATACTGACTTCAAGAAACATTTTGACAAAGAATTTAAGCAAAACAGATAACCTATTAGCAGCACAATTAAATTTCTGTGACAAGGGGAAATCCACAGCCATGTGCAGAGGATAGCTGGATGAATACTGTTTGGGAAGTGCGGATGAAGATGACCAATCTAAACAGAGACACAAAATCTGTGTCTCTCTCTCATTAATTACTCTGAAAAGGACACAGTAAAGACGTCCATGCTGTAATGACTATGAGCAAATAAAGAAACGAAAACAAACCCCACACCTCTGACCTACTTGTTGTATATCCACGTGACATGTTTAGCAAAATGAGTTTTGTGGAACTTACTCTAGGACTGGAAGGGACCCCGAGAGGTCATTGAGTCCAGTCCCCTGCCCTCATGGCAGGACCAAATAAATGTCTATCAGGGATGGTCAAGACAGTATCTAACCTACTCTTAAATATCTCCAGAGATGGAGATTCCACAACCTCCCTAGGCAATTTATTCCAGTGTTTAACTACCCTGACAGTTAGGAACTTTTTCCTAATGTCCAACCTAAATCTCCCTTGCTGCAGTTTAAGCCCATTGCTTCTTGTTCTATCATTAGAGGCTAAGGTGAACAAGTTTTCTCCCTCCTCCTGATGACACCCTTTTAGATACCTGAAAACTGCTATCATGTCCCCTCTCAGTCTTCTCTTTTCCAAACTAAATAAACCCAATTCTTTCAGCCTTCCTTCATAGGTCATGTTCTCAAGACCTTTAATCATTCTTGTTGCTCTTCTCTGGACCCTCTCCAATTTCTCCACATCTTTCTTGAAATGCGGTGCCCAGAACTGGACACAATACTCCAGTTGAGGCCTAACCAGCGCAGAGTAGAGCGGAAGAATGACTTCTCGTGTCTTGTTTACAACACACCTGTTAATGCATCCCAGAATCACGTTTGCTTTTTTTGCAACAGTATCACACTGTTGACTCATATTTAGCTTGTGGTCCACTATGACCCCTAGATCTCTTTCTGCCATACTCCTTCCTAGACAGTCTCTTCCCATTCTGTATGTGTGAAACTGATTGTTCCTTCCTAAGTGGAGCACTTTGCATTTGTCTTTATTGAACTTCATCCGGTTTACCTCAGACCATTTCTCCAATTTGTCCAGATCATTTTGAATTTTGACCCTGTCCTCCAAAGCAGTTGCAATCCCTCCCAGTTTGGTATCGTCTGCAAACTTAATAAGCGTACTTTCTATGCCAACATCTAAGTCGTTGATAACCTTCCTTTCTACTATAGTTTCCACTGACTAACTTACCATAACAACTTATTTAGGACATTTTTTTTTTACTAATGGTTAATAACCAAGGGTTTTAACTCTCAATTATTTTTAATGATTATAATTTACATTTTGTATACTAAAGCCCAAACTACTCCGAAGAAATTCTTAGATACTGTATAATTTGTTAGGATTGTCTGTTTCCCATTCCTTGCCTCCACTTCCTGGCTGAAGCCAGAAATTGGGTCACTGTTAGGGTGTTGTCTAAAGCAGAAGGCAACTCAGCAAAGATGCTTTAAAATTCCACCTCTGTTCCTCCCAAGGAGATGGTGTTGTGGGGAGGAGTTGACCTAAGGGTCTTACAGCTGGCTTGCAAACATTCTGGGGGCAGGGTAGAGGGCTATGACTGAAAGAAAAAGGTGAGCAGAGCTACTGGTAGATTAGGTGGCCACTAAATTCTGAAGAGTAGGGGCACAGCTTCTCTGAGCTATTCCAAGACCACTGCTCTGAGGCAGCTCTTGCCCTAAGAGGTGGTGGCTGCAGCAGACTGTCATCTGCTCTTATCCTGAAGGTGGTAGTAGCAGCATACCGCTCATCGGCTCCTCGTCCAAAACATGTTTCTTGGGAAAAAGAGGAAAACAACAGAGAGGCTCACGTTGCTGCTGTTGTTGCAACAGGTGCAGGTGAGGTGATTAAATAATCTTGGATTGTATTTGTGCCAGTAGAGCTTTAAGTCTTAAGGAGATCAACACATTAGCTTTAAAAAAAAAAAACTTCTTTTATGATGTCTTAAAAAATGCTTTGTACTTCCCTAAAGTTGGAGCCTCTGTACATTCCTTTCTTTCTTGCTTCAAACTCCTAGTTTTCTGTATCAGAAAAGAGACTTATTTGTGAAGTTCATCTGGGACGAACTGGTAACCAGGATTGCCTTTGTGAATAAATTGGGCATGGGGAAAAAGCGGAATCAGCTTAGTACATGCAACTTTGGCCATTAAAACTTTGGTAATCAAATCAGCTTCTTGTTCTTACAACCCACTCTAGGCATCTGATATGTTGCCGATAACTTGATATAAGTCAAAACCAAGCCAGCATGTTGTCTGAAAGTGTGTAACAGGACATACTGTAAACCACTAGATAAGCGACCCTTGCCCAAAGCTAAAAAATTAGGAAGCAATAAAGCACTCACAGGAGTAGTAGCTCTTTCCTCTGCTTGTGCACAAAACATACTGCAAATATCTTCAATATTTATCAAGTGTTTTCAGAATCCCTAATATGAAGCACTATATTAGTACTATATATTTGTACTATCTGACTTCCTATAGTTGGGCCACTGTGTACTTGCCCTTGTTCAGGTAGGCAAAGAGGTAGTGGTGGGGAAGGATACAAGGAGCTTTTCCCTGCACAAGAGCTGGTCACACCTTTGTGCATCTTAGGCAGCAGTTACATATAAAAGTGATAGGGAAATTTAAAATATCTTAGAACAAGGACTACAACACTTTAGCACTGGCAGTAGAAACCTCTACATATAAGAAGGTTAAGGTACTAGACTGGAAGTCTGGGTTCAATTCCTGGCTCTGCCACAGCTTCCCTGTTTAACTTTGTATATCATTTAATTTCTCTACGTCTCAGTTCTCCTTTCTGTAAAATGGGAACAATACTTTCTTCTACTCTTTATCTAGTGTGTCTGCTTAGACTGTAAACTCCCCAGGGCAAGGCATTTGTTCTTGTTTGTACAGTCCTACTACAATAGGAACCTGATTTCAACTTGGACCTCTAGTAAAATATAATACTAACAAAGTGGTTGGGGAGGAGGCAGAGCCAGGACATTCCACCTTCCACTCAGGCCAGCAGAGCTGGTTCCACAATAGGGATGGTTCACAGTGAATCTTTTCTTACTTCCCTGTGCTCCACATGAAGCACAATGGTCCCACTGGATAACCTGTACGTCTCCTGCATTTCATTTGCTGAAGAGCCTCAAAGTGGCTCACTCCTTTTGGTGTCTCATCTCCATGTCACTTATACTTGCAACTGTACACAATCATTCTGAGTTATCCCTAGTGGAAAGCAATCCAAATCAGCATGTAGCAATCTCTCCAATGGAAAATGCTCATGGAAAGTGCCTTTTCTGTAAGGTTCATTAATAAGACCTTGTTCTGTTAATTTGTGTAAATTTTGGCTGCTCTTAACTGGCATCTTACATTTCACACTGCAACCTCAAACTCATTTGCAAAACATTCTTCAAATTGATTGGTTTGTTAACATTTAATTTGTCATTTTATACTGCCAATTGTAACAATTTGGGGAACCTGTCTTTATGTGACTTATGAATTCTGGCTGTTATGAAATTGTTGAATCATGGAAGGCACCAGTGTATGTGGAATCCACCATTTGCCAACAAGGATTGTGCCACATCACTACCAGGCCAAGGACAACGATAAGGCCAGAAAGGACCACCAGATCGTCAGTCAATAACCTCTACAACTGTGCTCTGACCAAAAAATGGCTACACTCATGCGAGGTTGCCTGAGCTGGGAAACCAGCTTGACCAAGTTTCTCTGCAGTGAGGGGGAAATGGAGAGTGGAAAATCCCCAGCAGCTGAACAAAGGATAGAGGTGTTAATGGTGGAACATATACATTTATGGGACTGAAAGAGCCAGACAGGAAGCTTGAGCAGGAGAGAGGGGCATGCTTTTGTACTGGGGTTATCCTGTTTAACTGCAGGATCATCTGAGGAAGGAGGAAGCTAACTGATCTAGTGGGAGAGACTGACTCAGTGATTCTGAAGAGAAGCCATGAACTACCAAAGGATGATCTTGGGCACCCCAGAGGACTCTGTTCAAGCTCGAAGAACTCTCCAAAGTGATGGAAACTGAGGCAGGGAAATGCATACAGAGGTCTTTATTATTTTGTCTAGAGCTGTGTCTCTGTCTTGCTAAATAAAGAGTAATTATGTTTAGAACCCTCTGCAATGTCTCTCTTTGTGTCTGTTTTCACTATCACCTGCCCTGGAACAGTCAAACTGTAAATCCAGAATACCTACATGGCTGCAGTTATGGGATATGAAGTGCTTAAACTGTGAGCATGCTTGAGGGGTCAGTACTGGTCCTAGGGGCTAGGTAGTTGGACCACAGAGTCTCAGCTCTCAGAGGGGGGAGCTAGACAGAGGATTTGCACCTCAAGAGTGTGCTTAGAAAACCCAAGCTGGGGATCATCCCTGACTGTTCAGACTTAGGGAGCTTAAAGCCTCCAGTGACATGGGCTATGAACACAACAGCCTGGTGAATGATAAGCCAGAGGGAGCTCTCCAGGTGTGTGTGTTAGACACTAATATACCACATATGAAAGTAATGTTATAAATTTCCTAGAATACGGTATTTCACAAATGAGAGAAGTTACTTTTGTATGGAGTCAGGCTTTCCTCTGTATTTAAATGTGGATTTTATTTTTGAGATATGATTTACTACTGAGGCTGGTCTTGAGAGTTCCAAATTCCATTCACTTATGATCTGAGAAAGATTCTAGACACATTGCCATAGGTGAAAGTGAATTATTCAGCTGTTGTACCAGCCCCCTGAAGGCTGTATTTAGGAATATTAATGGCACACTACCACCATCTTTCCAGTGATAAATACATTTATTACTTTACAATCTAAGTTTTAGAGTCCTAGCATCTATTTTACTATAAAGACTTCAGCTTAATATCAGAAATTGATTTGTGGCATTTACAGTTGCCTACCTTCCTCATCAATTATACAACTGCACTTTAGCTATAATTCATAATAGGTATGCACAATAAGTCAGATAACTAAGGGTATGTCTACACTAGCAAAAAAAACACAAAAAAAACTGCAGCAGCGAGTCTCAGAGCCTGGGTCAAGTGATGTGGGCTCATGCTATGGGGCTAAAAATAGCAATGTAGATGTTTGGGTTCTGGCTGGAGCCCAGGCTCTGAAACCAAGAGAGTGGGGAGGGTTTTGGAGTTGGGGCTCCACTTTCAGCCTAAACATCTACACTGATATTTTTAGCTCCACAGTGCGAGCCCCATGAGCCCAAGTTCGTTGACCTGGGCTCTGAGATTGGTTGCTGCAGGTTTTTTTTTTTTTTTTTTTTTTTTGCAGTGTAGACATACCCTAGATACATTTTACTTGATTGTATTACAATGGATGTTTAACATAATTTACAGTGAATTCTAAATTGGAACTCGTTAGTGGCACAACACGTCTAAGCCATGTAAACAGGAGCATTTACAGGAACAGCCTTCAGAAGCAGAAGAGAGAGCCAACACAACAATCAGAAAGACTGAAAGAACCAGAACCTTTCATGTTCTTTGACAACTCAGGGTAGAACAAACTATAGAACTTCTGAGCCAATGAAATAAAGGCTCATGTACAAACTCATTCAGCTTCCCTTTGTCTGCTCTGACTTAACTGAGCAGCCCTGCAAAGAGTGTGTGTCTAGACAAAGAAGAACAGGAGTACTTGTGGCACCTTAGAGACTAACAAATTTATTTCAGCATGAGCTTTCATGAGCTACAGCTCACTTCTTTGGATGCACAGAATGGAACACAGAGACGAGATATTTCCATCTTTTCATGTTCTCTGTATGTTTATATATCTCCTGTCTGTGTGTTCCATTCTGTGCATCCGAAGAAGTGAGCTGTAGCTCATGAAAGCTCATGCTGAAATAAATTTGTTTGTCCCTAAGGTGCCACAAATACTCTTGTTCTTTTTGCGGATACAGACTAACACGGCTGCTACTCTAAAACTAGACAAAGAAGCAATATCAAAAACAAAAGGTTAGAGATCATCATGGGACATTAATTATGCAAAAGAAGCCAAACTGAATTTAATCAGAAGCAGTAGATTCCAAGCAGGAAATATTTTCCCTTTTTTGACAGAGGTGGATAAGAAAACATTTATGGTAATACCAGAGCATCTGCTGATTACAGTCAAAGCTGCAGGACACTGACATTAAATCACTGAACCATCTTGACAGCTTGTGGATACTAAAGTCCCATTTTAATAATAATTTGCTGTGAAATTCACCCAAATTTGAAAATTAGTCAGAAAATGTTTATGAAGAAAACATGTAAGAGTCAATAAAGCAGTTATAAAAGGGATTTACATCTGACAAAACTTTTAATCTAAAAGCCATCAGCCATCAGGCATTTTAGTGCTACATTTAAATCGACATATCTTTCAAAGAAGCTTAAGTGTCTTTTTAAAAGAGCAGAATGTAATTTTATGATCCATTTCATGTAGTGTGATATGGCACTTTTTTGTTTAGAAGATTTTTTTTTTTTTTTTTTTAAATACAGGTTAGCCTTTTGAAGAAGGCCTGAATCATGCTAAATGGAATTTAACTCCTGATATCATAGAATTCTGAACAAAACACAATACTTCATTGTAATGCTTTAATTGATGCTTCTGTGTGTTGCAGAGGGTGATTACTTGAATAATAAGTATAAAAGATGTGTGAGCTGGTTGCTAAGCTAACTTGAGTAAGAGAAAAAAAAAATCAAGGAAATATACAGCCATGAATCAAGGTGATGAATAAGACAATTATTCAATGAAAGGTCGTGTTGAAGGACTTGCAGAGCACTGACCTGCACATTATCACACATCAGAAAATTACTTGTGGGGTAATTAGGAGAATAATACACAAGTGCAATCGGTGTCACAGAGAAGCATTCTAATTTAAGATATTTCCCAGGGGTCTGAGTGGTCAAATGCATTTTGGTTCTACATTTAAATCTTTGAACAGCCCAAGAGCTCAGAGAACAAAATATTACACCAGTGCCCACTGAGATTTACCAATCACTAAAGTTATCATTTCATACTTTATCAAAATTATCAACATTTCTCTCTCCTCAATTACTTTGAGAATTTAACTAATTATTATTTATAACAGGACACATTAAATTTTCTATCCTGACATCATTCAGAAAAAAATATTTACAGTTTTTCTACTTTTAGTTTACATGATTGTTTCCCTTTTCTTTGGTTAATGCTTTCAAAATACATTTAAGGATGTAACAGAATATGTTAGAAGGAATTCTGTTATCACTAATAATTCCGTACTTATTCAAGTGTCAGATATCTGCATTTTTGAGGCCTGCATTATATTTCAAATTACAGTTTTAAGACTTTTAAATAAAAGATGTGCCTAAATCTCATTTAAATGTCCCACTTTTCCCTCTAGCTATGCATTCTTAAAGATGTGACTGTGTGTATAGAAAAGCTACTTTAAAATTTTTTTAGAAATGTCTTCTAAGCCCTGTGTGGTTGAATTCATAGTAAATAGGGCATCTTTCCTTCCACATCAAAGGAATTTTTTTTTAAAGTCTCAATTAAAGTTCTGCAAACTTTCTAAAACATTGCTAAAATAGTGTTTCAGTAAGCTATGCATAAAATAAAAAAAAATAAACAATGGTGTGGAATGGCATGAAGATGTTATCACCACCTGTTTGAGGTAACCTCTAACTCACAAGTGGCTATGGTGGTTGTAAGCAATGCATTCAAGTGAAACTCATGATAAAACCTTTCTACCTTGTATCATACCACACCATCACATTTTATATATATTCATTTCTCCATTTGTCCGTGTCATGTAAGAATGAATCTCAGTACGGGAAAGGGGAAATTTCACACTCCACTTAATTCCAGAAGTTAAATTTGCAAGAGTAAAAAAAAAAAAAAAAAGATAATAATGTTGGTAAACATGCTAAACATGATGTTAAATTAAAATATTCCATCAAACAAAGAGTTTAAGGAAGCATATTAATCAGGGGAAAAAAATGTTAAAAGAACCCAGAATACCATTATGGGAAAAACAGAAATCACAAATGAATGTTATTTTTGAGTAGTAGTATTTTAGATTCATAAACAACGGGAGACTTTTTTTGTTGATCTCTAGAGAGGAACTTTTGCTTACTTCTAAATAAACTTATCACAAAACTTGTGCATTTAAAAAAGCCCTATGCAACATTCCATCTTTCATTCAAAAGCAAATCTGAGCTGTACATCCCTCTCAGAATCTAAACAAGAAATAAAATTTCACTTGCCATATCAAATTACATATAGCTCCATCTTCTTCCAGGCATGCAGGAATAATACTGTACTACATGAAAAAGATCCTGCTGAAATGTGTTTTAAATTTATGAGGCACTTTTTTATATGCAAGTACATAATCCATTCACAGATGCTTGACTGAGGATGTTTAGTTCTGTGTAAACTGTATTACTTTCATGTGTAACACAAACTGCCGGATGTAGCCTACTGATCCTCTGCAAACATTGGAAAACAGTAATCCTAACCCTGACAAACACTACAACAACAAAGTTAAAGATGAAAGGCTTTTGAATGGGGCAGACCAACATTCAGAGCTCTGTTTCTCTCCTGCAGTAGCCACTTAGAGCACAGGGAAGAACAAAGAGGAGGAACTGAACACTCCATTAAGGTAAAAAATCCTGGGAGCCATGGAAGGTCCCCAACGAAGAGGAACCACTTGTGCTGGTTGGTGGTGCTGATGCACAGAAGTTACACAGGAGACTCTGCAGCCCTTTTCGTGCCATGAAACTCAGCTTTACTGTAGTGTATTCTTTGGGAACTGAGGGGGATTGAGATGGAGGAGTGGCCAGTTGGTCCACTTACTGCTCAGACTCACTGCCCTACAGTCTGTATCTAGATAGTAGCTATTTGTGGCTGCAACTCTTATTCACATCCTACCTTAGTAGTCATTCAGCAGGTGCATACCAGGTACTGCAGGTTGGGGCTCAGGATTCTGTTTCTCAATCTCACATACACATGGGTCAACACACAGGACAGCACAGCCAGAGTGTTACTCTAAACCAGTGCTACGCTGCAATGGCCAATCAGGAGTAGAAAACAATGGAGGACTAATGTCATGCAAGGGAACCTACTTCTTTCTCTTGCCATGCCAATTTTCTCTGCTACACTGGCTACACAGAATAGGAGTGGCATAAAAGTCTCTGTATCAGCTTCAAGCCATCAGAGGATCACTAGGATGATTCTCCAGAACATGTTAATGTCACTAGAGAGTCAGATTTCCAGGGCAGTGTGGTGCAAAGCAAACTACTCTGGAAAATGTGTCCTGGACAATGTGCAGAGCTGACTCTCTTATGAAAAGTCTCTCATTCATACTTAAAGCATTGTTTAGAAACATGTAACCTTCTTAAAATATAGTGACAGCATTTCACAGTCCCATGAACTAGATCAAGAGGAAGAATATTTCAGAGGAACCAAGGGCTGATGGCCTGTAATAGTTGGCTGGCACGCCATTCTGTTTGGGAAAAAGGACTGGATTCTGATTGGAGATACAGTAATGTAATAAAATAACTAACCACAGAGACAATTTTCAGTTTAAGAAAATGTATGCTAAACAATTACTGAATGCTCAATCCATAGGCATAAAGTTGAAAGATACACAATTCGAAATAGATGCGATTCTTATAGCATATTCATTCAATTGCACAGAATTTTAGAGGTGCTTCTTATGGCACTGTACATCTACATATTTTAAAAATTCTGACAAAACAATTGTTTATGAACTATTAAAGAGTGGTTAAATATATAATTTGCTTGTTTTTACTTTGTATTAGATGTCACGTTATGCCCTCTGCATTGAAAAAAATATTTTAAGTTGTTTTTAATAGCAAGTTTGGCTTTTCAGCATGTTGATATATGTATAACTGAAAAACCATATTTCTTTCAACACCAACTTTTATTCTTGATATTTTTCGCCTCTTAGGTTCTAACCTTTATTTGGAATAAGAATACAGAATTCTTTCTTTAATTTTAAAAATTTAAAATTTTGTTTAAACTCCTATTTGCATTATGTTTGGTATTATGAAATAAATAAATTAAATCTTGCATAGTATGATGTATGCTAAATATGCTACAGTATATAACATTGAAACATGGCTAGGTAGGGCCTGTTGTAACTCCCTCTGAAGTCAATGGGAGCCTTTTACTGACTTTAATTAGAGTTAGATCTAACCATTAAAGCTCTTATTTATTTATAAGTTGGTATCACATTATTGTTTCCAGTGGGTTGTTACAGAGAAGGATGTGTGTCTTTTGGCTACAGATAACTCATTTTTTTAACTAAACTAACAAAGATATGATGTTCTCTTTCTATAACTGATAAAATTGTCAGCAGTAATAGGAGAATTTGATACCTTCATAGAATCATAAATGTTATAACTCAATTGAAATGATTAGGTCATCTACTCCATCCCCATTAACAGTGTAGGATCATTCCCCACAATCTTCATTTTTATACAGGAATCTGCTCCCAAATTACACTTCAGAGGGAAATGCCTTATTCTTCTGCTATGGACTTCTTCAGGCAAGATGGCACAGTTGCTTATGGTTATCTTTTCCCCTTCAGCATGAATGCAGCTTGAGAAATTATGTAGGAAGCTTTTGGTTGCTGAAACACATACTGTATTTGCTAAGAGAATAAGGATATTCACCCAGAATGGTGTGAGACACAGTGACATATGCCTGCATTAGATTATGAATTTGTATTATGTGTTGAACATGTGTAAACTTTCCTGAGGGCAGCCTATTGTATTGCATTCCAGACAGCTACCCTAGCCTGGAGAGGTGCTTCACACTTCACTGAAGTACTAATCATTGAGAGCCATCTGGGGTTACCCATTTTGAATGAGTCAACTTCAACTGATGGCCCACCCCCATGAAACTATGTTTTTTTCTACACAGGTGGGGCCAGCATGACTGGTAGAGAGAGCTGGAGCTTCCCAGTGGAGCACAGCAGGGCAGACACACAAAAGCCTATTTAAGAGCGGGATTCTGTGTGCAGAGAAGGATGTGCATGAGACAGAGGACATGAGGGACTCTACCCAGTCTGAAATGCTGACAAACTTGGACTCAAAGAAAGAAAGGATGAGATCAGACATGGTGAGGCTGTGCCTCATGACTTTTGTTGTTTTCAAATATTTGTAACTCTAGAGTGTTTTAAGAATAATATCACCGTGGCTAAGAAATTCCTTTGCTATATTTGTATTCCTTGCTTACCTGCAATGTCCCCATCCCCCCCGCAGAGGTTAAACTAGAAGCCCAGAGTAGAGTGCTCACGGCCTTGGGGAGGTCTCAGAGACTGATTCTTGGGTTGAGGATGGCATCCCACATCTCAAAGAAAGATGTTGTATAAGAGGTTTGAGCCTGGGAGTACACCCCAAAGTTCCAAAGCTAGAAACAGTGTCTACCTCTGTCTAGATCCAGTTGACTTAGAAACAATGAAACACGGTGACTGGGTCCACTCACAACAGACTGGTGACAGTACAGTGGATCCTAGGTCAGGCTGTAACACAGCATTTGACTGATCAGCTGTAATTTGTACATTTAAAAAAAACAGACATATAGTTTTAAAAACATGCTAAAAATTAAGAAATATAGTGCAAATGCAGAGCACTTTTTATGTAAAATTTCTTTAGATATACCCCAATTCCTGAAGAAACAGTTTGGGCTTTATACTCCATACAACCTCTCTTGATCAGGTCACATAGCAACAGAATTACATCAAAACAAATGTTGCTGGTGTGACACTTGAGCTTATAAATATACTTTATTATTATTTATATAGATCCAATGGTTTGTGATATGCTTTAGACTTTTATTGTTTAAAGTAGTTTAAACCTACATGTAGAATCACTAGAATATTTTCTCTAATTATAAAAAATGCATTGATCTAATAAATTATTTTTCTTCCTAGTATAGCTGTTACACTATATATGGGAAAACAAAATGAAAAAGGTTACTGCTACAAGGTAAAACAAAGATGTTCACTAATTTGAAATGTCTATTATTGGAACTTGAATTTATACCTCCGAACCTGCAAATATGAAATGTAAATATTTGCAGGTTAGGAAGTATGATTCCAAATTGGCTATCAAACCAAAAATATACAAACACCTGGAGAACAAAATCGTCTGAGTGAATTTAGAAGCAATTTTTTAGCTGTGTTTGTAAAACCTTCATGCAAAATTTATTCAATGTGAATAATTTACTCCGTGCATTTCCATAGGCATCATAAAATTCAATATCTGATAAAAGATGAATATTCAAATAATCCTCTCCATCTCCAGCAAATCACAGCCATAGCTTTCTAATGATAAAATTATTACATTAGGAGAGTTTATTATCACAAACATGAAATATTAACTTTTGCCTCATATGAAAATTAAGTTTTACAGAACATCTCAAAACTATGTTTTAAGAACAGAGAGAAGGTACAATCAAGTACAAACAGCACTGCTATTTAACTATAGTAGCTCAATACTGAAATCTAAGTACTATACTCTTCTCTAATGAGAAACACCAGTCGATGGTTTTACACACTGTTGCAAGTAAGACAATGCTTGCCATGTAAAAACTTTATTGAAGTTTCAAGCTTTTCTAACAAAAGAGAAATTAAGCAGCAGAATAGAAAATGCCCTTATCTCAGAAAAAATGAATACTCTAACAGAGCCAAGCAATTAAAAAGATATGCAGTGCTACCCTGTTTAGTAATCTAATATGTATTGGAAAGTGTCTGTGCTCCAAACTCTGCCATAGTGTAGTAAAAGAAATCAAAAACGTTTTTTCTTTTGGAATAAAACAAACATTACTCTAAACTACATTTATATGGAGGACCTTCAACTCTGTAAAGATGAATTTCCATCTATGATTAAAAATCAATTCCATTTTAATTGCTTCCAGGCTAATTGACTGCTTTCTATTCTGATAAAGTATTCCTTTTACTCTTACTGATCTAATGCTTTTAAGCAGAGATCGGAAAAATAACCTGCCAACATTTTTTTAAAAAGTAGAAGGATATTTTATTTAAACGAGTTCATTAAAAAAAAAATTTGATTGTCATGATGTAACTTTTGGTTGGTTTCAGCTAAAAGAAATACCAGACAGGTATTAATGGTACACTATTAGAATATAAAACTAAGGACAGTTTAAAAACTGTCTCTTGATACAATTACTGTTTCACAACATGAGGAATTATTTCTCATAGAGGGTGACATGTTCCCTTATGTCAGTTATTCTTCCTTTACAGAAGCTGTTACAGTGATAGGGAGGACAAATGCCTGCCATATATTACTATGCATTCTATTACAATGGGTTCATTCATATTTATAATACAACCTGTGATGTTGATGCAATCACTTTAGCCCTCACTGTTGTTTCAAACAAATCCATAACTGAGAAGAAGGCAGGCTGTTGACAGGAGTTAATGTGGGTTTTACTAGGTTTACAATTGCTTTCTAATCTACTAAATGGCTGTGAAAATTGATGCACTCTTAGAAGTGCTTTTTGATACACTACTACAGATAAAGGGCTGTTGTGCTGCAATAATCTCTGTAATGCTAAATTGAATTTTCGACAGTGTTTTTTGTTTTCACGATTTGAATGTGACAAGGTAGGCTACTGAATTTACGGTAAATTTAATTCCATCAATTGAAAGCATTTTCCATTTTTATTAATATCACAGGGTTTTGTGTTTTCTTTTTTTTTAAAGGAAAAATTACCTGGACCCAACCCACTGTGTAGGCATAACTGAATCCTGAGAGCAGACGACATGGCAGGGTATAGTTTGCACAGATGCTCAGCTGTTCACTAGAGTGGAGATAGACATTGTCCAGACTAAATGTTGTGTAATGGAATTGATGGTGGTGAGATGACATGCTTGTGCAGTGCTTCCCTGACATCCTAGCAGAGGGGAGAGGGTTCTTCCCCAGAAGACTAAAAACCAGGGAGTTCACAGTAATCAGCCTACATGTTCGAAGAGTGTACGCTTCGGCTGACTGCTCTGAAAAGCAGCAGAGTGAAGAAGAAAGGATGCAGTTCGCTGAGCTATAGACTACCTCCCCGTGAAGAGGTAAGGCAATATTATGTAAAAGTGCACAAAGTTTCTGTAAGATAGCTGTACTACAGAAATCCCTTTCCACTAAGTAAAAAGGAGAAAAAAAAGAACTTTATCTCTGAGAAGTCTGATCCCTCATTATGTCCTTAGAAGGAAGGGTAGAAGATGGAAAACACCTAATTTCAGATTATTTATGTGAATATAGAATAAATTTAGTTCTTTCACATTATTTAGATTGGAAACTAATATATGAACAGTCTGATATCCTGAATAAGCTAGTAGATTTTTTTTATGGTAGTTTTATTATTCAGGGAAGGCTCTTGTCAAGACTTGGAAACCATACTACTTGGAATAATACACAGAGAACAGGTATTACAGGAAGATGTAGCCTTCCCAATATACCTCAACTCTGACCTAGAGATATCAGTTAGCCCCAAGATTAGGTCCTTTCTAAATTAATTGGAGTTTTGGTATTTAATTTAATAGGACCAGGATTTGATCCTTGCAGCAAAAAGTTTAGTTTCCATGTCCATTCAATCTTTGGGGCCCTACACTGAACGGGGTTACTCTTGTAGAACTTTGGAAATACTACAGATTTATAGCTATGTGGTAACTACAGTCAGAATTTGTCTTCTACTGAGACTGTCACTGATGATGTAAATTAGCACCAATATTCAAGGTCACTGCTCTTGTGAATTAAACTTGTGTTCTCTTGGAACTGGACTGGGAGCACATATTTATTCCAGACCACTGAATAGTCTTCAGATGGCAATGACTTTCTGTTGCCACTGAACTGGGCTGGTTTCTAATTTCTAACAGGTCACCTGGAAATGTAAGGCTCCATATCCTCTCATTTAGGATCCCTCAGAAAACTATGTTAATACTGCATAGGTAAAGCTGAGCTGGAAATGATTTCCCCATCCTGTGAAAAGTTTCAAGATTTAAAAAATAATCAGGATAAAAGAGACCTTCTTTTTGTGAAAAACAGGAGCCCCAACCAGTGGTTCGGGTACTCACCTGAAATGTGGGAGATACAGGGACTTGAACTGGGGTTCCCACATCCCCCGTGAGTGTCCTAAGTATCAGGCTTTAGAGTCAGTTTCTATTGCTTGCTCTCTGGCCCAATGAATATTACATTATTTATGCAAAGTGGAATGGCTCCAACAAGAGTACTTTGAAGACTCTTACTTTATATAGCCCAGTGTTTAGGGCACTCATCTTTGATGTCGGAGACCCAGGTTCAACTCCCTGTTTTGCTGTTTCTTGTATCATCCTGGTCTGAAGGAACCTTTCTGACAAAAAGTTTTGTGGAAACTGATTCTTATGGCTTTTGATGAATCCGCATTTTCTGACAAAAATGTTGTGTCACATAATTCCCAACCAGCTCTTAACATAGGTTGAGATTCTATGCCCACAAAAGCAAGAATTTTCAGTGTTGAGGTTGCCATGTGATCTGTCCCCTTGTGTTAGTGTAATGAGACCCTCTATCATATCACATAGCACTTGGCAATGTGACATCTGAGCCGATTTAGAGAAGATACATATCTTATGTGATAGTGAAGAAATGTAATTTCTTAAGACCCGAAGTGTTAAATAAGCACCACATTTTCTTACAAAAAACCCCAAACCTATAAGTGAACTTACTAAATATAAACCGCTTTGCTAATACATACATGACAATGTTTAGTAGTATTACTTCTTTATTGCTATTGTTAGATAATATAAGGTATAATAGTGTCGCTTTCCTCCTATTAACAAACAAGATGATTGATTAAGGTTAATACATTAGAATGTTAGAAGAGATTGGGAGCTTCCTGCACAAACTGTGAGTTATAAATATATAAAATGTGTTAAATAAAAATGAAATTTAGTCTATGAAGTAATTTTAAATATTTAATGATAATCAAGTTATGCTAGTATGTTTTTCTGATTAAAAATAGGTAAGATTCTCTACCTTTCATCTTTAGACAATGTGTTTCCTAATTGTTTTCATGTATATTTGAATATTAAAAATATTGATATGAAAATATTTCCCCCATCTATCCAAAAGACATCTTAAAATAAGTTTTTGTCTTTGGATGTGCTTTAGAGTCTGGCCCTCTATTATTGGCCTTATTACTAAGTGCTCTAATTTTATTACCGTACAATGGCTTTATGCTACAGTTTTCTGTTCTTTTTACTATGTTACAAACAAAATAAACCCTATGTTAAAATAACATTTTTATGGTTACCAAATCAAGCACTCAGCATTTAGGAAATGCCAGAATCAAGACTGCCTATGTAACCTTAATCAGGCCCTTTGTGCAAATGCATTATGATACCATCTTCAATTACATGATCACATACTATTTTTCCAGACTCCTACCTCATTCACTTAAAAAGCAGTTACTCAATATTTTGTTTGAGCCTCATTATTCAGTATATGGCTTCCGTGCCTTTTTTACTGTTCACTATTCAAACCCTGCTCTGAATTCAAAATTATTTCCTCCTGGGGCTTTTCAGTGGCACTGACTACTAGTATGAGTACTTCACAAACAGTAATTAAGTTACCATCCCATCACTTCACTGGGGTGTTGTGAAGATATTATCTCCGTTTTACAGATGAATAACTGAGACATAAGGGTTAAGATTAAAAGTTTCCAGTAATATTTGGGGCCGAATTTGAGGCACCTACGACCTGAATTTTCAGAGTGCTTGGCATTACATAGCACTTTATATGTTCAAAGCACAGTTTTAGTGACTTCAGTTGCAGATTTAAGTGTTCAGCAGTAATGTGAATCAGACCTCAAGGTATCAAGCTGGGCATGCAGAAAATGAGAAAAACATAATTAGTGATCACAAGCGGAAAGTTTGGTTTAAGTGACTTGCTCAGAATCACATCTGAATTCAATGACAGAGGCAGAGATAGAATCCAGTTCTTCAGGACAGCACTCAGCTGCATTAACCACAAGATCTTTCTTTCTATTCCTGCAGTCTCTTGCAGATTTTACCACACACCTTCCAGCTTGTGAAACAAATGAATCAGGGGTCCTACGGTCAGCAGCCTCCTTCATTACATAACCCTGTCTCATTATAGTTCTCCCTCTTCCTACCAATCCCTGGCACCTTGTCCTAAGAGCCTGTCTCCACTCTGAAGCACTCTCATGCCTGGTGAGTCCTAGTCTCCTTACCTAGCTAATCCTGGTCTCCCCTCTGGTCTTGCTGACCAAGTTCTACTCTTCCCTGTGCCCACACCCTGTCCCAATTTACTTGCTAACCAGTCCTAGTTCCCCCCTCAACACCTTGTTCTCAGTCTCTTTGTCCAGCCAATCCCAGTTCCCCCTTGTTCTCATCTCCTCATCCATCCTGTCTCACTCTCTATCTCCTCAGTAGCTTCCAGTCCTAGTCTCCCTCCCCAGGTTCCTCATCCAATTTCAGTCTCTCCCCTGATTCCCTCTCCCAGCTCCTTGTCCCAGTCTTCCCTCCCCCGCCCAAACTCCTGCTCCTATGTCTTCCCTCCCACACAGATTTAGGTAGAAAATGGTTATTTGTGAAAAATTCTGAGATTTCAAAAATTCCCTGTTCTGCATGAGGATGGGACTTTGTTTTTTGTTAAATAAATAAATAAACAGACATCCTTCTCCCCAGAACTGCCATTAGCATGGTGGTTAAGGCATTGACTGCTGAGATGTGGGATACCTAGGTCCAAGCCCCTGTTCTATCTGATTTAAATCAGGGACTTAAACCCAGATCTCTCTCATCTCAGGTGAGTAGCCTAAATACCTGGCTGTTCTTAGGTGGGGCTCTTCCTTTCTCTCCTACACAGCAGAAATTCCATCCTGGACTGAAACTTTCACTGAAACTATATGCTCTGGCAAAAGGTTTCCAAGAACTGACTTCTCCCTAAAAAACCTGTTTTGTTGAAAATATCATGATCAGCTCTACTCTAGTCCCTGTTCCTGCCCCACTGGTTCTGAGACTCGGTCTCCTTGTCCAGCCAGTCCCAATTATCCCCTATTCAGCTCATCTGATCTCAGTGTTCCCCCCATCCCTTGCTACTTAACTAGCTCCCAGCATCTTCATTTCCCTCACCAGCTCCCAGCCTGTTTCCTCATTGGTTCTCAGTCCCATTCTCCTTGCCCTCCCCCCAACTATAGACTACTATTCCCCAATCACTGTTTCCCTGGATCCCAGAGTCCTCCCCAGGCTTCCAATCTGACCTTCCTTATCCAGCCAGTCCCAATATTTCCTCACAAACTCCCAGGCCCAGTTTCCCTCCTCCCCCACCAACCTCCAGAGTCCCAGTTTCTACCACCTCCACTCCAGCCCCCTTGTCCCAGTACTTCCTCACCCCACCCTACCCTCACTTTTTGACCACCCCCTCAAATCAGGCAGCTCCCTTCTCCACACAGCCTGAGCCTAGCAGGAAATTGAGAGCACAAGATAGTCAGTCTCTTGGTCTCAGTTTAGGCACCTGGACCTGGACCCTGCATGGCCCCCTGCAGTTCAAAGCTGCAGCTACAGGGAAATTCCTGTTTAATCCCAGGCTGCAGCATGAAAGATCAAGGAGTAATGGTCTCAAGTTGCAGTGGGGGAGGTTTAGGTTGCATATTAGGAAAAACTTTTTCTCTAGGAGGGTGGTGAAGCACTGGAATGGGTTACCTAAGGAGGTCATGGAATCTCCTTCCTTAGAGGTTGTTAAGGTCATTGGATGATTTAGTTGGGGACTGGTCCTGCTTTGAGCAGGGGGTTGGACTAGATGACCTCCTGAGGTCCCTTCCAACTCTGATATTCTATGATTCTATGCTCAGTGCAGATGGAATCTTCAGAGATTTTAAATCTAAAAGCAAATTTAAATTTAAAGCTAAAGTCTAAGGCATCTACTGAGCAAGTGAGAACTGTGATCTTTCAAAGGCTCATAACTTAGCCCAAGAATCTAAGAATGAAGGGGACAGCTGGGAGCCTAAAACCAGGTAAAAATAAGAGATTAGGTATAAAACACATTTTGTCTTGATTACTGTCTGGCATTATTTAATTATGTAAAATGTGGGGCACAGTTTATGGCTAGACAAAATAAGGGATGAATTTTGCAACTGTTCATACAAAGGGAATTATTGTGAATGTAAAGAATGAAGAATGAAGCCTTGGTTCTGTGTTGTGTAATAATAATTATGTTGGATAGGATGATTCATGCTATTTGTAATGTTTTTGCATGTATACAGTACATCAATTTCTGCATACTATATCTAAAAATGTTTATTACTTGTACTCTTTTTTTTGTCGAATTAAAAACATTTCTTAGGTAGTATGCTGCATTTACTGCCTTGTATTTGGGAACCTCATATTACTGTGTACCTACAAAATCAGACAGCTTTAGTGAACTACATTTCTTTGCTCTAGGTCAGGGGTCGGCAACCTCTGGCACGCAGCTTGCCAGGGTAAGCACCCTGGCAGGCTGGGCCAGTTTGTTTACCTGCCGCGTCAACAGGTTCGGCCAATCATGGCTTCCACTGGCCGCGGGTCGCTGTCTCAGGCCAATGGGGGCTGCAGGAAGTGGTGCGGGCTGACGGATGTGCTGGCTGCGGCTTTCTGCCACCCCCATTGGCCTGAGATGGCAAACCACGGCCAGTGGGAGCCGCGATCGGCCGAACCTACCGACGTGGCAGGTAAACAAGCTGGCCCGGCCCGCCAGGGTAAGCACCCTGGTGAGCCACGTGCCAGAGGTTGCTGACCCCTGGTTTATGGCAATGTGCTTTATAAGAGGCTATGTAACTTGGAAACTTATACATAGCTGTCTATTTACTTAACAGTGTCTAATGTCAATGTTTCATGTCGAATTCATATAACAGCTCTACTTTTCAGTTTGCACTCACTTCTGATTCATTTTTGGGCACAGCTTATGCTGATGATGGAACTTGGCTCTATGTCTCCACCACAGCTGATCCAGCCAGCGTAGTGGAATAAACAATCCAGTGAAAATATGATTTTGGCCTTGGAGGAGGGCTAGCTGATTATAATTCAATCCATATTAGATTATGAAATGTCCCCAAGCTTAGTGGCTCAGGCTCTCTATAATTTATTTGAATGTTTAAAGGTACAAATTACAGTTGCTGTAGGAATCATAACTTTGAATTGCTACGTTTTGCATATTTAAACATACTGGCTTTGGATACAATAAATTTTGTTAGTTCTAGATGGTACTAACAAATACAATTTGAGTAAGAGTTTTAGAGCTACACATTATTGCTAAGTGACTATGGTATGGGATGCAGGAAAATGCTTAAAAACAAAAATTGTAAAGCAAACTACTTGAAAGACGGAAATCTAAAAGAAGACATGGCTAGAGCTGTATCAGTTGTTAGGGGGTCGCTGAACTGGGTGAACTAAACAGAACATTGGGCCTGAGTTGTAATATATTTTCACTTTCATTTAGCAAAAATTTCACTCTATCCTCACTAGGTGATGAACAAGCAAACACAAAACAAAGCAAATCTAAGATTGAGCGCTACGTTCTTCCTACCTGATTTTTAAAACTACAGTTTATTTGGGGAGTAAATGACATATGGCAAAGCTACATATAAGAAAAATGTTGCAAATTCACTTTGGGCTGTCAACAGGAGTTCAAGCTATACCAGGGAAGGAATACAAAACAATCCCTTTGAGAGGTATGACTTTAGCTTACAGTTTAAAGCACATCAAATTACCTGAGCCTCTTACTCATATTATGCTTTATGGAATTTCCACTCCAAATAAAATGCCCTTTCTACTTGAGGAGCATGCAGGCTAAAGCTATACAATTAGCTGTAGTTATTCATTAGGTTTAAATCAGGTTGGTTTTTGTTTGTTTGAGTTAAAGAACTGGTGTTGTACAGAGATTTTATCCTTAAAATGTAACTCTCAGATCAAGCTGAGGCAGAAATCATAATAATCTTATTCAGCCACGGAAGCAGAGAACATTAAAGATTAATTTAATAAAAATTAAAGCTTTTGGTCCTATGGTATTTAATATTTTTATCAGTGATCTGGAAGAAAACATAAAATCGTCACCGACAAGGTCTGCAGATGATACAAAGATTGGGGGAATGGTAAATAATGAGGAGGACGGGTCATTGATTCAGAACAATCTGGATTGCTTGGTAAAATGGGAGCAAGAAAAAAACATGCATTTTAGCATGACTAAATGTAAATGTGTACATCTAGGCCATTCTTACAGGGTACGGTATTCTGTCCAGGTTAACAGTTACTCTGAAAAAGATATGGGGGGCCATAGTGGATAATCTACTGAACATGAGCTTTCAGTGCAGAAAGACCAAAAAGGTTAATGTGATCTTTGAATGTATAAACAAGGGAATATTGAAGAGAAGTATGGAGGCCATATTACCTCTGTATTTAGCACTATGCAACCTCTGATTTGTGCATTCCCAATTAGTAGTTTAAATATAAGGAGTAAAATCTGAATGTTTAAATGTGGCAAGTGCAACTTAAATCGAGGGAGTAAAAATGGACACTTAACTGCACTAACTGCAGGGCCACCTAGTTATAGAAGATTAGGGTTGGAAGAGACTGTGTGAAGGCCAAGACTATAACAGAGTTCAAAAAAGAACTAGATACATTCATGGAGGATAAGTCCATCAATGGCTATTAGCCAAGATGGGCAGAGATGGTGTCCCTAGCCTCTGTTTGCCAGAAGCTGCGAATGGGTTACAGGGGATGGATCACTTGAGGATTACCTCTTCTGTTCATTCCCTCTGGGGCACCTGGCATTGGCCACTGATGGAAGACAGGATGCTGGGCTAGATGGACCTTTGGTCTGATCCAGTATGGCCGTTCTTATGTTCTTAGACCTCAGAACATAAATTGTTCCCCTAGTTAATTACTTGTACCATAAAAAATTTACACTATTTCCCATCTGAATTTGTCTAGCATCAACTTCCAGCTATTGGATCATATTATATCTTTCTCTTCTAGATTGAAGAGTCCATTATTAAATATTGTTCACCACGTTGGTACTTATAGACTATAACCAAGTCACCTCTTAACCTTCTCTTTATTAAGCTAAATAGATTCAGCTGCTTGAGTCTGTCAGTATAAGACTTTAATTCTTGTGGCTCTTCTCCAACTCCTCTGCAATTTATGAACATCCTTCTTGAATTGTGGACACCTGAATGAACACAGATCAACTGATAGATCAACAACTTCCTCTCTTTGAACAGGAAAGCAGCCAAGAAACCGGCCTCAGATTAATTTGGAGAAGATTAGTTGTTCTTTTCTCCTAACCTAATTAAACTATTAACCACTATTTACAAATAAGAATGGATGGGCAATAAATGGGACAACAATGACAAAGGAAGCACTGGCGACACTCTGTTTTAGTATGTGAGTGATGCACCTCTGACAGTCATAAGTAACTGATGAGAATTTGGGGCTACATCTCCTTTATATCCACTGATCCCAACATGTGGTGAGTGCAAACTAGGCCCAAACAGACACTGTTTGGTAGAAATCTGTGGATTTGCAGGCTGGAGGTGCAGTTCTCCCCAGAGTGGGTGTCCATATGGTAAGTCTCTTGGGAGAAAAGAGCAATTTCCTTTTTGACTTATTTTTCCAGAACACGCTTTTTCATCCCTTAGGAGACACCCTATTATACTAGTGCAGGGCCAAACATTATTTGTGTAAATACAAGATAAGACTATTATACGTCAAAATAACAAATTGCTAATCAGAAAATAGATACCTAATATTGTTTTCTTCTGTAGCAGACAAACTAGTTTAATGTAATGTATCTGTAAAATCCCATTGGGCAGGAGATAATTGAAAACAAGCTGTTAAGCTTCAGTGGGATATCTTGTAAAAATACCTTTCATAAATGAATGCATACATATGCAGTATCTATACCTACAAACTCTTTCATGAAAGACAGACCTAAAGGATTAGAGAGAGAAAGATAGTGTAATACAATTTCTCAGAGATGTCCATATATTGTAGCATTGCTGGGGGAAACTGTCAACTGGGAAACTTTTAAATGCAGACTTCATCCTGCTACTTAATGTCTGGAAATACAGTATATTGTATTTACACTGAACAATCTACATTTGTTTTTAAAAAATGCTTATTTTTTAATTCAATAAGATCCAAATAAGCAGTAAGTTATTACATATTCATATACAATATAATTCATGTTTAATTCAGAACCTTTTAAACAAAAGAGAAGTGTATTTTTTAATCTCTTATAATTTACTAAAAGTGTAGTCATACTAAATATGGTGCAATTAGAAAAAATCAGAATTCCTTTCTTGTGTAAGCAAATTGTGATCCCAAGCCCCCACATCTTACTAAATGTTTAAAAATGAAAAAAAAAAACCTTTTTCCAGAGAAATGATAAAGCCTAAGCGAGGCATACATTTTGGAAGGAAGACAGTCACAAAAATAAACTATGTGCAGACATTTTTAAGGGACGACAACTAAAGGTTAAGGTCTTTACTGGTTAAAAAAAAATTGTCTATATCCTGAGCAGACAAGGTCAGTCGCTAATTTAATGAGAGACAGATAGCAAGACAATAGGAGTAGGATGGAATCCTTATTCAAACACAGAAGCCAGAATGGCTTGGAAAGGCTATGTCTATGGAAGTATAAGCATCTTCTCTATAGTGTGTTGAAGTATGTGTGAAAGATCAAACTGGAGCTCTGCAATACTGGACTAGAGAAGCTTTACCTCAGAGTCCTAGATATAGAATTGCTTTTAGCACACTGAGCCCTAATGCTTAGAGAGTTTTTCAGGTAATAGAAATACCATGGCTTATCGTACCAATCAATATTGTCTCTGCTTTCTTGTACTCTCCCATCATTTGATCTCTCGCCATCTTTGTGTTTTGTTCTGTGCTTGTACAGCACCTAGCACAGTGCAGTCTTGGTCCATGACTAGGGCTCTTAAGTACTCCAGTAATACAAATAATTAACTAAAATACATATTCCAAACTATGTCAGTAACACGACTCAAGTAGGTTGTGCAAAATTTGCCAAATTCTGCTTAAATACAACAGCAATAGATGCCTTTGATGGGGCAAAGCTGGATGTCTGCTAGGGAGACAGAGTTCCATAAGTAGAAATCCCCACCTGGATATCAGAGATGGATATAACACCGCAAGCAGACTATTTTCGCCAGGAATTACTGAGTTTTCACTTAACCAGTCTACAAAAGAAAATGTCTCTCCTGTGAGATGGGAAGTTCTTAGAGTAGTAGTTTCTTAGAGTTCTTCTTGCCAAACAGAACAGCAGGCTGGACTCCCACACTAGGCTGGACTCCAAAGCATTTAGGCCATGTAATAACCCTCTCCCTCCTTTCCCACACAGGTAAACTACAGCTTTGTTGCCCACCCATACTAGAACTCGTCTATCCATTCTGCAATGTTAATAAGGTCTTTATTTCATTTCTTAGATCTAAAAAATGTGCATGTAATTTGCTCTCCAACAGGGAATCCCCATTTTTGTTTCCATAATCTTTCACTACAGATGAGACCTCAAAGTTTTGTTTAAGAGGCAGGATACTTAGACCCCTAATGAGAGACATACTTCCATACAAATGAACACTTAGGCCTTGTTTACACTATAGTTTTGTTGAAAAATGTATGCTGACATACAGCCACTGCTTTATTTAAACTGCTGTTGCATATCCACACTATGTGTTGGCAGAGTGCATGCACGGTAGCAGCTCTTGCACTGACACAGAGCAGTGCACTGTGGGTAGCTATCTCACTGTGGAACTGGCCACAGAGGGCTTTGGGAAAGGTTTGGAATGCCTCAGGTTGCAGGTTTCTCAATCCCATCATTCCACAGGCTTCCTACTAGATTGCCAGTCACTTTTCCACTGAAATGCGGGGAGGGGGGGCGGTGAGGGAAGGACAGAGTGTGATAAGGAGTGGGTGGATGGGGGGGGCGGGAGAAACAGTGTGTGTACTGGGGAAGTGTGTGAGAGAGGGAGTGTATATCTGAGAGAGAGTATGTGTGTGTGTTGGGAGAGACAGAGTGTCGGCATGCTCTCTCTTTTAGTTCAGACAGCAGCTAGAAGCAACCAATCCTCAGAAAGGCAGAGGGAGACATCCCCCATCCATATCAGCTCCCGCCTCCCTCTCTGGCTCAGCACAGCAGTCTCCGCAGCCCGCTCTGTTTGCCTGCTTGCCCGCTGCTGTATTCCTAGCACCGGGGAGAGCAGGATTCCATGTTAATGATTCTGTGATTCTCTTGAGTTCTTCTCCATCCTCCTTAGCCCACAGACCAACGATCCATCTCTCCCTTGTAGAACAGAAAGGAGCGAGTTTGCTGTTTTGTTGCTGGGAGTGGCATACTCAGCTGGGCAGCAGCTCTGAGAGTTCTCCAGGCTGAGAAAAATCAAAGCTTCCCAGAGCTTTGAAAGGGGAGGGGCACATGCCTGCGTAACTGGAATGCGAGGCAGTGGAGTGCAAAACAATGAGATCAGTCATGGCAGGCATTGTAGGATACTGGAGGAGGCCAGTTATGTTGACATGACGAATGGCACTGATGCGTTGCAGTTTTAACTTTGCTGCCTTTTGGCGACAAAACTGTGTAGCGTAGCATGGCCTTAGTCTCCTAATCCTTGGATCTACTTCAGAAAAGAATCAGTTGTAGAACGTGAAACTGGAAATGGATGAACGAATCACCCCAAAACAAGAAATCAAGAATCTAGGCAGGTTCATTCCTTGTGGAAGTACTGGTGAATGGACAATACTGTTAATAAATGAGTAAGAAGTGTGCCAGGAAGTGATGAAGAATAATTGTGATCACTGTGATCTACAACAATTCTAAAACTGTACATCTTTTTCAAGTGTTTTTGAAAACAATCTAAATCAAGGAGGCAACCTGCAGGTTCCTGCACTTGAGGAAGTACCTGCAGAAAGTGTGTTCATATCATATTGCTAGGTTAAAGGAAAGAGTAGCTGCACTGAAATTTCCTCAGAGGAAATCCCATGTAGTAGATTAGAAATAGGGAAGCTACTTACCTTTTCAGTAACTGTTCTATGCCTGGTTGCACGTGTGCTCCATGAACTGGAGACTGGAATGCTTTTAGCCAGCAGTGTCAGTTGGTTAAACCCATTCCCTGTATAGCCTCAAGCCCTTCCACCCTTGAAGATATAAAAGGGTCAATGTCACCAAATAATCCTCAGTTCCTTCACCAGTACTGAGTCCAAAGTATGAGACTTGGCAGTAGTGGGGGAAAGGATGGTAGGATGTGGACATAGACAACATATTGTGAAGAACACCAGCTATTAAATAGGTAAGTAACTATAGTTAAGCAATTTCCCTTTCTTCTTCTATGTGTATTCCATGTCTGGTGACTCCAAAGCAGTACACCATAGCGGCAAAGGTTACTGTGAGACTAATGAACTCAGGATTTCAGTACAGCCCTGCCAAATTGAGTATCTGCATATGACGCTTCCACAACAGACTAATGTTTCATGAAGGTATGTACGTTACTTCAGTAGCAGTCCTACAAATATCAATTACAGCAACATCTGTAGTCTGAGGAGAGCCTTTAAAAGACTTTTTACAGGACTCAGAGACCAGATTTGATCTATGCACAAACTGTAGTTCTATAAAAATATTATAGAAGGATTATTCTGTCTAGGGCCTGATTACATCTAGTGTGGGCAAAAGGGGTTGCATTCACCAAGAGGCTGGAGCTTTCATGGTGGGACTGGGTGGTTTGCTCAGGCAGGTGGGTCTGCAGGCCTTAGAATGATGTAGGCCCATTAGGGCTTTTGGTCTGAATATTTGGGTTTATTAGTCTGCTTAATATTTGAGAATCAAATGGGATTGGGGGAGGGAAGAGAAGAGGCAAAAGAGGGAAGTGAGGCTTTTGACAGCTCAAGACAGCTGTTGCTTCTTTTCGCTGCTGCTAGGATAAGTTGCCTTTAGGTGTTATCTTGTTTGACTTTCAATGGTTATGAAAAGTTGCAACCACTTGGCCAAACTTCTGCTACTTGTCTCTATCTTCACTGGCCCCCTGCCATTCACAATTTTAGTTTAGCTCTCCCTTCTTTCACTGCATAATTATGTTGCATAGTTCTTGCATTCTTATTCTACTCAGATGCTAGCAAACTGATTATATCTCATACAATCAGACTGAAATCTAATCTAAATCTTGCTGAATCCACCTTGAATGGAAAGTTCTACAAGTACCACTTGTTCTTTATCCTTACTTGTTAAAAACACTGTATTCCATTCAGTTTCAAATGAACCAAAAGTCACATCCTTTATACTAAAAACTAGGAATTGCTAACTACCATAACTGGTTTCTTTAAAAATCTGAGTACTATAGTTTACCTTGAATAGTTACATCTATTTGTTTGACTTTAGTGTTAAATTAAATTTGCAGAGCTGCTAACTATAATGTGGAAACCCAAAGGAAACAAATATTTATAAGCAGCAGTAATTAACATCCCAATGAATGGATAAGTCCTTTTCACTAAACAATTCTTTCTTAACTTTCAAAACTGATGACAATTTACAATGTATTTTGTTACCTGCATTTATTAAGTTTTGTAAAAATGTTATTTTGATAAACAACATTCATTATTGGGTTGTTTTTGTTACTACTGATACTGCTCAGTATAAACATTCTTTGAAAGGCAGAAAGATGTAATTTTAGTTTCTAGACTTCTAATAAAAGTGCATTTTGTACCATTCAACCCAAAATTATTGTCTTAAAGTTTATTTCACTGCTTCTGAAAACTGATGAAATAAAATGTCCAGTAAGCCTTTCCCCAGAAGCAGGAAATTTACGCTCTAACTACAGTGACAAATGTTGCCTTTTCACAAATTCTATTGCTACATGAGGGAAACAGCGGAATTAAATTTAGCATTCACAATTATTTTTTTAAGTAGTATTTGAAAGATGCAAAAAATGAAAATATGAAAACATTTATCATTCAGCACTGATTTTTAACACAAATTGGTGATATAATGCAAATTGCAGTTTAGATGCATGTAATTTAAGTTCTGAGAGAGTGCATTAGTTTATTCATTTAGACTCTGATTCAGCACAGCACTTAAGCACGTGCTTAAAGTTAAACATATGCTTTAAGTCCAGCCCAGTTAAGCATTGCACTTAAACATTTGGTTGAAGTCAGTGGGACTTGAGCATGTACTTATGTTCTGTGCTGAACTGAGGTTTCATAGACACAATTCACAATGATAATATATTTAATCAGCATACATTGCAAGAATATTTAGCCAACCATAGTGAAAATACCCTATAGGTATTTTGTATAGTTTGGCAGGATTCAGCAGGTAAAAATATCTTATCATTCGCTACTTTTCTTCATAATGTGACTTATTTACCATCATTAACAACAAAAAGGAGTATATATTTTGAAGTCAAAAAAGGAAAGGTCCAAATTGGCATCTATTAGCTGTTTGTCAACCATGTTTTTCCTAATGAATTGCCCTGTTGCTCTGCATCACTCTGATTTCAGTACAACAGCTTTCATTAGTCACTGCAAATACGGCTTGTTGCCACCTTATTTACATTCTTATTGCAAATAATTAGAATTAGAACGTTATAATCATTCAGGGCACTTCTGAACTTGTTGTAAGACCATTTGACATCATCCAACACTCGATTTCATCCTGAGCAAGCTTGAAAACGGATTCTGTATTTTTTTGTTACAACCGTGTCACCAATATAATTCTACCATGCCTCGAATTCCTGCCAACAACTTAGCTGAGGGAATCAAAATTCTACTGTAATTAGACCTTGCAAGCTGGGCTTCTCTAGTGGTAGAACTGTCACAGAGGGGGAGCACTGATATTCAGCTCTTATAATAGCTCAAACCTCTATAATTATTGCTTGAAAATGAACTTTATCTTTGCAGATAAACATATAAATATATTTTTAGAAGAATCTGTATGACAAAACTCTAGAAAAGAAATGCAATAAAAATTAGTAACAAATTTGTTTTGATTACATATACTGTTATTCCCTAGATGTTTAAAATAATTCGAAAGCTCCTGCCTTTAAGGATTTTCTTTTTGCCAAAATTCTAAGTAGGTGATAGCATACCAAATTATATCCTGGTATAAGCAGATACAGTTCCCATGAATCTGGCCTAAATAAATTTCTAGTTCTTCCTTTTATCCTAGCAACTGACATCTGAATCCTGTATAAAAATATAGCTAAATTTTAATAACATCAAGTTATGCTGAAGCACAAGTTTGTAAATTATTCTCTTCCAGTCCAGCAAGAGAACATAAAAGAATATACATGTACATGAGGTTTCTAGATTTTAAGTATCAAAACAAAACCATATTAATGAAATGCAATATATTTAGAGAAACACCTTATTTGTTACACATCTGGATGACTTGTAGCCCTTATAAAATCTCTGGGGATTCAAGACTTCTTTATTTATGTACAGAACAAACACAAACCCAGACAGCAACAGAACAGGCATCCCTGCGTTGCTGCAACTCTGGCCTGGGGAGACAATCTCCAGGGGTCAGAGGTCACTCCTTAGAATTTGCTCAGAGTGCGAACAAAGCAGCTAAGAGCGATCAATTATCATGCTTGTTTGTGATGTGGACACCTGTAAATTGGAGTGAGACCATCAAAATCATTTTACACAGGCCTCTAAATGGCAATCAGATGGTAAAAACTTTCAATCACTGCTGACCTGGTCTGAATTCAAAGCAGCGACCTGCAGTAAAAGGCTCTATCACCTATTGTCGTCAATTTCCCAGTTCTTTCAGTCCTACAGCTTTTCTTTGGCCTGGTCTACACTACACCGTTAAATCAATTTAAACAGCGTTAAATCGATTTAACGCTGCACCCGTCCACACTACACTGCTCTTTAAATGGAAGAGCTCTTTAAATCGATTTCTGTACTCCTACAAAACGAGAGGAGTAACCCTAAAATCGATATTACTAATTCGGAACAGTGTTAGTGTGGACGGAAATCGACGTTATTGGCCTCCGGGAGGTATCCCACAGTGCACCACTGACCACTCTGGACAGCAATCAGAACTCAGAGGCACTGGCCAGGTAAACAGGAAAAGCCCCGCGAACTTTTGAATTCAATTTCCTGTTTTGGTTTCCAGCTGGACTCTGATCAGCACAGGTGACACGCAGAGCTCATCAGCACAGGTAACAAGCAGTCTCCTGAGAATCGAAAAAGAGCACCAGCATGGACCGCACAAGAGGTACTCGACTCTGATCACTATATGGAGAGAGATTCAGTGCTAACAGAACTCCGTTCGAAAAGATGATATGAAAAAAAATATTTGAAAGAATTTCAAAGTCTTAGACGGGAAAAGCCACAGCAGGACTCAGTGCCAGTGTGCAGATAAAGTTAAGTTGAGCTCAGACAGCATAATCAGAAAACCAGAGAAGCAAACGAAGATCTTGTCAGGGCCAAAACCTGCCGCTTCTTGCTGAGCTGCATGCAATTTAGGTGGGGCTGCGCGCAACAGTTACCCGCCCTGGCCGTGAGATTCAGAGGTCGGGATTGTAATGTCAACCATGAATGAGGATTCTGCGAGGGGAAGATGAGAGAAGAGGAGAGGAAAGAAGAGCTTGCGAAGCACACAGCACTCCCTTAAGCCCAACAGCCAGGAGCTTTTTGTGACCCCGAATTACCCTCCCAGCCCACCCAAGCCATAGCCCAGACAGTGAAGCCATGAAAGACCTCATGATCGTGAGTGTTACCTTTGTAATCACTCTAGTTTAAACAAATGTTTAATTGATTGATTTGCCATCAGGAGTGTTTTGCATTCGCAGCCAAGTAAAGTTACAGGAAAAAGTTCATTAACATGTCTGTGGATGGAGCGAAAATCCTCCAAAGACTCCATGAATCGCTTCTGTGAAGGTACTCAAAAGCTTTCAGAAGATTTCTGGGCAAGCAGCGCTTATCTTGTCCCCATCGTAGGACATTTTCTCGCCATGCATGTAACAAGTAATTCGGTATTCATGCTTCTCACATAGCACAGTTGCGTATGCTCCTGGTGACTGCTGGCATTCAAGAAAACATATGTCTGCACTTGCCGCTTGTTCTTCAGGAGATTACATCATTCTTGTATACCTGGTTGAAATTACAGGAATTTAATTAGGGGGACATACATACATGGTGATTTTCCTACCACTACTGGGCGTGTGCCGCTTAATCAAATAACCTCCTCGTGCCGTAGCAAAGCGGCGGGAGGGAGGAGAGCGAAGGATAGCGGCTGAGCTTTTCTGCAGTTTGCAGCAGATCTTCCCAGCCCTAACCAATGCCACGCGGTGATGGGGGTGGGGGAAGGAAGGAGAGGGGATGATTACCAGTGATCTTACATGATAGCAGCCAATGCGGTGGGGGGAGGAGGAAACAGCAGGGGTGGTTCTCTGCTGGTTTCCTCTTAACAGAACAAGGATTCTTAGGGCACTGTGTAATGAAGGCTGCAAAGTCAACAAAAGCCCTTACCTATGGCCGCATGAGCTGAATATGATGCCCGGACCCTGCGTCTGTGAGATCTGACAACTACCAGAGCGCACAGCCACTCAATATTAAATGATTGCAAATGCGACCTGTAGTGAAATCACATATGCTATGTAACGTTGATTAGTTATTCACTGTGAAAGAAGAGTACAAAGCATTGTTCTGTAAAATGTATCTTTTACATACTTCTCTCCCTGGCCCTCCCCATGCAGCTGCCAGTTGTCCAGCCTCCCTACCATCCCGAAGGTAGCTCAGATAAGGCGCGAAGGAGGGAAAGGATGCGAGATGAAATGTTCTCGAAATCAGAAGTAACCCGCAGTGAAAGAGCTCATCAGAATGAGTGGAAGGACATCTAGAAATACAGAAAGTGCCGAGGTGACAGTAGAGGATAGGAGAGACGCTCGAGTATAGAAAGTGTGGCAGGAAGATCAAGTGCTGCAGTAAGATCAGCTAAAAGTCGGATGCCAACGGTGGAAGCTGCGCTGATCAAACTGATATCCTCGACGGCATGTGGATCTTCAGGAAGAGCAGCGGGGCCCAGGCGAGTGCCGCTGCAGGCCCCTGTAACCACCTCAACCCTCCCCATGTTCCATATCTCCCTCACCAGACGTGTAAAACACGTGGGGAAGGCTTTCTGCACCCGCCCACTGCACCCCCATGGACAGTCCAACCAAAAGGCTGTCATTACGTTGAAATGTGCTTAATGGCCTTTTCCTTCCCTCCTATCCTCCTCCCAAACCACAGCAGGCAGGGTACACTACTGATAATCTCTGCCTCTTTTTATAATTACTTATAATAAAGAATACATTCAAAGGGAGAGATTGGGTTGCTTGCAGGACATTCCTTTAATAAAGATATACATGATTTTTAACATACTGATACTTTTAAATAAAAGAAATACATGATTTTTTAACCATAGTGACTTTAATTCCTTCAGCAAGCTATAAGCAAAGGGGAAGGAGGGCAACAGGAATGAGTGCAAATCAGGAGGGGGGTTCATCAAAAGGGAAACAAAACCACCAGCAGCACACCATTACCTGGCCTGTGCTGAAACCTCGTTCCAGGCTTCTCTGATGCCGACCGCCTCCTGTGTGCTCTTCTAATCGCCTGGGTGTCTGCTCGCTTTGTAATCAGCGGCCAAGTGTATTGCCTCAGAGCCTCCCACCCCGCCATAAATTGCTCCCCTTCTATCTCACAGAGATATGTGTGGAGCACCCCCCATAACAAACGGGACAATCGGTTGGCTGAGGTCTGATGAGTAAGTAATGTTGCCAGTGCCCTAATGATTTGCGAATGCACATTCTACCACCATCCTGCACCTGCTCAGCCTGTAGTTAAACAGCTCCTGACCACTGTCCAGGCTGCCTGTGTATGGCTTCATGAGCCATGGCATCAAGGGTAGGCGGGTCACCCAGGATAACGACAGCATCTCAAACATCCCCAATTGTTATCTTCAGGTCTGGAGTAATCCCTTGCTACAGCGTTGTGTAAACAGAGTGTGCATTTGAAGACTGCGAGCGTCATGAACCCTTCTTCGGCCATCCCACGGATGTTGGTGAAACGTCTTGTATATCACAGGCTTTGCAGCACATTTGAAAAGTACACTTTGGCGGTTATATGTACTGGGGTGCCCCGGGGCCAAGATAGGATATGGGTTCCATCTATGGCCTCCCCACGGTTAGGAATCCCATTGGCGCAAAGCCATCCACCATCACTGCACGTTTCCCAGAGTCACAACTCTTCGTATCAGCAGTCTTACAATTGCTTTGGCTACTTGCATCACAGCAGCCCCACAGTAATTTTCCCACTCCAAATTGATTCCCGATCGACCGGTTAGCTGTCTGGCATTGCAAGCTATCCAGAGGGCTATTGCCACTCCGCTTCTCCATATGTGAGGGCTGCTCTCATCTTAGTATATGGCGTTTGCGGCAGGGGAAGCAAGTCACAAGTTCAAAGAAAGTGCCCTTACGCATCGCGAAGTTTCGCAGCCACTGCGAATCGTCCCACACCTGCAAAACTATGCGTCCCACAGTCTGTGCTTGATATATTTACCGCCCCAAAATCGTGTTTCAACGCGTAGAACCTGCCCCATTACAGCAAGTAGCTAGCTCCAAAACGCGGGGCCCGTGGTTTGGAAGAATTCAGTGTCCATGTCTCATCGCTTTCGTTGCGCACTGCCCTATCTGCCTCCTCCTCTCCTGCCTTTGCAGTTCATGGTTCACCATAGACAGCACGAGAATGCACGAGGTGTTGACAACGTCCACGATAGCGTTTCTGATCTGAGCAAGTCCATGCTTGCTGTGCTATGGCGTTTGCTCAGTTTCACCAGGAAAAAGGCGCGAAATAGTTTAGTCTGGCTGCTTCACAAAAGTGGGTGAGCTGTCCTCAGAACACCCGCGACCAATGATTTGCCCCATCAGGCACTGGGCTCTCAACCCAGAATTCCAAGGGGTGGGGGAGACTGAGGGAACTATGGGATAGCTACGGAACAGCTACCCACAGTGGACCGCTCCAGAAATCGACGCTAGCCTTGGACCATGGATGCACACCATCGAATTAATGTGCCTAGCGTGGACGCGCACAATCGACTTTATAATATCAGTTTTATGAAACCGATTTTAGCTAATTCGATATTATCCCGTAGTGTAGACGTGGCCTTTTTAACACAACTCTGTTTTCTTAAACTAAGAAAAATGAGCTTTTACTGTTAATGTAAAGCACTGGGGAAAATATTTTTAACTGGTATGTATGTTTCACATCAATGACTTAGATACTGCTTCTACACTTATACACACACCTTATAAATACCTATATTGCATAAATAGAGTACAACTAATATTACTGGTTACACCCTCATAGATTCCATCATTACTTTAAACACTGATTGCTTGACAGTAAAATCCCAGCTCAACTTGATAAATCCAAACTCTGTGGATAAAAAGATTAATCTTTTAACTAACTTATTCTGCTACAGAAAGATTTATCTAAAATATTACAAGGATTCCAAAAGAATGTTTATATAATATAATGGAATAAGGTACAAAGGCATGTCAAGATGTCTATAAATGATGCAGAGGTAACAAAAAGAAAAAAAAATGACTCTCTCTTCCTTTGAAAGAGGAAAGATTTTATTTTCTAAAATGAGGAATTAAAACTTTTTTCTATTCAAATATTAAAACACTCTCAATGAACAGTCAAAATAAGTGTCTGTCATATTTTGTTTGTTTCTCCAGGTCTATCTAGCCCAGATTCACTTCTGTAATATTAAGCATCTCTCCTAAGCTATGTTGCTGAAGAGCGTACACCCAATTTTGTAGACTATTACCCCTATGATGCCCCCCCCCCACTTCCCGCAGCAAGTGAAAAATCGATTCACTTGATTTTAAGAATAGATTTGAACGATGTTTTTCACATTTGGTTGATCATCTTGCTATTTTTCATGCTAGCTGCAGTTTGAAAAGAAAACTATTGATATTTCCTTATGCTCTTAACTGATAATGTACCAGATTAGGACATCTGAAATAAAACAGAAACTTTTAACATTATCAAACACCATAGTTGGTTAGTTTTATGGTGGAAGAACAGGTTCTATGCTGGTTGGCCTTATATTCATTTTAATATTTATGATATTGCTCTAATGTTTGGTCCTCTACTCTCAAACTCAGGACCCATTCTTTCTTTTCACTCCAAGATTAGAAATATTTGTCTATTAAAAAAAAAAAAAGAAGCTTGAAAAGACAATACTGATGATGGTCAGCTGCTACAATTATGAATCTAGTTAACTCCACATTTTTCAAGCTGTAATGAGGTAGCATTAATGCAAAATACTGTGTAATTATCTTTAATGAAATTATCATGTTACTGCATAACAGGCTGAAATACTTTAGCAATAAGAATGAAATCAACTTGCACACTACACTTGTTCTATGGCATGGGAGGATTAAATGTAGCTCAAAACAACAGAGGCATCTTTATTACACACACACACACACACCAGCCCAGAGTGGTGAGTTAATAGTGAGAGTGTGTGGGCATATAGAAAGATTCCTTTATTGTGTGTGTGTAGGGGGAGTACGTAATGGAGGCTGGGCGAGGCTAAGTCTCCTCAAACCTCATGCTGCCAGCAAGGATGGGGGGAGCAGATTTGGGGCATCTGAAAGAAGTTTCCCTGTCATGGCCACAGGGCTGGAGGAGCACTTGCTCCATACCGCAACACTGGGGCTGTAGCATGGGGACAGAGTTTTGCCATTCTTGGGGCCACAGTGAGGGAGTGCAGGAAGGAGCAAGTGGGTGGCAGGGCCTCTCGGGGAAAGGCGGAGTTGGGGTAAAAAAGTGGGGCTGTGGGTGAAGGGGCATAATGGGGCGTGCCCATGGGTGGAACAGAGGAGGGGCTCTGGGCTCAGAGCTCTAGCCAGGGCCGAGACCTCCACCAGGGTCCTGGTCAAGGCTAAGCACTCGACTCCAGCCGGGGCTGAACTCTCAGTCACCCTGCCCTCTGCGACTCCAACCGTGGCCATAGGGAGAGCTGGGGCCATGCGGGGAGGGGGCGGGGCACTGAGAGCTGTGAGGGCTAATTTACAGTGAAAAGAGCCTAGGAAAGTGGAAGATACTAAACTTAGATGGGGAGAGGAATTATCTTGTCAGGATTGACAACAAATATCTTACAGTTAACAGTGTGTAGAAATTGTTGAAGATTGCCCTGTAATATGGTCTTGCTGTGTATTTACTGGTCATTAAATGTAATGCGGTTTAGGACTTGAGCTGGTCAATTTTAAAAAAAAATTCAATACAAATGTTTGGAAATTATTTTCATTAATTATTTTTGGTTGCTGTTTTACAACCAGTTTATAGAGTGACTACCATTTGAAATCTTGATAAACAATATACCTTGGCTCTATCTAGGACCCTGAATGAATCGCTTCAATTTCTGGCTGGGAGAGTGAGCCAGAGAACTGGATGGTAGGGAGCGGGGCTGTCTCTGAGTGGTACACTGTCGTGTACTGTCCATTTGAAGCCAAAGACTGGAAGCTTAATCACACACGAACTATGGGCTTGTCTCAAGGGGGCAATCAGGAAAATTAAGGCGAATCAACTTGAGGTGAGAAATCAAGTTGGGAAATTTTGTCTTCACACATTTAGTTTATTCACCATTACTTTCTTGAATGTGCTTATGCAGATTTGGTCTAAATTGGAGTAGGAGTCCAAAGCCACTCCAGAATCTAGGGAGTGGATGTCAAGATTTTCAGACACACTATATGTTCTTCTTCCTTAGATAAAGTTAAAGAATAAGGTGCATTGGTTTTCACAGGAGAATGGAAGGTCCTCTTCCACTGACTTGGATAAAAGAACCATTTCACATAAGGAATAAGGAGCTTTACTCATAAAGGAAAAAATGATTATGTATTGCTTTGTATCTTTTGAGAGCGAGATTGGCCAGATTAGAACTCTGGCATTTAATTACTGAACAGCTCTAAAAGGTTTTAAATACTTGGAAAATTATTCTAATTAGGTAAACAAGGAAAACAATAGCTTTAAAATGTTTAAACAGAACACAAAGCAATACAAGTTTTACTAGCGTCACTATAAGGAAAATACTCTGAAGGGCCTAAGTTCTGCCATCCACAGTAAGAAAAAGAAAAAGAGTGCAGGAGTGAGTTGGTGAGCCTGCACTCTGATCACTTGGAGGCTAATTAGTGCCCAGGAGAAGCTGATTGGGGTAATGATCTAATCAGGCTACTGGGCTGCATGGGGTCAACATTTTATTGGGCCCATCAGTCTAGCACTGAAAGAGGCACAGGAAGGAAGTCGGGCGGGGGGGGGGGAAAGAGGTGAGGAGAGAGATAGAGAGAGAGGAATAGGGCTAACTGGCCCATGTCACACAGAGGGCTCAAAGTAGAGAGACCTCTGTTCCCCTCAGGTCCTGGGTGAGCGGGCCAAAAACTCAGTTAACATTGTAAATAGACTGTTGCACAGGGACTGTGGTGATATTGGAGGAAGGAACTAGAAATGAAGAAGAGCGGGGTGGAGCGGGCCCCTATTATACACCACCATAAATGTAATTAGGAAAAATGTAGGCTTGGCAGGGTGTCTGGGAGGTGAAGATGCACAGGGGTTGGGTGGATGGGGGAGCAGCTCCACATATAATGACCCCTCCCCCCACAGCTGAGGAGTGATGGCAGCAGGGAGGATGCTGTGCTTCCTGCAGCTGGGGGAGGTTTCTGGTGGTGGGTCAGACACTGCCCCAGCCACTCCTTGCAGGGAAAGAGGAAGTCCTGTCTTCTTCTACCTCTAGCCCAGCTGGGACTGGCAGCGGATCCCAACTCAGGGTATGGGCCACTGGCTGGAGTGTCCGCAGCCCCGAAGTGATTTACCTTTCTGCCAATTGCTCTCAGTGCTTGAAACAATGTATCTGTACTGTTAGGGAGTGGTGCATGACTGCTCTTGCAGCTTCCCCTTGCTTCCCTGTCAGGAAGTCATTTTGCTGTGGGGAAGCAAATAAATCTGTGGGGGACATAAATTCTGCACATGCTCAGTGGCACAGAATTCCCCCAGGAGTAATTATCATCTTAGGAAGAAATTAAACAGAAGTTACTGAAGTTAGACATTTTTAAATCAGCAGGTCCAGATAACGCGCATCCAAAAGTTTTAAAAGAACCAGCTGAGTAGCTCACTGAACCACTAATATTGATTTCCAATAAAAATTGGAACACTAGGGAAGTTCTGGGAAGACTGGAAGAAAGCAAGTGATGTGGCAATGTTGAAAAAGGCAAAATAAGATGAGCCAGGTTATTATAGGTCCGTCAGTCTGCTACTGATCTCAGGAAACTTAATAGAGAGACTAACATGGGACTTGATTAATAAGAACTGAAGGAGAGTAAAATAATTAATGCCAATCAAGATGGGTTTATGGAAAATAGATCCTGTCAAACTAACTTGATATCTATTTTTGATGAGATTACACGTTTGGTTGATAAAGTGTTTGACTTGGTATCATATGATTCTTGGATTAAAAAAGTAGGACGACATAAAATAAACTTAAGAACGGCCATCCTGGGTCAGACCAAAGGTCCATCTAGCCCAGTATCCTGTCTTCTGACAGTGGCCAATGCCAGATGCCTCAAAGGGAATGAACAGAACAGGTAATCATCAAGTGATCCATCCCCAGTTGCCCATTCCCAGCTTCTGGCAAACAGAGGCTAGGGACACCATCCCTGCCCATTCTGGCTAATAGCCATCTATTGACCCATCTTCCATGAACTTATCTAGTACTTTTTTGAACCCTGTTATAGTCTTGGCCTTCACAACATCCTCTGGCAAATTGTTCCACAGTATTATTGTGCATTGCATGAAAGGACATGGCACACATTAAATGTATTAATAATGGCTAACTGATAGGTCTCAAAATGTAATTGTAAACAGGGAAATATTATTGAAAGGTGTGTTTCTAGTGGGATCCCACAGAGATATGTTCTTGGCATTACATTATTTAACATTTGTATTAATTACCTGAAGAAAACAAAATCATCACTGCTAAAGTTTACGGATACACAAATATTGGGTGGCGGGGAGGGATATATAATGAAGATGATAGGTCATTGATACAGAGCAATCTGGATTGCTTGGTAAAATAGGCTCAAGCAAAAAATTTTAATATGGCTAAATGTAAATGTATACATCTAGGAACAATGAATGTAGGTCATACTTAGAAGATGGGGGACTCTATCCTGGGAAGAAGTGACTCTGAAAATGATTTTGGAGTCATGGTGCATAATCAGCTGAACATGAGCTTCTAGTGCAACATTGTAGCCAAAAGGGCTAATGTAATTCTTGGATGTATAAATCGAGTAGTAATAGAAAAGTAAATTTTACTCCTGTATTTGGCTCGTCTGACCATTGCTGGAATACTGTGTCTAGTTCTGGTGTTCATACTTCAAGAAGGATGTTGATAAATTGAAGAGGATTCAGAGAAGAGTAATGAGAATGATTAAAGAATTAGAAAACATGCCTTATAGCGATAGATACAAGGAATATTTAACTGAATATTTAGCTTAACAGAGAGAAGGTTAAGGGATGACTTGATTACAATCTACTTACATGGTGAACGAATATTTAATAATGGGCTCTTCAGTCTAGGAGAGAAACGTGTTTGGAAGTTGAAACTAGACAAATTCAAGCAAGCCATACATTTTTAACAGTGAGAGTAATTAACTAGAACAACTTAACAAGGGTCATGTTGGATTTTCCATCACTGACCATTTTTAAATGAAGACTGGATGTTTTTTCTAAAAGATATGCCCTAGAATCATTTTGGGGAAGTTCTATGGTCTATGTTATACAGGAGATAAGACTACATAATCAGAATGGTCCCCTCTGGCCTTGCAATCTATGAATCATAACACAGTTATGTTGCATATTGTGTTATCATACTGATTGCAATGGTGCAAACGTCTTGTGAATTTTATAGTTCACACCTATACTCATTATTAAAATACACTTCTGAATGCACAAGTTAGCATAATTTGTGTAGACTCAAAAATAATTAAATTATTGTATGAGTACAATGACTTGTGCTTGAATGATTACACGCCTTCTTCAATAAAATGCATTGTCTAATACTCTGTAGTATTTTATACTGTATATTGTAATTGTTTTGTTTGTATAGTTTCAGAATATGCTACATTTAGCAGTCTGATCCTATGAGTACTTATGCATTGCTGATACCATCTACCTGCTGGGACAAAAAAGAGCCAAGAAATGCATATGGTGAAAACTAGGAAGAGCTTTTATTAAGGTAAACAAACAATGGTGTATCGTGTTCAGAAGTTCCTGTAGTTTACATGTAACCTGTACTACATATCTCTGGGCCATTTTGAACACAACCTGCTGTTCACAGCTGCACCAAATTGAGCTCAGATTTTCAAAAAAACTCCATCCACACACAGAGACCTAATTGAAATAACCAGCTTTTCAAAACTATTCTCCCGGAGGATCATATAAGAGCAATGTGAGTTGCTGGGTACCATGCACTTTTGAAAATCTGACCCAAACGATGAAGTGCCTTAGAAAAAAGAGCAGAAAAATGAGCTCCCCATGCTTCCTTGCTAAATATGAAGGAGAATGGATGATAACTGCTATAATTTTAATTATGAAGGGAAGGAGGGCAGCTAATAACATGCACAAAATCATATATCACATTCATCAGGCACCATCCCCTCAATGAGAATATTGATTTATGCTTTAGAAAAAGCTTCCATTAGGCTTAGATAAGCTTTATCTATTGGTGGTACTAAATAAATTTGGTTTTGAATAGGCATCTGTCTATCACAGTTACTTATATGACTCCCACTATTGTAATATCTAAGTGCCTAATAATCTTTAATTAGTTTATCCCCTGTGAAGTAAAGAAATAACATTTATCCTCAGCTGTACAAAGGAGGAAGTATGACACGGAGACACAAAATGACTTGCCCAAGGTCACAGGGAATTGAACTTGAGTGTCTCGAGTTTCAGACTAGTATTCTACTGGACCAGCCTCTCCCCCTTGAAGATAACTGCATCAAGATGTTATATAAGGGTTCTTTGGCATCAGTGCTGAAGAATTAAAATATTTTCTCTACATTTCAAGTGGGAGCCACCAGGCAAGGATGTTCTCTTTTCCACCTTTTTCTTAAATGTTGTGTGCAAACTTGTGCAGCTACAGCACAACATATAGTTTTGGTTTTCTGCTAGTTAGAGTTGAACGTGATTTTTTCCAGCATTTACAGGAAATGCACACAGTAGTAAAACTGCAGTTCCATCTTGTGGAAAAACCTATGTGCAGTTTGAGTGTTTTAAGACTAAAGGAAATAAAGTTTAAAAAAAAATTCAAAAAAGAATTAACCTCTCTCTAAAAACCTGTCTCTATATTCTCCCTTTATAGTTATGAAGAAAACCATAACCCCAAAAGATTAGAGATGAGATTTTCTACAACAGGAAACTATGAGGTCTTCTAAATAAGATTTGTTTTTATTTCATTTGGGGATTACATGTACACATTATATGCACATGTATAATGAGCATAGGAAATATATACATCACATTTTATTTTTATAGAATTAATATGAAAGTGGTCGGGTACCGTGGAATATGCCTCTAATCCCAGCTACTTGAGAGGCTGAGGCTGGTGGATCGTTCAGGGGTTCTGGGCTGTGGTGCGCTATGCCAATTGGTTGTTTGATGCCTCTGACAGCTTGGCCAGTGGGTGGCTGAAGGACTGGCTAGAACAACACAAATGATGTGTTGTGATTGGGAGCTCTCTCTGGAGGGCTGATGGATCAATAAGTGAAATACAGATTTCTGCCAGCTGTTTACTCTAAAGATACCAACATACTGGCTACTAAGCCTTGGGTTTTCAAAGCAATTTAAGGTTGCAAGGTGTCCAGCTCCCTGTGTCTTTTATGGGAGTTGAGTTCCTGGCTCCTTTAGACTCCTTGAAAATCCATGCCTAAAATTATACTACTCTAGCCAACAGAGAGAGATTTAATCCATATTATTTGAAAACGTTAAAAATAACACATCATGTGGTATTCTATATAATGTTTTGAATGATTTGCTTATGTCACTAATTTTTCATCCAGTATGTTTGGTATAGCTGTGTTTGGAGTCATACATAATCACAATTGGCACCTTTAAGAAGAGGGATAAATATAATTTAATTCATTGAGAACATGAACATTTACAAAGCTATCAGGTATAGAACTTTATAATGGCATAGAAACCTGCTGTCCATTCAAGTTTCTTACATTATGCAGCATCTAAAATGTGAAGTCATATTTCATGTTCAGTTCCTTGTAGGATACTAAAAAGTAATGAGAGGTCATTAAAATGAATGAGAGATGAAACCAAGGGTCTTCACGAGCGATCGCTACAAACTCCAAAGCTCTTAACAAGGATTAGTTGCTTTCAGCTCCCTTCTTTACTGTTTATTTATGCCACTCTATGGATTTGTTTTTCAAGCACATGTAGTGAGAAATAAGTAGTTTAGAGGGCCACAGTCAACTTAAAAATCACATTAATCCCTGCAAATATAACTACTATTGTTACCAGTAACACCTTAAATCAGTGTAACTGAAAGTTTGTTTACTTCATGAACTTGAAAGCATTTGGTGTATAAGTTTTCTTTACTTAAGAAGTTTGCCAGTTTTATCTTTTCTATTGATCTTTGATGAAGCAGTAGGGGAGAGGAAAATCCTTTTTGAACATAAGAAAATGTGATTATTAAACCACAAAAACTGGCAATAGCGCACACTTGGGCAGGTGTAGAACCTAAAAGTAGATTTCAAGTTAAAATTGTTCCTTTAAACACTCCTAGGCAAACAAGACTTGGTATTGGAGTATTATAGCTCCCTCAATTACATTTAAAAGGGGGTGGGAGGGTGCAAAGAGGGCTTAAATTAGAGATAAAAGAAACAAGAAAGAGAAATTATCTATAAGAAAGCACTAAAATTAAATCTGTGAATGGATGGACAATCATATAGAAATACAAATTAAAGGGTCTCAGATGTCTTCCTCCTAGTCAGCTAGATGAACAGTATATGCAAGATGGAATATTTTGAACAAAATATGACCAGTGGTCTACAGTAGGAGAATTTGGACTGTATTCATTGAGAAGAACCACTCTATGGGATGCAAATAAGGCATCATTCATAGAAAATACAGTAGGCCTAACATGGTGATTTACTGAACAAACCAGAAAGCAATCTTGCCAGATTTGTATGAGAAGGCGAGATACTGGCTAAGGAAATTTTCCATCTGTGTTAAGATTTCTTTGAAAGTTTTAATGAACTCGTGTAAACAGTATTATCGTTTCTTTAGCTACAGCAATTTTAGAGACTTCAACTATAGATTAATTTCTCCAAGCATCTAAAGCAAGGCTTTCTGACTAGAGAATGGGTTCAATCAGCCAGGTGAAGAGGGCAGCACACTAATGTAAAGTGGGGTACAGAGGAGTGGAGCAACAGGGATGGGAAAAGCTAAATGACTCCAGCTTTGCACTGCTTTTCCCTCCTATGCAAATACATTTCTGTTGCGGCAGGTAAAGTGGCTGCTGGTCCTTGAAAGCCCCCGAGCTTCCCTTCCTGCTCCTGTGATGGCTCTTAATGGGTCTAGCTATAAAGAGCAGCTCCTAAGTACAAGACTGCTGTTCAAGAAACAGCCTGTCACTCCAAGGGCTTGTCTGCACTATGGGATAATGCACATTAGGGGGTGTGTGTGATTTCTAAAGTGCACTAACATGTTGTGTGTTAGTTGGTCCATGTAGATCCTGCTGGTGAGCATTAAAAGTTTCCTACTGCGTTTTAACATAGCGCTGTTAGAACAGATAAGGTGACTCAGCTGAAAAGATTTAATGAGAGTGAGCTTGGGACACTCTGAAAAGCTGGTACCTAGGTAGCAAGATAGACTGACCAAAGGGTGTTTAGAGAAAGGAGGGTTTTTTTTTTTTTGAGATGTAAGTTATTCATTTTCTTTTTTTCTCTGTAAGCTGAAAGTGCTTTATCCAGTTTAGTTTATGGCAAGTATAAATCTAGACATATCTTTTAATTCCATTTTCTCTCGGTTATTAATAAACAAACCTAATTTTGTTTAAGATTATAGTTGTATGGGTAATTTCACACAGATATTCCTGTAAAGAAGAGAGCCCAGAGTAGTGCTGAAGGGTAAAAGGTTTCTGAAATTTTGCCCCATTCCAGTGTTGTGTTGCCAAGATGTGGTGGGCAAACACAAAGGGAAAAGATGAAAAACCAAGCAGGAAATGGGAATTGGCAGGGATTGTTGCTCATAAGCAGCTTTCACATGCAAGGTATTTTTTAAGGGGTTTCTAATAGAGTTAGAAATCAGTAGTATAATAAATGTCCAGTCAGTATAAAGCAGCCGGCTTAGACATTTAAGTCACAGTTAGATCAGTTAGTACAGTGCCATGTCTATACTGATCATATACTGATTGTGCACCCTAGAAGACTGATGGCTCTCAGGGTACTACAAAATTCACTGGGGAATAAACTTGCCTTGCTTATGAAAACGAGCGTGGAGATCACCATGGTTTAATGGTGAAATATAACAGACCAAATAAATGGGGAGCAGGCTAGAGAACAACTGGTTTAAATACATCAAATAAATCATCTCTGACACAAGCAGTTCTGATATTCCTATGCCTCGTCTGTGGTGGAGATCACAAGTTTCTTTACCGCACTATTGCATCTTCAAAGCTCAAATGATTAACCCAGATTGTCTTTGGCAGGTTTTAGAGCTACCTGCTTCTTATTCTTCACAGGTAAGATTGATTGGATTTTGGTTGGTAACTCTCATTAGAAAAGAGCCATGTCAAAGCCAGAGAAAACAAATGCATCATTCCTCTGTTGGAGCTTTATTCAGGTCTTCAGAGTTTATAGATGCATTGGGAGAGATTCACTCAATCATTTGCAGACATGTGTTCTTGCATTTATATTAAATACCAACTCACTTCTGGGTAAAATTCAAGGTGCTGATCAGTATCTATAAAGTCTTACATGGTTTAGATCCCAATTCTCTCAGAAACTCTTTGTCCTTTTAGCAGACAGGTTTCACCTACCTGTCCCATGAGTTTGTGGGAGCTGGGCATTGTCCTTAGTAGGGGTCCTCAACTCTAGAAATCGAAGTTCATTGTCTTCATCTTCAAAGCCCTACATAATCTTGCCTCTTACATCTCTGATCTCAGTTCTTACCATTTCCTCACTGACTTTCCAGATTTCTCTCAGTTCTCTTAATTTACTGCTCCTTTTGTGCCATTCTGTATTCTTGGCTTTAGGTGATCGATCATGCAAATCCATGACTGAAATAGAGTTACACTTCCTGTCTACCAAGCTCCACCATCTTTTAAAAATCCAGTTTTTTAAGGAATCCTTTTTCCCTCACCAATAACCTCTCCTCTCTTCCTTCTTACCTTGTCTTATATTGTAGAGAATGTGTTTCACTTTATATTTGTAAAGCACAATGTAAGCATACAGCACCAGATAAATTATTATAACTGATGACCCTTCAAAACCTGCTCCCGTTCGAAATATATCAGAGCTAGGCGTAGCCACACACAACCGTTTCTTTGTCTGGATTGTCTTGTGACTGCAAGTTTTGGAATGTCCAAGCTTTAAGGCCCAGATTTTTAAAGGCATTCAGGTGTTGCCAGTGCTGGCGCTAGGCATAAGCAGACTAACCAATTGCTTAGGGCCCTGAGCAGCTCACAGGAGTCCCCTATTCACTTTTTTATTATGAGTTGATTGTGGTGGTGGTGGGGAAGTATTTCTGCTTCGGGCCCCCAATGGGTTAGCACACCTCTGAGTGTTACTCTGTTCTGGTTTGCAAGGCATAAGTAATTTATAAGCCTAAGCCTCCCAGATGCAGTGCAGACATACCGTAAAGCTCTTAGAAGCCTAAGGCCTGGTCTACACTAGTCGGTTATTTTGGAATTAGCCGAGTTAATTAAAAAAAAACAAACTATAGGCTGAGCAAGTGCAGAATGTGCTTTTGGATGTTTGAAAGCATGTTGGCAGAGTTTACTGACTGGGTTAGATCTCAGCACAAGCAATATTCCAATTGTAATTGCTGCTTGTTGTGTGCTCCACAATATCTGTCAGATGTTTATGACTGGATGGAAAGTTGAGGCAACTTGCCTGGTGGCCATTTTCACACAGCCAGACAACAGGGTGATTAGAAGAGCAAGCACTGGTGGATCATAGAAGAGAAGTTCAACTATCACAGAATATCAGGGTTGGAAGGAACCTCAGGAGGTCATCTAGTCCAACCCCCTGCTCAAAGGAGGACCAATCTCCAGACAGATTTTTGCCCTGGATCCCTAAATGGCTCCCTCAGGGATTGAACTCACAACCTGGGTTTAGCAGGGCAATGCTCAAACCACTGAGCTATCCCTCCCCCACTTACTACTGTCCAGGGTGCCTGTGTATGCCTTCATGAGCCATGGCATTAAAGGGTATGCTGGGTCCCTGAGGATAACTATAGGCATTTCAACATCCCCAACAGCAATTTTCTGGTCTGGGAAGTAAGTCCCTTCCTGCAGCTATTCAAACAGACCAGAGTTCCTGAAGATGTGAGAGTCATACACCTTTCCCAGCCATCCCAGGTTGATGTTGGTGAAATGTCCTTTGTGATCCATCAGTGCTTGCAGCACCATGGAAAAGTACCCCTTGCAGTTTATGTACTGGTCACCCTGGTGTTGGGGGCCAAGATAGGGATATGCGTTCCGTCTATCGCCCTGCCACAATTAGGGAACCCCAGAGCATTAAAGCCATCCACAATGGTCTGCACATTTCCCAAAGTCACTACCCTTGATAGCAGCTGGTCAATGATTGTGTTGGTTACTTGCAGCACAGCAGCCCCCAAAGTAGATTTGCCCACTCCAAACTGATTCCCAACTGACTGGTAGCTATCAGCTGTTGCAAGCTTCCACAGTGCTATGGCCACTCGCTTCTCAACTGTGAGAACTGCTCTCATTTTGGTGTCTTTGCACTTCGGGGCAGGGGAAAGCAAGTCACAAAGTTCCATGAAAGTGGCCCTACGCATATGAAAGTTCAGCAGCCACTGGGAATCATCCCAATCCTGCAACACTATGCGGTCCCACCAGTCTGTGCTTGCTTCCCGGGCCCAGAATCGGCGTTCCACGGCATGAACCTGGCCCAACGCCACCATGATCTCCCAATCACCACATGCCTTGCTTCTAGGAACTTCTGTGTCAATGTCCTTGTCATAAACAGATGGTTAAGGGTTAATGTCTCTTTTACCTGTAAAGGGTTAAGAAGCTCAGTAAATCTGGCTGACACCTGACCAGAAGACCAATAGGGGGACAAAATTCTTTCAAATCTTGGAGGAGGGAAGTCTGTCTTTGTGCGTTTTGTGGTGGTGTTGTTCGCTCTTGGGGCTAAGAGGGACCAGACGTACACCCAGGCTTTCCCAATCTTTCTGAATCAGTCTTTCATGTTTCAAAATTGTAAGTAATAGCCAGGCAAGGTGGATTAGTCTTATGTTTGTTTTCTTAACTTGTAAATGTGTCTTTTGCTGGAAGGATGTTTGCTGTAACTTTGAATCTAAGGCTGGGGGGTCCCTCTGGTCTATATGAACCTGAGTACCCTGTAAAGCATTTTCCATCCTGATTTTACAGAGATAATTTTTACCTTTTCTTTCTCTAATTAAGAGCTTTCTTTTTAAGAACCTGATTGATTTTTCCTTGTTTTAAAATCCAAGGGATTGACTCTGAACTCACCAGGGATTGGTGGGGGGAAAGGAGGGGGGATGGTTAATGCCTCCTTGTTTTAAGATCCAAAGAGTTTGGATCGGTGTGAAGCCTCTCAAGGCAACCCAGGGAGGGGAAAGTCTGGGGGGAAAAGGAGGGGGATGGTTAATATCTCCTTGATTTAAGACCCAAGCGGTCTGGGTCTGGGTTCCCCAGGGAAGGTTTTGGGGGAACAGAAAGTGTGCCAGACACTAAATTCTGGCTGATGGCAGCGTACCAGATCTTAGCTGGTAATTAAACTTAGCAGTGTTCATGCAGGTTCCCGCTTCTTGTACTCTAAAGTTCAAAGTGGGGAAAAAACCTTGACAGTCCTCATCAGAATAGTAAATGCATTGTTGTCGCTTCGTCTGGTTTTGCAGGTACTGCACATACTGCTGGATAATGCACAAGGTATTTACAATGATCAAAACTGCAGCGGAGATCTGAGTGGGCTCCATACTTGCCATGCTATGGCGCCTGCACGGGTAATTCTGGAGAAAGGGCGCAAAACGTAGGAGAGCTGTTTGGTTCAAGATAGTCGATAAAAGGCAGGAATGTTTGTCTTCTGTAGCTTCCATGGGAGCCCAGGACCGACAACATGGAGAAATTTGCTAGCGCTGCAAGAGCGAGAGAGCAGAGTTTGTGGCGGAAGCTGTGTGGCTCGGTTCCCGGTGGCCGAAAAACGGTGGGAAATGATTAGATAAAAGAGTAGATAGAAAGATGAGAAGACATGTGAGGTGGATTCATAGTACTAGGAGACAGGCGGTGCATCATACTGCACCATCTGCTGGCAGTACGGTGTTTGCTGTAGCTTTCACAGAGGGACGAACAAGTGATGACACACACGCAGAAACACCCGTGAGAATGTTTTTGTCCCATCATGCACTGTGAGCTTAACCCAGAATTCCAATGGGCGGTGGAGACTGCGGGAACTGTGGGATGGCTATCCACAATGCACTGCTCTGACATTCGATGCTAGCCTTGGTACTGTGGATTCAATCCACCGAATTCACGCGCTTTAGTGGGGACACACAACCCCAAATGTATAAAATCGCTTCCGAAAATTTGAATAGAATAATTTCAAACTAATTTTGTACTGTAGACGTACCGTAAGTTTCATTGCCTCAAATGCTCAGTCAATGTACCAGACAGTTAGATACAGACTTAGAGGAGAACCATTGTCTCAACAATCTGTGTGGCTCTGTATAGAGTAATCAGTTTTAACTGTCTCACATAAAATTATGGGATGGCAGCGCTCATCTTGAGTCTATGCTCAGTAGAAAACAGCGCAGTTTAAACAATTTTAGTTGCTGACTGGCAGCCAGGTGATTCTCTAGTGAGACACTCAATTCAAAATGTTACAAAGAGGATGTGGGAAGTTGTATAAATTTGAAAAGAATTATTATTGTTTAACATTTATATTGGAGTATCACCTAAAGGCCACAATCAGATTGGCCCAGTGAGCTTGGTGCCATAAAAACATGCAATAAATGACAGTCCCTCCACCAAATAGCTTACGATCTAAAAGATAGCATGTAATAAGGTGGATGAGATAAATGAGCATGCTGGGTGGGAGATTGTGGGAGGGAATGGGGTTAGAAATAAATATATAGGAATGTTCACAATTCTTAGCTGGTTAGTAGTAATGATCGCAACTCTTCACCTGCCTAGAACATCGTCTCACACCACCAGAGTCAGTCTCTTTCTGCTTTCCAGGAACACATCTAAAATAAACTAGACAGCTACTTTCATGGAAAAGTTCCAGCTTCCTTCTTAGGAAAGTCTGTATAAGGTCCCCTCTATTGTTTTTAATCTGATAGTTTGGGATAGAATGATGGATATAATCAAAAAGCCATTGCTATGCAAAGTAAATAGTGGACCAACTTTTTCCCTGGTGTAAATGCACTCAAGTCATTAGAGTTCACCACTTAGATTATTTGAACCCAGTATGTCTAGATCACTGCTGATTTCCGACTAATTTGAATAGTATGACAATAAGTAAATAATATCTTTTTCCCATTAGATAAGCTTGATGGTTACCATCTAAGAAGTCTTTACACCATGTGGCCCTCCCCCCAGTAAAAAAAAAAAGAAGCTTTAATCAAATTAACATAACAAACATGGCCATACTGGATCAGACTACTGGTCCACCTAGCCTACTATCAGATAGTGGCCAACGCCAAGTGCCCCAGAGGGAACGGACTGAACAGGTAATCATCAAGTGATCCATCCCCTGTCGCCCATGCCCAGCTTCTGGCAAACAGAGATAAGGGACACTATCCCTGCCCATCCTGGCTAATAGCCATTAAAATTAAAAGGAAGTTCTGTTAATAACAGTTATTCCAGGAGGGTATTGCCTAGATTTCAATAAATGGGAAGAAGCCAAAATTTTTAAATATTTTACATGTATATAATGTTTTTTCATTCCCAATATTCAAAAGGGCTTCACAAAAATATATAGTATGTACATCACCACTGAAATGCAGCCAAGTCTGGGGTAGAAAGGCAGCAGCCAACTGGCATGCAGCATATTGCACATCTGGGCAGAAGGGAGAAGTAATGTAGCTCCATAATCTCAGTTTGCTTATAGGGGCTAAGTATTAGATGTCTTTTGGGCCTGAAAAGAGGTTTGAATATTTCAAGAATCTGAATATTATCTGATTTGTAAAATAATAGAGCAGGAACTTCAAAAATAAAAACTACCCGTAAAAAGAAAACCAAAGAGTAAACAGATAGTACAATCTTTTTGTTACTGGTATATAGATAATATTTGCTGTCACGCCAGAATTATGGTATCTCCAATAATCTTGTACAAACAGCCATTGCTTCACTTTTGTTTTCTGTGTTACTGAAAGAAAGACAGCTTATGAGAGAAGACCAGAATGGGTACTCATGTCATATGTTCACTGCAGACAGAACTGGGACTAATGCTGTATCAGAACATAAATATTCCCAGCAAGTCAAATCTGTATGTTAATAAACAACGCAGCCCTTTCCATCAGAACAATTCCATGTCAGTTGTTATCCAGGGCAAAGAAGGTGGGGGGATGAGGGGGAATTAAGTGTTTATTCATGCAAATCCTTTAAGGTCATAAAATATCTATTCACTGAATGACACAACGTATAAAAACTACACTGCCAGATTAAACTCAAAACTTTGTATTCTATCAACAATTGCATCTCAAAATTTTGGTTTATGAAATGTTTTGATAAACATACCTTTAAATCATATAACTTTACCTCTGAGAAGTCATGTCACTTCCTTTTCATGTCAATTCTCTGCACCATTGCATTGCCACAATCTGTGGTGGCCACTAGAGCTAAAGTGAGACGGAGCCATCAAATCAATTATAACAGCCTGCCACTGTCTTACACTGACAACAAATGATTGATAACAAAACCTGCCTACTTTCAGTTCTTGTCTGACAGCAACAAAACAGTCTCTGCCTGCTTTTACTGGCATTTGTCATAAATCAATAGCAATTTCATCACTCAGAAAGATGCTGTCAACCCTGCTCAGTCCATCTGGTTTCACTTTACTCGCATAATTTTTAAATGTAACTATTCAGCAAGGTTAATGCATAAAGTTGGTTTCTTTTTGAGCTCTCTTATACATTAACAACATTGCAACAATTTCAAAAAATATGGCACCAATCATTTTGAGAGATTAGGAAAATAACCCCAGTGTACTCATACCATAGAATTTAGAGCTATATCTACAACCCATCTTTGCCGATGATTTGCTCTTTAGTAGGTAACAATGTCATCTTATCCAAGCTGAAATTACTTCTTCTGATCTGACATTAGTAACTGTATGTGAGACTCAGAACAGGGAAGTATATAAATGTGACTCTTCATCTTCAAGTGTAAGGTGAAATATAGATAAGACTCTGCATTCTTCATAACATCACTCAGTTTGGCTATCAGGACAACAAGAAGAATGTTTAATTCAATATTCCTCATAAAAAGTCAGTGACGTAATTTTAATATTTTAAAATAGTAATTGTGAAAAATATTTAAATGTACAAGTTTATACTAAATAACAAAATTCTTTGAATTACCAATGGGCTTGATTAACTTTTAGTTTGAGCAATAAAGCAGTTATATACACCAACATTTGGATACGGGTAATATTGTCAGAGAGACTGCGAAGTGTTGGTATGAAAACAACAGCATCACAAAATAAATTAGAATCTAATGGTAAATATTCCACTTTTCTCAAAGCATGTGATATAGAAGAAATTGCTATTCTTGGTACAGAGCTGTGATCTGTGGTATTTCACAGGTTATACTATGAATGTCTAATCAGTGGTTCTTTGATGCTCACTTTTGCACCATACAATTGTTTAGGCTGCAAGTATAAAAATTAACAACTGTTGTCAATGGGGTCCACTGTTTTGATGTTCTGACTTTGCATTTTATAAAGATGTTCCTATTCAGAAAGAATGGTTATTAACCTAGAGTAACTATGGTTCTTCAAGATGCTGTAGTCAGCGTGGATTCCACTATAGGTCTGCATGCACCTCAGACATGTCAGCTTGGAATCTTTTGAATAGCACTGTTGGCCCAGGCTATGCATGTGTCTAGTGTCTCCTTGTGCAAAGGCATAAAGGTTGAGACCTCCCTCAGTTCCCTTGCAATTCAAGGCCTGTGTAGCTGAAGACTCAGAAAGCACAATTGGAGGGCAAGCTGTGAGATTCACACCAACTGAAACATCTCAAAGAACCACAGTTACTGAAAGGTAAGTAATGGTTCTCGTCTTTGCATATGTGTCAGAGTGGATCCCTCTATAGGGGACTGGCAAGCAGTACCCTCTCAGTATGATAGAAATGAGGAGCATCAGCTGAATAAAGATAGGAGTACTGCTTTCCCAAACTTGGCATCTGATCTAGCAGTTATGTCCAGTGCATAAGGATTGACAAATACGAGAGGGTTGCTCCTCATAGCTGCCTTGCAGATTTCACGTACTCACAGATTTCAGAAGCAGGCCAAAGATGTCACTTGGGCTCTGGTGGAGGGAGTCTTAATAGATCAGTGGGAGAGGAATACTAGCCAGGTGGTAACACAGTGAGATATGAGTTACCAATTTTGACAATCTTTGCCATGAAATAGCATAGGCCTTGGAGTGGCCAGTTACGGTCACAAGTAGATGTGGTGCAGTCTAAAAGATTTGGTTCTGTCCATGTAACATCACAGAGCTCTGGATACCTCTACAATGTGTAGATTCTTCTCCCCTTGTGTGGGAGGTGGTCTGGGAAAGAACATATGTAAGTTCATTGATTTATTTAAGTGGAAGTCAGAAAGCACCTTTGGAATGAATTTTGCATGAGGTCTCAGTACCACCTTGTGTTTATGAGGTGCCACCAGGAATGCTTGAGGCTCACTCACTTTTCAGATCGAGGTCACGACTACCAAAAAGACAGTTTTGAGAGTAAGAGAGTGAATGGAGCACTCCAAGACAGGCTCAAAGAGGGACTCTATATAATCTTTAGAAGAACAATGTTAAAATCCCATGTTGGAGCAGATTCTCTAACTGGTGGATAAACATGCATTAAGTCCTTAAGACACTTGATGTTGTCGGATGAGTGACTGTATTAGTGGATGACAAATTAATAGTGCTGCAATGAACCTTGATTGAACTAAATGAAAGCTCAGAATGTTTTAACTTCAGCAAACAGTGAAGAATCTTTTGTTTGGGGCCTGCACTAGCATTGTGCTGTCCATATCGAGACTCTTTCCCATTTGGAGCAGTAAGCCTCTCTCATGGATAGACTTGCTTTGTGCCAGGATTTCTTGAAAATGTGAGGAACAATGCCATTCCATGGTGCTCAACCAGCCAACATACATGCTGACAGTTGCAGTGATTTTGGGTCTGAATAGAATATAGATTCTGATCTCGTGACAATAAGTATGGGCAGTGTGGAAGCATGACAGGTGGGTGTGTGGACATCTGTAATAGGTTTGTCAGCCAGAACTGCCTCAGCCAATAATGAGTTATTAGAATAAACATGACCAGATCTTGTTTGGCTTTGGCAAGCAACCTGGAATGAACAGAATCAGTGAGAAGGTATATAGGAGGCCCTGATCCCACTGCAGAAAGACGACAAAGACTTCTACCCATCGATTCCATTAACACCTAGGATGACTGTCAATATCGGCATTACCATTACAGGGCATGAAGGAACACCACACACATCAGTCTGAAGAATCTGAGTTCTAAGACATGTATATGCAGTTCCATGCCCACGGGGGACCATGCTCCTGGTATCTGTAGGTGATTCTGATAGGGTTTCCAGTAGGGCTGCCGATTAATTCCAGTTAACTCATGTGATTAACTCAAAATTAATCACAATTGATTGCAGTTTTAATTGCATTGTTAAATGATAAAATACCAATTGAAATTATTAAATATTTTTGGATGTTTTTCTACGTTTTCAAATATATTGATTTCAAATACAACACAGAATACAAAGTGTATACTGCTCTCTATTATATTATTTTTTATTACAAACAAATGATAAAAACATAAGAAATGGTATTTTTCAATTCATCTCATACAAGTACTGTAGTGAAATCTCTATTATGAAAGTGAAATTTACAAATGCAGATTTTTGTTAAATATCTGCACTCAAAAACAAAACAGTGCAAAACTTTAGAGCCTACAAGTCCACTCAATCCTACTTCTCATTCTGCCAATCGCTAAGACAAACAAGTTTGTTTACATTTATGAATGATAATGCGGCCCACTTCTTATTTACAATGTCACCTGGAAGTGAGAACAGGCATTTGCATAGCACTTTTGTAGCTGGCATTGCAAGGTATTTACATGCCAGATATGCTAAACATTCATATGCCCCTTAATGCTTCGGCCACCATTTCAGAGGACATGCTTCCATGTTGATGAAGCTCATTAAAAAAATAATGCATTAATTAAATTTGTAACTGAACACTTTGGGGGAGAATTGTATGTCTCCGGCTCTATTTTACCTGCATAATGCCATATATTTCATATTACAGTAGTCTCAGATGATGACTCAACACGTTCATTTTAATAACACTTTCACAGCAGATTTGACAAAATGCAAAGAAGGTATAATGTGAGATTTCTAAAGATAGCTACAGCACGCGACCCAAGGTTTAAGAATCTGAAGTGCCTTCCAAAATCTAAGAGGGATGAAGTGTGGAGCATGCTTTCAGAAGTCTTAAAAGAGCAACACTCCGATGTGGAAACTATAGACCCTGAACCACCAAAAAAGAAAATCAACTTTCTGCTGGTGGCATCTGACTCAGATGATGAAAACGAAAATGGCTTGGTCTGCACTACTTTGGATTGTTATTGAGCAGAACCCATCATCAGCATGGACGGATGTCCTCTGGAATGGTGGTTGAAGCATGAAGGGAAATATGAATCTTTAGCACATCTGGCATGTAAATATCTTGCGACGCCAGCTACAACAGTGCCATGAGAACACCTGTTTTCACTTTCAGGTGACATTTTGAACAAGATGTGGGCAGCATTATCTTCTGCAAATGTAAACAAACGTATTTCTCTGAGTGATTGAACAAGAAACTGAACTGAGTGGACTTGTAGGCTCTAAAGTTTTATATTGTTTTATTTTTGAATGCAGGTTTTTTTGTTTATAATTCTACATTTGTAAGTTCAACTTTCATGATAAAGAGATTGCATTACAGTACTTGTATCAGGTGAATTGAAAAATACTATTTCTTTTGTTTTTTACATTATATTTATTTTTATCACAAATATTTCCAGTGAGCACTGTACACTTTGTAAGTGAAATCAATATATTTGAAAATGTAGAAAACATCCAAAATATTTAAATAAATTATATTCTATTATGGTTTAACAGCGTGATTAATTTTTTTAATCAGGCAGTTAATCACAATTACATTTAAGTGGTTAAGAGCCCTAGTCCCCAGCCCTTTCTGTGACTAATGACCTGGAGTAGGAGGGCAAAGAATGAAAATGGATGAGGTATTTGTGGGCAACTACGTCCAGCAGCTATTTGTCATTGTAATCTTTGACCACAACCAGTGGACGGGGCTGAAGCAATTTCTGAAGGTATGCAGCAGGATGGTTTTTACATGGCTCTTGACATCCCATTAATCTTCCTGTCTCAGGGACAGAGCCTCGTATCTTTCAGTAACTGTTGTTCTTCGAGATGTGTTGCACATGTCCATTCCACGCCTTGTGCACAGCTGTTGGAGAACTTTTTCCCTTAGGGTTAACTGTTGGGGTGACTCCAGTGCCCTCTGCTGTTGTGCACCACTGCGTGCAGGTATAAGAGGACGGAGAGGCTCTCTACCTCCCTCGGTTCCTTCTTACTGGATAGACCAGGGGCTGGCAACCTTTGGCACGTGGCTTGCCAGGGTAAGCACCCTGGCAGGCCGGACCAGTTTGTTTACCTGCGGCGTCGGCAGGTTTGGCGGACCGCGGCTCCCACTGGCCACGGTTCGCCATCCCAGGCCAATGGGGGTGGCAGGAAGCCGCAGTCAGCACATCCCTCACCTGCGCCATTTCCTGCCGGCTTCATTGGCCTGGGATGGCAAACTGCAGCCTGCTGAACCTGCCAATGTGCCAAGTAAACAAACTGGCCCGGCCCACCAGGGTGCTTACCCTGGCAAGCCGTGTGCCAGAGGTTGCCGACCCCAGGGATAGACTCAGATAGCGATGGGAATGAGGGTGTGTCATGGAATGGACATGTGCAATATACCTCAAAGAACAGCAGTTACAGAAAGGTAGGTAACCGGTTTTTCTTCTTTGAGTGACTGCACTTGTTCATTCCACTGCAGGTGACTCACATGCAGATTAATGTGGACATGGGCTTGGAGTGAAGTTCCCTCTAAGCTGTACAGCTGTGCAGCAGGCTACCAAGGGCTGCGCAGTGGGCAGGGAGAGGCGCCTCTCCCCTGGCCCCCATCCCTGGAGCTGCTGCGCAGCAGATGGAGAGAGGCACCTCCCCCCCCGGCTCCGGGCTGCCGTGACAACAGAAAACCAGGGGAAGTCCTCTCTCCCCATTGCAGCCCTGGGGCCACCTGCACCCCAACCCCCTCATCCCTACCTCAGAACCTGCAGCCCCAGCTGGAGCGCTTACTCTCCCACACCCAAACCCTCTGCCATAGCCCTGAGCCCCCTTCCGCATCACAAACCGTTCATCCCCAGCTGCAGCCCAGAGCCCTCACCCCCAGCCGGAGCCCTCATCCCGCAGCACCACAATCCTCTGCCCCAGACCTGAGCCCCCTCCCACACTCCAAACCCCTCAATCCAACCCCCACCACACATCACCTCCGTATTGGTGCACATAACAAAATTCATTCTACACAAGGATGTAAAAAATTAGAAGGAACATGGGCTCAGAGTCTACCTTAACAGTGATTGTAGAACAACCCATCCAAAACTGACATTGTTCCTGACCGGCAGAAAATGGTATAATGATCAGCAGGTTGCCACTTTGCAAATGTCTTGAACAGGAGCGTGCACCAGGAAGTCTGCTGAAACTTGTGCTCTAGTGAAATGAGCCAACACTTTAGGAGATGGTGTGACATTAGCTAACTGGTAGCACAAGTGACTGAAACAGGAAATCCAGGAGAAAATCCACTGAGTGGAAACTGATTTACCTTTCACCCTGTCCACAATCATGACATAACTGCATTGAGGATCTAAAGACGCATTTCTCAATCTCTGGGTTGCAAAAATGTATGAAAAGGTTGCCTGAGCCTCACCACTTAGAGCTGAAGTTGCTGAGATCATGTAAAATCACAGAATCCATGACTTCCATGGCACACGTGTAGTCTTACCAATTAGCCAATTGAATTCAATGCGGGAAGAGTTATAGGAAAAGAGTGTTCTGTGTAGAACTTACAGTGAAGAGCGTGCAAATTAATCACTAAGTGAGTCTTTAGTTGGTGAAATGGATAAATTTTTTAAACTGTCCTGCTGCAACTGCAAGTACCAGTGATAGCAGGATTCATCACAACCTGAAAAGAAAAGTAATCATAGGTATGACCCCGCTTATTTAAAGTATGGGTTTTCATTTATTGAGGACCAAAATGGTGAACACAGGCCGCAGTGTGTCATCTGCAGTGAACTGTTAGCAGATGAAAGCCTAAAACCATCAAAATTACATAGGCATTTGGAGACAAAACACTCTAGTGATAAAGACAAGTGTCTTGATTTTTTTTTTAATGAAAAAGTAAAGGTTTGGAAATGTCACAAAAAACACTAACATCTATCTACTGTCCAAAAGCAGGCATTGGGTGTCTCTTACCTTGTTGCACACTGCATTGTGAAACATAAAAAAAGCTCACACTACTGATGAGAAATTAACTTTAGCTTCTGCTATTAATAACACACCTCTACCTCGATATAATGCTGTTCTCGGGAGCCAAAAAATCTTACTGTGTTATAGGTGAAACCGCGTTATATCGAACTTGCTTTGATCCACCGGCAAGCAGCCCCGCCCCCCCCTGGAGCACTGCTTTACCACAAATTCGTGTTATATCAGGGTAGCGATCTATGTGCAATGAATAGTTGGGCAAGTCAGCTGCAAATAAATTAAAAACAATCTCTCCCCCCAACAATACAATATGGAGATGAATCTGCGATATCTCAGAAGACGAAAAACTGAAAATTGATAATCTTTCAGTAAGCCACTGTTTTGCTTTACAATTAGATGAATCTACAGATGGATCAAACCGCTCTATTGTGTTGGTTTATGCAAGGCATGTATTGGAAAATGATTTTCAATAATAGTACTCGTTTAGTGTAGATTTGCCTATTTCTACTACTGCTACTGATATATTTGTTGCACTGGATAATTACTTGGAGTTGGTGGGATTGAGCTGATTGAATGCACGGGCGTTACAACTGACGGAGCTACTTCAATGACAGTGAAACATTCAGGAGATGTTCAAAGAATCCTTTCAAAAGCACCCAATGCAATGTGGAACCACTGTTTACTGCAGAGGGAGGAACTAACAGCTGAAGACATGGTACCTGAGCTTCATGAAACTCTTTAAAGAGTCAAAACTGTGACTGTCAAATTCTTTAAAGAGTCAAAACTGTCAAAACTGTGAATTATATCAAACAACATGCTAAGAATTCATGATGTTTTCAAGTTTTCTTTCAGGAAATGGGCTATGCGCATGTAAATCTGCTTTATCATGCTGAGGTTCGCTGGCTGTCCCATGACAATTTGTTGTCTCATATACATGAACTTATAAGTGAGATGGCAGCTTTTCTTGAAGAAAAAAGTTTCACCTGGCAGAACGCTTCAGTAATGACACCTGGCTTGCTTGTGTTGAAGATCTGGCAGATACATTCGATCATCTGAATCTCTCTTTCCAGGGCAGAGGACACAATCACTTTGCTGCATTAATAAAAAACAATCCTCTCTGTGGAACAAACATGTTTCAAATGATAGGATGCACATGTTTCATAATGTGAGTCTAGAAACAAAAATTGGAAAGATTCTGCTAACCAGGAAGCACTGAAGAAAACAATCAGTAATTATTTAACTAAATTGCACGCATGATTCTGTGATTACTTTCCAGATGAGCAACTCAAGGGTGAAAAATGGATATGGGATCCATTTGGAAATGTGTTGGAAAATGCGGGTCTACCGATAGAGGAAAAGTCTCAGCTGGTCAAGTTATCTTGTGATCACAATTTACTGAGAAAATATACTGAAATGAGCCTTCCCCAGTTTTGGTACGATGCTGCTGGTGGAGAATATTTTGGTCTTGCTTCCCATGCTATTAGAGTCACTTTGCCTTGCAATATAACACACTTGTGCAAAATTGGATTCGCTGCCTTGACTCAGCAGAAGAACAAAAGCCAGAACAGACTGGATGTTCAACATGACCTTCAGATTGCACTGACTACAATTACACCAAACGTTGATATATTTGTCAAAGATATACAAGCTCAGGTTTCTCATTAAGATTTATTAAACTGTTATTAATGTGTTCCTGTTAATGTTGATTTCTGCCTTTAGCTTTCTGACTGTTGACCTGCTTTAACATTAATTATTATTATTATTATTACATGTAATGGGTAATAAGCATTTTGGGGGCAAAATACTTGAGTGTTTTCTACTTAAGCTATTTACTAGGTTGTGACTGGCCATCAATGTTTACAAATGGGCCCTTGTCCAAAAAAGGTTGAGAATCATTGATCTAAAGGACCTGGTGTGGTCCAAGTAGAAGACTAATGACCTCCTCAGAGCAAATGAATGAAATTCTGTTAATTTGTATGGATGTGAGGCTTTGGGAAAAAAGTTGGCAAACAAACTGTCTTGTTAATATGGAAATTGGAATCCATTTTTGTTAGGGATTTTAGGTGAGGGTAGGGTAAACTTCATCCTTATGGAAAACTATAGAAGGAGGCTCTGAAAACAAGGGTGTTGATTCATCCACTCTCTTTGCTGAGTTTATCAGAAACACTGCTTTCATAGACAGGTAGACTAGGGGCCAAGTTGCGAGAGGTTCAATGGCTGATCCCATTAATTTTGTTAGCACTATGTTGAGATCTCATGGGGGAATAAGGTGGGAGGGATAGCTCAGTGGTTTGAGCATTGGTCTGTTAAACCCAGAGTTGTGAGTTCAATCCTTGAGGGGGCCATTTAGAACTCTGGGGCAAAATCAGTACGTGGTCCTGCTAGCGAAGGCAGGGGGTGGACTCGATGACCCTTCAGGGTCCTTTCCAGCTCTATGAGATAGGTATAACAGGATCTTGCACCTATAGGTATAACCTGTCTAACCCTTTTAGAAATTTGATAGTTATGGGGTTGGAAAAAGGAAATCTGTCACCCACTGCAGGGTGGAAAGGTGAAATAGCTGCTAAAAGTAATGTAAGAGAAATAACTGCCAGACTCTGATGTTTTAGGTGCAACAGATCAGCCAAAACATGCTTAACAGAAGCACTGGAAATATATGTTTGTTGAGACCAGACATTTGGCCAGGTAAATATGCCTAGATCGGGGTGGGCAAACTTTTTGGGCCAAGGGCCACATCTGGGTGGGGAAATTGTATGCAGGGCTGAGGCAGAGGCTTGGGGTGCAGGAGGGGTGCAGTGTGCAGGAAGGTACTCAGGGCAAGGGATTGGGGCAGAAGAGGGGTGTAGGGTGTACGAAGGGTCTCAGGGAAGGGGGTTGGCATGCACAGAGTGCTGCAGGGGGCTCGGGTGCAGGAAGGGTGCAGGGTGTACAAGTGGGCTCAGGGCATGGAATTGGGGTGCAGGAGGGGTGCAGTGTGCAGGAAGGTACTCAGGGCAAGGGATTGGGGCAGAAGAGGGGTGTAGGGTGTACGAAGGGTCTCAGGGAAGGGGGTTGGCATGCACAGAGTGCTGCAGGGGGCTCGGGTGCAGGAAGGGTGCAGGGTGTACAAGTGGGCTCAGGGCATGGAATTGGGGTGCAGGAGGGGTGCAGTGTGCAGGAAGGTACTCAGGGCAAGGGATTGGGGCAGAAGAGGGGTGTAGGGTGTACGAAGGGTCTCAGGGAAGGGGGTTGGCATGCACAGAGTGCTGCAGGGGGCTCGGGTGCAGGAAGGGTGCAGGGTGTACAAGTGGGCTCAGGGCATGGAATTGGGGTGCAGGAGGGGTGCAAGGTGCAGCCAGGGGCTTAGAGCAGGGAGTTGGGGGGTGGGGTACAGGAGCGGTTCAGGCTTCGGCCCGGCACTGCCTACCTAAAGTAGTTCCAGGGTGGCAGCGGCATGCCCAGCGCCAGAGAAGGCTCCCTGCATGCCTGCCCTGGCCCCATACCGGTGGGTTTAGAGTCTTCCATGCTGGTGATGAAGCATCTCACTCCTCTTTACAGGTTTTTTTGGTCCTGCTTTGTAAATTTTTATTTATTAACTATTGTGATGGGGTGAATTGCCTACACTGGCCCTGAGAGGGTTGAACTGGGCCAGGCAGGTCCAATCAACCAATTAAACAGAGAGCTGGGGAGAGATTTAGGCTGTGAAGGGGCAACTATTTGGAAGCAGGCTCAGCTGGACAGGAACAGGAGGGGTCTGTATAAAGCCCAGGAGCTGGCAGCAGCTGGAAGGGCTATAGTGAAGTAGGCTTCAGTCACCCTCTGGGAGAAAGGAGATGTGGTAGGACTATAGAGGGTAGTCCACGGTTACTCTCTGAGGGTACGTCTTTACTACCGGCTGGATTGGCGGGCAGCGATCGATTCAGCGGGGATTGATTTATCACATCTACTCTGGACATCATAACTCGATCCTTGAGCGCTCTCCCGTCAACTCCTGTACTCTAGCTCAGTGAGAAGCACAAGCAGAGTCGACGAGGGAGCGACAGCAGTCAACTCACCGTAGTGAAGACACCACGGTAAGTCGATCTAAGTACGTTGACTTCAGCTACATTATTCATGTAGCTGAAGTTGCGTAACTTAGATCGATCCCCCCATCATCCCCCCCAGTGCAGACCAGGCCTGAGAGGAGGTAGTTGGGAGGCTGACAAACCCAGAGGTAGGAAAGTCAGGAGGATAGGAGAAGGCTCAGAAGAACAGCAGCACCGACCTTGGCTGCTGATTAGAGGGCCCCTGAGCTGGAACTCGGAGTAGAGGACAGGCCCAGATTCCCCAGCTCCTGACAACGTGGCACAGACCAGGCAAAGGACAGTAAACTGCCTGGGACAATAGGGAAATATTTGTTACCACTCCCGGAAGGGGAAAACACGTGATGACCTGGCCGGAGGGCCAAGTCACTAAGAGGGGTCCACAGGGTGAGAGGACAATGAGAGAGAGACTGCCAGTTGAGAGCGCAATGCCTGGCCAGAGCCAATCCCCAGAGTGGACAGGAGGAGGTGCAACCTGTAATGAGTGGGCCCTGTGAAAATATTTTTTGAATGTCCATCAAAAAATATTAAAATATTAATAAAAGAGTAAAGAGGAGTTTCTTCACAAAGAGGGTTGAGATTGAAGCTTAAGAAACAGTAGAGACTAGGGCTACGTCTACATTACAGGATAATTCCGAATTACATTAAACCAGTTTTATAAAACAGATATTATAAATTCGATTTCACGCGGCCACACTAGGCACAGTAATTCGGTGCTGTGTGTCCATGGTCTGAGGCTAGCGTCGATTTCTGGATCGTTGCATTGTGGGTAGCTATTCCATAGCTATCCCATAGTTCCCGCAGTCTCCCCTGCCCCTTGGAATTCTGTGTTGAATCATTGTCGCGGGTGGTTCTGGGTAAATGTCGTCAGTCATTCCTTCCTCCAGGAAAACAAGAGCAGACAATCCTTTCGCGCCCTTTTTCCCTGGATTGCCCTGGCAGACGCCATAGCATGGCAACCATGGAGTCCGTTCAGCTTTTTTATTTTACAGTCACCATGTGTGTACTGGATGCCGCGGACAGAGGTAATACTCCAGCGCTACACAGCAGCATTCATTTGCTTTTGCATAACAACAGAGATGGTTACCAGTCGTTCTGTATCGTCTATTGCTGGAGTAAACTGGCAATGAGATGACGGTTATCTCTCCCCCTTTATACTGTCTACTGCTATCATGAGTGCCCCCGGTTGAGATCGGCCGGGGGCACAAAAGCAAAACTGGGAATGACTCCCCAAGTCAACCCCTCCTTTATGGTTTCTAAAAATAGAGTCAGTCCTGCCTAGAATATGGGGCAAGTGTACTAGAGGACCACTGTATCAGAGAACATAGCTGCTCTGTGTCAGTATTCACAGGGGGTGCCCCTGCAACAACCCCACCCGTTGCTTCCCTCCTCCCCCAACCTTCCTGGGCTACCGTGGCAGTGTCCCCCCCATTTGTGTCATGAAGTTATAAAGAATGCAGGAATAAGAAACAGAGACTTGTTAGTGAGATAAAATGAGGGGGAGGCAGCCTCCCGGGGCTATGACAGTCCAGGCAGTACAGAATCTTTTCTTTACACAGGAAAGGGAGGGGGCTGATGAAGCTCAGCCCCCAGTTGCTATGATGAAGACAGTTACCAGCCGTTCTGTACCATCTACTGGGAGTAACTGGGAGTCATTCCCATTTTTACCCAGGCGCCCCCGGCCAGCCTCACCTGAGGCCAGCCAGGAGCACTCACGGGCTGATGGCGACGACGGATATCAGTCATATTGTACCGTCTACCACCGGGGAGGGGGAGAGGAGCGGATACTGCTCTTCACTGCTGCAGCATCGCGTCTACCAGCAGCATTCAGTACACATAGGGTGACATTGAAAGAAGTCAAGAAATGATTTCTTTCCCTTTTCTTTCACGTGGTGGTGGTGGGAGGGAAAACTGAGGAGCTATTCCCTGAACCACGCCAGACACTGTGTTTGAACCTACAGACATTGGGAGCTCAGCCAAGAATGCAAATACTTTTCAGAGACTGCTGTGGACTGTGGGATAGCTGGAGTCCTCAGTACCCCCTCCATCCTTGAGCGTCCATTTGAGTCTCTGGCTTCCCGTTACGCTTGTCACGCAGCGCTGTGTATCCTGGAGATTTTTTTTCAAACGCTTTGGCATTTCGTGTTCTGTAACGGAGCTCTGATACAACAGATTTGTCTCCCCATACAGCGATCAGATCTAGTATCTCCCGTACGGTCCATGCTGGAGCTCTTTTTGGATTTGAGACTGCATCGCCACCCGTGCTGATCAGAGCTCCACGCTGGGCAAACAGGAAATGTAATTCAAAAGTTCGCGGGGCTTTTCCTGTTTACCTGCCCGCTGCATCCGAGTTCAGATTGCTGTCCAGAGCGGTCAGTGGTGCACTGTGGGATACCTCCCGGAGGCCAATAATGTCGATTTCCGTCCACACTAACAGTATTCCGAAGTAATACTATCGATTTTAGCGTTACTCCTCTCGTTTTGTAGGAGTACAGAAATCGATTTAAAGAGTCCTTTAAATCGATTTAAAGAGCACTGTAGTGTGGACGGGTACAGCGTTAAATCGATTGAACGCTGTTAAAATCGATTTAACGGCGTAGTGTGGACCAGGCCTAGGACACTGTCCAGGTTCTGTTTCACTGACATGGATGGTGTAAGGGAAGGGTATAAGGGATGGAGAGGTTTGGCTGCTCCACCCTTTATGTCCTTGCACGAGAGCACAAGGAGGTAAAAAGTGCATGCACAGACCTGCTGGACACTGCTATTCAAAAGATACAAAGTTTGTGTGCCTGAGGCTAATGTGCATCTACAGTGGGACCCACAGTGACACATATTAGGAGAAGAATTCTACTTTCCTTGCACTGACTTCAGGGCCTATTATAGGATTGTCCCACGATCTGTTTACTAAGCACTGGCTCTGAGGGCTCATTCCCTGAAGACCTCTCTCTCCGGTAGGTTACCACAGCATTTCATCTCTTGTCTCCAGGGTCAGGCAGAGAGAACCCCATGCCTACACTCACTCACTGTGTCCCTTGCCTGACTGACTCTCAGGCCTGACTCACCGAGGCCCCCACCTTCAAGGGTCCAGCTGCCTTCTCTTATAGCAGTTGGGGATCAGTTGACCAGTCACAGGTGCATGGGCCTCTTCACTCTTAAAGGAGCAGTCCTATCCCATAACAAGTAATCAATGTGAACATTCACAATATTCCCTTAGACTAAGTGTAAGAGCACAGCACAATGACCCTGAATAGCCACAAGTTCCTGACTGATTTAGCACATGACTTTATACGAGAGTAATAAATAGTGTCACGGTTGCATGGCTAGTTGTGCCTCAATTTCCTTTCTGATGTCTCTGAGCCCGCCACATTTCAGAGGTTAGGCCTCTTGCCATGACCTATCTCAGGGTGGAATCTCAAGATTCTTCCACTCAGATCACACACCATATACACTACCACATGTATAACAACTACTTATCACCCTGTAGGTTTGATTGCATTTTAGGCACCTGCCTTTCCTCCCTTAAGAAACCTGTGACTAGGCATATTGAACAACAGCTTTCTTGAAACAAACTATTTTGATTAGCAGTTGGAATAAGTATTAAAGTATTAAAAAATGTGTGCACATGGGGAGGGGGAGGGGGATGCGATTTTAAAACAACACAGCCTTCACAGATATTTAGAGCACTACAAGACAAGTTACATAGGCTTTGTTCTTAAGTTACAGGTGTGACAGATGCCAGATCTTAGAAGCATGGAAATTTAAAAACACTATTAACCTGAGATACACCAGACACCTAAGGCATCTCAAATATTCATGGCCTTTGGTAGCAACAAACGTTATATGTATTTTTGTGTTTCTGGCTTGCTGGGTGGGTATGCTGTGGAATCTAGATTCACTGGGCAGTGATTTATATCAAGTTAAAAAAGCCGATTATGCAGAACCCATGATTTGGAGCTTTGCCCCCTGGGGTGGAAGGACATTGATTAGTTTTACCTTTTTCAGGAAACCTGGGGAAAACAAATGCCCCAAAACTATATAAAGCCTCAGCCGGAACTGTCATAAACAGATGGTTAAGGGTTAATGCCTCTTTTACCTGTAAAGGGTTAAAAAGTTCACCTCGCCTAGCTAACACCTGACCAGAGGAACCAATGGGGGAACAAGATGTTTCAAAAGGAAGGAGGGAAGTTTTTCCTTTGTTAGAGTTTTCAGTTTCAGCCAAGACGTGGAAAAAGAGTCAAGGAACCAGCCTCTACAGGCAGTATAAGTTTTAGGAAGAAAATAAATAGGGTTATGTTTATTCTTTGTAACCTTCCTTAATGCAATTAGAGTAGAGTGTCAAATCGGGTATATTGTTTCTCTTGTACTAAACTCTCTCGACATTGCCCCTGTTGAACAGACCTCTGTGTTTCAATGTGTCTGTCTGAGGAGTAGTGAGTATGCTAATTCTCTCCCAGTAGGTCTGTTTACCTTTTCTTTTCCTGAATTAAAAGGCTGTTTTTTTAATTAACGCTGATTGATTTCTCCTGCGTTTTTAAGATCCAAGAGATTGGATCTGGACTCTACCAGGAATGCCTAATACTTCTCAACGGCTACCCAGGAGAAGGGAGGTTTTGAGGGTGCGAATTCCAGACACTAAATTCTGAAAGGCCGTAGTGCAATAATCTCATGACTCTATATAGTAAATTAAGTATGATGGTACTTCTAGTGTCCCATGCAGTCCCACATCTGGTACCCGTAAAAGTTCAGAGTGGTGGAAGGCCCTTGGGACAGGGAAGCTGAATAGGAGCTGACTTTGATCCAAAAACTGATAGAGAAGATTGTACCCGTACTGGAACAGGTCTGAAGGACTTTTGACACCTACCAGATTCCTAGTGGAAGATGTGAACTTCTGTGATCTTACCATTTTGATACAGCAATGGTCAGAGGGCAGCAGGAGAGTGTTACAGGGAGCCTTATTCCCTGTCAAGGGAGAAGGTTTTTGCTACTGAGATTACGAGAGGCACCGGTAGCCAATTAGAGCACAGCAGATCAGTCATGTGATAAAAACCCCTGATTCAGTCAGGACAGTGTGGGAGGTTGGAGCAGAAGAGCAGTGGAAGGGTTGGAGAAGGGAAGAGGAGAGAGCACCAGGTGTCCCGTTTGGAGAGAGTGGGAAATTCTAGTGAAGAGTAGTAAGCGAGCGGAGACGGCTAGCAAGATGCATGTGCCGATAATGTTACTCTCGAGCTTGAAATCCAAAAGAAACCCTAGGTAAGGGGCACCTGGCTTGTGTAGAAGGAGGGCAAGAAGCCCCTTCACAAGCTGAAGGGCAGAAGAGGGAAGTAACCCAGGGGAAGGAACCGCTAGTTCAAGTGGTTCACCACAAACCTCAGGGCCCCTGGGTTGGGACCTGGAGAAGAGGGCAGGCCCAGGTCCCTCCCTCTCCACTCCCCTCCTCAAGGACACTAGTGGGGTAATTAAAGTACCGGTTCAGAGGCAAGCAATGGCGCCCTGAACCTTCCCCAAAGAAGAGAAAGCGCGAGACCCAGCATAACAGTACCGGCAATTTGCCACACCATGCATTCAGACCTTTTTAATATGATGTTTTCTCTGTAATCCTTTTGTCCTAAACTTAAATATGCCTTGCTCTGCAAAGGCTGTATGGTCACTGGTATTCATAGTCTTTGAGAGAGGAGATTGAGAGAGACACCGTTGGGTTTGGACTAAGGTCACACATGCTGGGATAAACACAGTGAAGGGCAGTATGAATTGCAGCCTAAATCCCCAGTCTGGAGGAATAGCGTCATGGGACTCTTCCAACAGAGAGGTAACAGCTAGAAGGCTGAGATCTATCGGAGCATCCTTTGGGCAGACCACACAGGGGTCAGAGGTGCAGTTAAGCTAGAAACTGTGACAAGAACAAAAGAGAACCAAACTTACATTCCCCTAGCAAGCCCAGATCCCGTGTCTCTCTGTTGGTCTCTTGGTCTGACTCTCCCTTGAACTCATACCTATTCAAATCAGTTTTGATGCTCTCCCAAGGAGAGGGGGCCAGGGCCCTTAAGATTACTCATGCTGGCAGTCTTTTAATAACCCTTCAGTGGAATCAGTTAGGCAACTTTTAGAAAGGGCCTTCTCCCTCTTTCTCTGGGTGAGTAGGTTCTGCTACCAAACTAAACCACCTAGGGTGAAACATCCATTCTTATATATGGTACAGAAACACTAGACTAGTGACAGATCCAGATACCTCCTAATTATTCAAGAGCTCCCACACATTTGTCACACATGATCTTCTGGAGGTATTCAAAACTTCTTCTCAGGAAGGAAGGCAGACAACGCTACTGATGAAGACATGCATCTGACGAAGTGGGTATTCACCCACGAAAGCTCATGCTACAAAATGTCTGTTAGTCTATAAGGTGCCACAGGAGTTGCTCCTATGGAAGTATGCCTTCATGTTCTAGTCAAGCTGAGTTTATTTGATTGACTCCTTAACCTCAGTGAGCTGAACGGGGAGCAGATGGCTTGCAAAGGATGTTAACCTCTTGTAGCAATTTGGTTCTAATAAGCCCGTTATCCCAACTAAGGGTATGTATGGATATCCATATGTCTGAGAAGTATTGTCACCACTGCCAATCTTTCACTAAAGTCATGGGACTGTTGCCTGTCCTAAAGGAAGATTCTTCCTCCATGCTGCTGGGATGGAGCTATATCAAAAGCTTAAAATCTGTCTCAAGAAATGAGTGGAGGGATGCTGGATACTAATTTTGCAATGTGAAAATTGAATTTTACAATTTCACAATTTTTTTACAAAGGCCTTTCCTTCTTTATGATGTGTGTGTTTCTGGCAGTGCCTACGACATGCTAGGAACTTTATAAACAAAGACCATGCTCTGAAATGCTTACATTCTAAGAAAACATTAAAAAGACAGACAGATGAAGGGTAGGAGGTAAAAGAATCACAAACAAGTAAGGTAGCAGGTGATAACAGGCCACCTCCGGATAATAGTTTTAACACTACACTGGTAGGTTGGTTTTTGTTGTTGTTGTATTTTTTTTTTTTTTTTTTTAATATATAGAACACATTTCACTGAAACTGCCCAGGAAATTCTCTTGCTCCTATCTTCGTTAAGTCAGCATCTTCTTCTAATATTTTCTCATGAGAAAGATCACTGTAAAGGGTACGGGGGAGAATTGGGAAGGGGACAACAGGAAGTGGAATTGGATAACTAACCTTTCTGAAAGACCTCTATACTGCCCTGTCCATTGCAAGGAAATAGATAACTCCCAAAGGTGTAAGAAAAAGGGTAAAGATCTGGAGGCAACACTAGTCTTGTGATCTTCAGTGGCTTGTCAGATTTGATATCTTGTCCTCAAGGAACATAGACCAGATGCTCCAGCTGAAGCTTTTTGTCTATGCTGACATCCCCTCTGAGACTTGCTGAAATGGTGCTGTCTCTTATGGCTCTGTTGCTGAGGCTGAAGTTTACTACAATTGAGAAGTGGCCATGGAATCAAAGTGGATTTCTGATCACATGAAAGTGGAGTCAAACCAAGAATAGACACAGACTTGTTCTCCTTCAGTGTTGCAAGTGTTTCATCCAGACAGTAAATCCTGCTGCTCAAAAGGCAGGTCCACCACTTTAATCTTAACCTCTTGAGGGAGACTAAAATTCTGAGCCAAGAAGGATTTTGAATGGTAATGACTGAGGACACAGAACACTATAGTTATATCTAAAGAGTAATATGGAGCATTAATGGAGTGATTAAATGCAGTTTTACCTGCCTTGAGAAATAGATCTTGCACCTATTTCTCTATAGAATTCCCAGCACCATGAGATCGAGGCAAGAAATCGTTTTGGACAAGCTCGAGAAAAAGAAGCGTATCCAAGAGGCAGAAGTTATAACAACAAGCCATGACAGAGTCATAGTTGAGGATTCTCATGGCCTAAACAGACAATGAACAAGACTCCCTACTGAATACATTCAGTTTCTTCAACTCCTTATCATTACAAGTTGACTCAAAGATCATAGATGACTTCTTTCTCACAGAGACTGTCAATATAACTCACAAGCCCAGGCACGGGATGTTGAAAGAAATATTTGAACTGATGCTGTTGCAAGCATATTGGCAATCAAAACGCATACCTACAGTAGGCACAGAGGATAAGGAAGAAGTTACTCACCTTGTGGAGTAACATGGTTCTTCAAGATGTGTGTCCCTATGGGTATTCCACTGTAGGTGTGTTAGCGTCGCTGCACTGCTGATTGGAAAACTTCAGTAGCAGTATCTGTTAGAGACACACGTGCTGTCCCTCCTCATGCTGTGCCATAAGGCCAGTCAGCATGCGTGGGCTAAACTCCCTCAGCTCCTTCTCTACCACAGACTCATTGACAAGAACTCCGAAGTAGAGAGGAGGAGGATGGGTTGTGGAGCACCCATAGGGACACACATCTCAAGAACCATTGTTACTGCACAAGACAACTTCTTTGAGTAGCGTTCCTTTGGGTGCTCCACTGTAGGCGACTCCCAAGATGTATCCCTTCTGGAGAGCTGGGACTTCAGAGTCAGGTCAGTTACTGATGACAGCACTGTGGAGCTTAAGATGGCATCAGCAGCAGAGTCCGCAGTGAACACAATGCTTTGCGAAACTGGGGACTGACACCTATGTTGCTGCTCCACAGAGCTCTGAGATAGGGACATTCTCGAAGAAGGTGATAAATGAGGAGATCAACCTTGTGGAGTGTGTATGAATAGTATCTGAAAGGCTCATATTGAGAACTTGGTAACACTGTGATACAGTTTGAGACCTACTTAGAAAATCTTTGGGCTGATATTGCTGAGATCTTGTATCTTTCCACAATGGAGAGGAAAAGCCTGGGGACCTTCCTGAAGGCCTTCGTTTTGTCCAGCTAGAAGGCTAGGCCTCCCCTGACATCTAGATTGTGTAATATAGCTTCACTGCTGTCTTGGTGGGGCTTGGGATAGAAGATTGGAAGATGAATCAATTAGTTCACGTGAAACAGGGAAGTTACTTTAGCAATAAAGTTTGGAAGTGGTCTGAGCGTAACCTTGTCCTGAAAGAATACTGTGGAGCAGGCATGTGCCATCAGTGCTACTATTTCACCTATTCTCCTGGTAGAAATAATCGCTATCAGGAAGGCAGTTTTCATTGAGAGGTACACAAACAAACAGGTGGCCAAAGGGTTTGAAGGGAGGCCTAGTCAGTCCTTTCAGTACCAGCTTTAAGTCCCATCTGGGCACAGGAAACTGAGGTTGTGCGAAGAGGAATCTTTTGGTGGTTGGGTACGACAGCACTAAGTACCCTTCTAGGATGGTGGAAGGTTGTTATACCCAATAAGTGGACTCTGGAAGAATTTAAAGATAGCTCTGATCTTTTTAAAGCCAGTGCATAGTCTAAGATGTGTGGAAGAGTCGCGGATGTCAGGGAATTTTGTTGGGGAATACGTCATATTGAGAACTTTCGCTGTGTAATAATACCTCTGGCAACTCCGTTGAACTGGAACTTTCAAGGTGTGCGAATCAGGAAGGAGCTATGCCTTGAGGCAGAGACTCAGTAGGTTGGGATGTAGGGTACATCCTCTATTCTGTGAGAAGAGGTATGGAATGACTGGAAGAGAGATCGGCTGGCGCATCACGAGCTGTGACAGGTAAAGGTACCAGGTCTGTTCCGGCCAAGTAGGAGTGATCAGAATGATGTGTGCTCCATCTCTTTTTATTTTCAGCAGGACCTTCAAGAGTAGGGGAAAAGGAGGAACAGCGTAAAGAAGGTCTCTGTCTCAGAGGAGGAGGAGAGCATCACCTAGGGAGTGTTGTCCTACTGGAACAGTAGCCTTGACATTTCTTGTTCAGGTAAGAGGCAAATAAGTCTGTGGTTGGTGTCCTCCACCACCTGACTAGATCATGAAGTACTACTGGGGCTAGTTCCCACTCATGATCGTGTGGGAATCTGTGATAGACTGTCTGCTATTGCATTCTGTGTGCCTGGGTAGTAGGCTGCTGCCATGTAACGTCGGGGGAGATACACCAGTTCCATAGTCTCATTGCTTCCACACAGAGGAAGGGTGACTGAGCTCCCCCTTGTCGAATTATATAGAACATGCAGAGAACATTGTACATAAGGACTGTTGTGTGTTATCCTTTGATCGGCAGCAGGAAGTGGGCACAGGTATTTCTGAGATTGATATGAAGAGATCTCCGTGGGTGACCACTTGCCTTGTGTGGTGAGGTTGTTTAGATGTGCACCTCATTCAATGAACAATGCATCTGTGGTGAGCTTACGAGAAGGGGATCCCTCTGCAAATGGTGGCTGAGTCTTTCCAGCAGCCTAAAGAGTTTTTGATACTGGAGGGTAGTGATGGGTTTCTCTAACCTGTCCCCGTTTGGTCTGTAAATTGAGGTGGACCACTGCCGACCCGTGGGAAAATGGATGTATAGCATTGGTCAGCTGCAGCAGTTAGAGGGAGAGGACTATCAACACCTCGACCAACCCGTCAAAATTGGTATTTGGATGTAGATGACTGGGATGAGGAAGATTCTGGGCCAGATGGTTTATGCCTAGAAAATTTACTTTTCTTTCTCTGTTGCTTATAGTGGGGTTGAGCCGAATATTAGGATGTGCATGGCCTATGCAGGGACTGGGGACTGTACCTCCTTTTTTGTCCTGATGTGTAGATGCCCAGCGAATGGAGAGTGACTCTAAAGTCCTTCAGGGTGTGAAGGGAGGCATCAGTATTTTCTGCAAAGAGCTTTATGCCCTCAAAAGGAAGGTCTTCAACAGTTGACTGTACCTCCCTTGGGAAGCCCGACAGATGGAGCCATGATGCTCATTGTACCATCACCACCATGGAGATGGACCTAGCCACTATCTTGGCTGCACTGAGGGCAGATTGCAGTGATGTCTGTGTCTTAAATTGGTCACAAGGTGACTCTGGTAGTTGTTCAATAAAATCAATCATTCAGTTTTGAATAATTTATATAATTGTATTTTGCCATGGAAGCTTGGTAGTTGGCGATATGGAATAGAAGCGGGGCCAAGGAGTACGCCTTTCTTCCAAAAAGGTCCAGGTGCTTCCAGTCCTTATCATAGGGAGTGGACCTCATCTCTTGTTGACAGCCATGGGAGTTGATGGCGTTCACCACAACGGAGCTGGGTGGCGGATACAAGAAAAGGAATTCAGATGCCTTGGCGAGGACATAGTATTTTTTTGGTCCGCCCACTTAAAAGGTAAGCACTACCAACGCCGGGCTTCCAATGGTATTTGGAGAGTGTCTGCAACTCTCTTTGCCAAATCCTGTAAGATATTAAAGTTGTCAGCCAGAGATTGTGGGGAAGGCATGATGACTTCGTCTGGGGAGGAGGAAGAGGAGGAGATGATCTTAGGGGTCACTTCTTCCTGAGCACCACCCTCATGGTTCCTCCATAATGTTTTCTGGAGGCTCCAAAGCTCTGGATGTGGCAGCCAAGGAGCTGTGCCTTGAGGGTTCTTGGATAAGGTTCAAAGCTCAAGAGGCATGCTGGCGATATACTGCCCAAGGGTCCCAATATGGCCTCTGGGGTAGTGGTGGCTTAGAGCCCTGCAGTGGTACTCAGGTATGGCCATCTGAGGATATACTCTTGGGCCCTGTTGATATTGGGCATCATACAGAGCCTGGGAGGAGTAATGTGATGCTGCCACCTCTGGTTTACTGTCTAAACTCTCCCTAGAGTAGGGATGATTCCTGTGCTAGGCAGATGCTTGGTGTGGAGGCCCCAGTACCGAGAAGTGGGGACTCTGGTATGTTCGATATGCCGAGGTCCCTGGGTTGGCGGAATTCTTCCGGTTCTGACTGGCTCAGAGCCAAGTGGTGCTGGGGGAAGGACAGGGATATTGCCCATATTGGTCGCTCTGATGCTGGATGAGGCATTGATGACGGTACTAATACAGACTTGCATAGCACCTAATACAGACTTGCAGAACACCTTTTTAGTAGAGTGCTTGCTCCTGTCCCTTCGTGCGATGACTCAGTGCCTGTGCCCATCGGGTCCATGGGCATGCCAATGGTAACTGCTGCTGTTAGTTTCCATTAGCACCGGACTGGGGTGGTCTTGGTACTGACAGTACTGAAGATACCAAGTGTGATGGAGATTGCTTACAGCTATCTTGGTGCTCACTAGAGGGGCTTCCTTCTCCCTTCTTCAATGACTTGTGAGAATGGTCAGCAGCTTGCTCCTTCGACTTACAATCTTCAGATGTAGAGGGTTGTGGGGAAGACTCACATCTGCCAGGTGACTTGTGCCATGGGCTCTGAGGAGATCTGAGAGTTGCCTCCATAAAGATAATCTGTCGGAGCTCTCTGTTCTTATGTGACCGTGGCCTGAATTGCTGGCAGAGACCACACTTCTGCTAGATGTGGCCTTCCCCAAGACAGTGAATGCACTGGGAGTGCTTGTTCGCAATCGGGATTGCCTCCTTGCAAGTAAGGCACTTCTTGAAGCCCAGTGAACCGGGCATAACCTGGGGAGAAAAGGTCATCAATGAGGAAGAAAAAGGCAGAAAAATAAAAGCAAAGTTTTTTTTTTTTTGAAGAGAAAAAACGGAGTAAAGAAAAACTACAACTATACTAACTAAAAGATTAACTAACTATAGAAATGCAAATAGAAAATAATGATCCTAATGACTGCAAATAGCTCTGTCTGTAGCGAAGGGCAGTTGAGAAGGAACTGAGGGTGGTTATCCCATGGATGCTGACTAGCCTCATGGTGGGGCAAGAGGAGAGACAGCGCATGTGTGGGCTTACCAGACACTGCTACCGATGTTCAGCACATCCCTCACCCGTGCCGCTTCCTGCAGCCCCCATTGGCCTGGGATGGTGAACCACAGCCAGCGGGAGCCGTGATCGGCCGAACCTGCCGATGTGGCAGGTAAACAAACTGGCCCAGCCCGCCAGGGTGCTTACCCTGGCGAGCCGCGTGCCCGAGGTTGCCGACCCTTGGTATATAATCAAAGAGCCTCAGTTAGTGTAAGTCAGGATTTATGTCAGGTGAAGTTCTGGTTAATTATTAACCAAATACTGAAACAGGTTGTCAAAACAAGGAGTAGGCCCATATATAAAATTGTGGCAATTTGGGGGAACTGTCTATATGAATTCTGGTTAATATTATCAAGTTACTATAAAGTGTTTTGTATGAAAATTGCTGTATCACAAATGCCACTCCAGGTATGTGTATCCACCATGGCTTATAGCAATGTGGTGTCATATCCTCTGAAAACACCATAGCCAATACAATACTTTCTTACTTACCTCCCAGCTGGTCCATGTACATATTGAACAAGCAGGTTGATGAAATGTAACCCTACAGAATGCTGCAAGATTCTAACAATCTTGGGATAGATGAGAAATTTCCCAATCACCTTTTGGGGTCTCAGAATGACTGGAGAAGTGCCATCAAGAGTGTCCTAGGGTCTGCAGATACTCAACAAGTGATCTCTGTGGAACAGAGGTGCTCTAAGGGAAGTCAGATATCTGGTGCCTATGAGAAGACCTCATTTGAGACTGTCACCTAGGAGGAGGTTCAAAGTCTGAGGCCACAAAGACCGAGAAGAATACAGCACATGTAGATATAAGGCCAGAGAGAACATAGATGATCAACTCCATAGTGCAGTCAATGTCTAAGGTGGACTTTCCCAAAGACTCATTAGCCTGAAGGAGTTCCTATTTACAAAGAGCTACATTAGATGAAAGCTTCTTCTCCACGAATGCCATGTCCTATCACAGACATAGCACAACTCTACCCAGAGTGAGTCTGAATTTTAAACTTGGATCTATGGGCTGGGTTCAGACCCCCACAAGGAGGGAGAACATTCGTATGGTGTCTGACACCAGCATGGTCTAATTTTCCAAGAAACAACAGCTACGGTTCTAGTCAGAGTTCTCTCTCACCATCTAAGGCAAAGGTGACAATGTTGCATATGGCTCTTTAAAAGGACAAGATTTCATCAGAAACTCCTCCTGAACACTCACATCCAAAGAACTTAATATAAAAAATTCCTTCGACTGATGACTCTCAGTGCCTCTGGTGCTGTCAGAATCCGATGAGGAATTGATTGTGACTGTCCCTTCTTTTCTATAGAGCAGAAGAAAGCAGTTGTGCTGTGACTCTGACTCACCTGCCACCTTTGAACTCCATTGCTCTAAGATGACTGAAAGGTATATGTGGATCTCAGACTGAACTAGGCCCAGTACAAGGAGGTAACGGTTACACTCAGGACTGAGGCAAAAGTGTTTTTTCCATTAAAAGGAGCTGAAGTCTCCTCTCCCACTCATGGAAGATCTGGGGGGTGAACTGTGCACACACAGAATATTGCCTAAGAATCAAAGACCTTCATCACGCTCATCCTTTGCAGACATTTTATGACAATATGGGGGTTATAAACTCACTGGCTGCACTCCCCATTATGGTCAGATACCAGATTGTCGTACTGGAGCCAACTCTTGGACTCCACAGGCATTTAGCCTACTGGGTCTGAGCAGCATCCAGACAACATTTCTAAATCCAGCTCTCTGGCACACTTCTAGGGCATAGACCCCTTGTTTGGTAGCCCGTTCTTGGAATGTGGAGCTTTGCCATCCAGCTGCCCTAGGCCTCAAGACCAGTACCGATGCTCCAAACATGTACTCCTGACAGGTCCACCCTAGTCTGTACTAGGATTTGCTGTGTGACTCTTCAGGGGGTTTGTGATAGTTAAAACAAGGGAACACACGGACTTTGCAATGAATGTCTATACTACACACACATTACTCACAAAGCACAGGAGACACAGATCTAGGGAAAAATAACTAACACATATATGCAACCTCCCTCCCCTAGTATCCTCACCATTCTGGGTTTTGTGGTCCCTCCTGCTCAGTCTTCCTGTTGTTAGCAAATGGATGGCCAGGAAAAAGAGTGCCCAGAAGGTGCCTCAAGAAGGTCCAGCACTTAAACTGGGTCCCCCCAACCGCCTGATCAATTTCAAATCCTTTGTCAGGTGATCAGATGCTTAGCTCCAACTCCTGCCCACTATTTTCCCTTCCTCGATTGCCCCGAATCTACACGGTGAAAAGTGGTTCCTCTGAAACTGCATCCAGACTATTATTCTAAGGTGGACAATCTGAATGGAGGACCATCAAGCTTGAGGATTCTGATAGCTCTCTCATTTTTAGACCCTCCGTTAGGAGTAAAGATTTCTCCTAACACCTGCTGTATGTCCTAGCTCATGATAGAAGCTACTGTGCGAAAGTGATGGTACTGTATACTACAGTCCTATGTTACAATCAAAATGGCATTCACAAAACAGAACAGGATTTGCAGATAGATGTACACATACACAGGCATATACTAATCCAGCATACATACATTTCCTTTCCAGATCCAGCATGACTCCAGGAGGCACCAATGAAGTGAGACAAAGATTAATCTAAATGGCACCATGGCTCCAACATGACTGGATTCTCAAAAGGACACTCTGCTCCCTAAATGATGGAGGTGTCAACCAAGATGGGTGAACAGATGAATTTTTTATTTAAATAGATAACCCATACATAAAAACAGAGAAAAAAGTTACTCACTGTGCATGAAATTCCAATCTACTTTTTATGGCTACAGGAAACTAAATTAGGGCAGTTGGTGCTGATGTCTGTGTGTTTTTATATATCTATATATTGTGACAGACCCAGGCCAGTGGGGTACAGGAGTCTGGTAGAGGGCAAATATACTGGTCACTGGATGAGCAGTTTTCTGTTCCCTGAGTGACCAGAGCAGGGGCTGTACTAGAGTAATCAGGAACCTGTTAGAACCAGTTATGACAGCCAGGCTGATTAGAACACCTGCAGCCAATCAAGGCAGGCTAATCAGGGCACCTGGGTTTAAAAAGGAGATCACTTCAGTCAGGCAAGGAGGAGCCAGAGGAGAGGAAGTGTGTGTGAGGAGCTGAGAGCAAGAGGCGCAAGAGCTGGAGTGAGGGTGTGCCTGCTGGGAGGACTAAGGGTACAACGTTATCAGACACCAGGAGGAAGGTCCTGTGGTGAGGATAAAGAAGGTGTTTGGAGGAGGCCATGGGGAAGTAGCCCAGGGAGTTGTAGCTGTCATGCAGCTGTTAGAGGAAGCATATAGACAGCTGTAATCCACAGGGCCCTGAGCTGGAACCCGGAGTAGAGGGCGGGCCCGAGTTCCCCCCAAAACCTCCCCACTCCTGATCAGACATAGGAGAAGTTGACCCAGACTGTGGGGAAGATCACTGAGGTGAGCAAATCTGCCAAATAAGCACAGGACCCACCAAGGTAGAGGAGGAACTTTGTCACAATGTTCTTGGTCTGGACATTTAGAGTTAAAAAAAAAAAAAAAAAAAAGTGGGCACACAGTCCTAACAGGCACTTACTTTTAGATGGTTCCAAACTTCCACCCTAAGGTCATGCACATTACAAACATAAGAATCTACAGACACAGTTCTCTATGGGGAACCCTATTTCACATACTCCTTCTTTCCTGGAAAAACGTCGTTTCTTGATTAAATTGTTCAATGCTGCATGAAACGTGAATGTTTTGGTTCTATATGGTTTATGCCAGACACAGAGCTTTAAAATATATTTTATGTATGTATTTTCCTTTGCTAAATAAGCCTATTCTTTTATAGAAGGTCAAAGAGTATATTAAAATGTACAATTTTTCCAGTAAACACTTATTTAAGCTATGGTAAATATAATACATATTTAAGATCATTTTAAAAATGTATATTCACCCAAATGATTATAGTTTTTTTTGCAGGTAATTATAGATTTTTCTACTAGAATTAAACATATTTTAGTATGCATTATTTATCTGCTAGATATTAAAGACTCAGAATTACACAATTCCATATTAACTATTCTTCAAAAAAAGATAATTTGTCCATCTCAGCAATTACATAGTATCATGTCAGTCTGATTGGTTACACATACTTCACATTCACACACTAAACCCCCTTTTTTTACTTACATACTAGCTAAATTTTAAGTCTAATTTTTTCAACCATCTTTTTATTTTATCCAAAATATTGAAATTAATTAGGCTTTGCTATGTACACCTTATTTTGATTTTTAAATCATGACTACTGTTTCTTTAATCATGGAGATATACCTATATCATAGAACTGGAAGGGACCCTGAAAGGTCATTGAGTCCAGCCCCCTGCCTTCACTAGCAGGACCAAGTACTGATTTTTCCCCCCAGATCCTGAAGTGGCCCCCTCAAGGACTGAACTCACAACCCTAGATTTAACAGGCCAATGCTCAAACCACTGAGCTATCCCTCCTGCAAACAGGTATTCTAAAATAGCTAACTCTTATTTACAATATATTTCAAAATCGATAACATGCAGCCCTTCGTTGAAATAAATTTCAATCCGAAGCATATTTTGACAGTCAATTTATAAACCTGCTAAAATAAGAGTTGATAACAGGGCTGCCCAGAGGATTCAGGGGGCCTGGAGTCTTCCTGCCACCGAATTGCTGCCGAAGACCTGGCACTGCGGTGGAGGGGTCCTTCCACCATAGGACCCGCCACTGCGGGTCTTCAGGGCACTTTGGCGGCGGGTCCCAGAGCGGAAGGACGCCCCGCTGCCAAATGGGTGCGGAAGATGATCCGGGGGCCTGGGCCCCATAAGAGTTTTCCGGGGCCCCTGGAGCGAGTGAAGGACCCTGCTCCAGGGGTTCCGAAAAAGTCTCACGGGGGCCTCTGCGGGGCCTGGGGAAAATTGCCCCACTTGCTCCCCCCTCTGGGCGGCCCTGGTTGATAACAGAATAAGCAGTGGTACTGACCTAATGAATCCTTTTGCGTAAGGCCATACTAACAGTTTCAAAATAAAAATAAAAGCAATACTCTTGCTGCCTATTCTTAGGCTTTTGAGCATCTCAGTGCTATGCTTAGGCCTATATAAACTGTTGCTGAGATTTGCCCAAGACTTGTCTCTGAAGGTTTGGTGTCAAATTAATCTCCAAGTTGTTGATATCTCTTAACAGGTTTTAAAGTAATTTTTTCCCCACAACCTCTTAAGTCTCTGATCAACACATGTGGGTGTGAGAGTCAAGCGGTGCTTCTGCCCACACAGCGGCACTGTCAACTGCTCCAACAATTTTTTAAACAGAGTAGCCAGTTGCCTTCAGCAGCAATGCTTTTGGGGGCACTCTGTGCTGTTTGCCCAGAGACTGTGGCTGCTCTACAACTGTGCTAGTTAAAGGAATGACAGAAGGAACAACAAATGGCTACAATTAGCATTTGCCCTACTCCTGCAACAGAATTTCATTGCTATGGCAACTGGAGTTGCCCAGACAACATAGGGCTTTGGCTGAGGCTAGGATACGACATAACAAGCACTACCAAATATAATAGCCAGAGTTCAAGCTAATACCCTATCTCACTGGCATTTTAGATCTTTGCCTTTATTTCCCAGTTTAATTAATAAGAGCTGGTTTCTTAATTTTTTCTAACTTGCAGTATGTCTATGATTACTTTAGTAACCAGAAACATTTGAAATACCTGTATTACTCCTTCCTTTTATATAGCCATAAAATATCTGGAATACAGCCAGACAGCCAAATGCAAGAAGTCCTTCCAAATATGCTAATTTTTTCACAGGTGGCATGCATTTATTTCATAGCAACTGATGGAGAGAAAAAAAAGATTTATTCCTAAATAACAGAGCTGTTCTAGCAATGAAGTAAAGGCTGTGACATGGGTGGGCAATAGTCTGCATGGTAAGCCAAGATAAGAGGTGACAAATTTAATTATAACTAAGAACAGAGATTTATTAATTGGGACTAAAACTTAAATTAGCTGAAAATACTTTAGCAGAAACTGAAATGTGTGAATAAAATGTTCCATGAGATGAGATCTCTTCAGCTCTTCAAAACTCTGTTAAACCAAATAAACCAGAGAATTTCATGCTGCTTTTTGCTGTTGGGACATACATTTAACTCAGGAAGCTGCTGTGAATTTCTAAACCTTTGAAAGCATCTTGAAATTAGTTTTTTGATAATGCTAATGAGTTTATCAAATGCAGCGTTCAGTCTGAATAATACATATATAAGTGCTCCTTTAACAGATTCCTATTACAATAATCTGCAGCTAGGCCAATGAATTGACTGGTAGTGAAACACTCCAGGCAGGAAACTAGCACACTTGCAGTCGCAAGGGGTGGGTTTGGGTAAGGTTGCAGCTGCTATAATTTTCTCAACCTCCTAGTGGCTGGAACATGGTGTAAAAGAAATTGCCTGTCCTCCCTGCTGTAAAGTGAGTGCAGGTCTTATACTCCTGAGGGAATTCTGCACCAAAAAATTAAAAATTCTGTATGCATGAATTTAAAATTCTGCAAATTGTATTGATCAATAAATAAATGTGGAGGCTCCAGCATGGCAGTGGGGAGCACAGGCCACTGGCTGCATGGAGGTGGGAGATCACCTCGCAGCCTCCATTCTTCTGGGACAGGGATTCAGCAGTGAAGCTGCACCTGACCCTGACACAGCACAAGGGCCAGGCCTGCCCTAGAAACGCCCCAGGGCCATGCCGCTCTGCGCTAAGCCCACCAGGTATGGGCAGGTAGGCAGGCACGGCCCAGCAGGAGCAGCGAGGACGGGGTCTGGGTATAGAGAGACTTAGCTGGGAGGGTTGCTGGGGGAGTGGGGCTTGGTGGAGTGACGGTATGGTTGCAACTGACTGGGGCTCAGTAGGGTAGGGGTTCTGGTGGGCTTGTCAAGATGGTTCAGGTGCAGGAAACTGAGGGTTTGATGCACCTGCTTAACGGGGGAACTTCAGCTGCTGCTGAGGGTACACTGCATGCCGAACTCCTGCTTCCCCCCGCAATTCCCCTAGTCACTTCTCTTTCCCTTTCCCTTCTTTCCCTACTGTCCCCTACCCCACCCCTCCTTCCCACATCCCCTTCCCCCTGCCCTATCACAGCCCTTCCTTCCTCATGGCCTCTTTTCCATTGCTCACCCCTCCTTCCCCTATTGCCTTACCCTTACCCTGTCCCACCGCAGGCACTCACTGTTGTACAGAAAACAGGATGGCTCGCAGCACACAGAAGGGGATCAGGACCAGCACTAGAACCCCCGGAGACAGCGTCCAACTGAAGAGTCAGCAATATGGAGCAGCACCTGCCTTCAGCCAGGCAGCTCTGTGCTCGTAAAAATGAGGGGAAGTGGCATGTGACACTGCATTCCTCCCCATACCTCGCCTCTGTTTGGGGGGGGCAATGCCCCCCAGACTATGCCCAGGCATCCCTAGCCTCGCCCCCACCTCCATCCCTGCCTGGCTTCCCTTTGCTTCCCCATAATTTTCTGCGGGGAAGCAAAGAAACTCTACAGAGGGATATGAATTCCCCAAGAGCATATATAGGAGGATGACTAAGTTACAGGCAGAACGATAAAATAAAATGATGGAAGGAAAACCTCAATTAACTTTACTTCAGCCTGCATAACTTCTGAAACCATTTCTGTACAGTAAATTCGATCCCCAGTCCTTGGTTTATACCCAAAAAGAGGCAAGGGAATGGACACACTAAAATAATTGCATCCTTTTGATAGGGGGAAAAAATCTTTACACAACTTTTCTTAAAAATAATAAAAATACTGACCCCTTATTGTTTCTTCCTTTTAAGATCATCACTTCTTCTCTATTAAAAAGTCAATTCTGATTATTGAAAAACAAATATAGAAATTCACTTTTTGAGCAGTGATCCAATTAATATCCATCTAATTCAACTGGTCGGATACATAACAATTTCATTGCTGATTTGTAAGCATTTTCTTAGCTTATTTTTGAGTTATGTTTAAGTATGTTAAATTAATACTATTAATTGTGCTGCCTTATTTCATGTTTTCTTAATCTGTGAAAATATATTGATCAAAACCAAAGATAATTAAGTAATATTAACTTTAAACATTACTTTACATTTTAAAAAATCCCAGGAAATCATGAGTTATGGTTCATATTCCAGTGTAATCACTATGTGTATATCAGGGCTCACTCAAATATCAAAAAGATTTAAATCCATGTGGTCTGTTTACCTTTGATGTAGAGGGGAGACACATAGATAATATAAATACTAACAGAAGTTACAATAGAACACCATTGTACATTGCTAGAAAATAAGGCATTATATATATTCCACTAACAAACCCAAAGGATATCTCAAAGAACAGAGTTTTACTCTGTTTGATTTTACTGGCTTTTATTGATTGAAACCAGACTCTGAAAGTTACTTCAGCTTTCTGTGTGGAAATTTAACTCTGCTTCCAGCTAGGATTGGACAACATTATGGATCACCTGATAAATGTTCTGTTCATTCCCTCTGAAGCATTTGATATTGGCCAGTGTTGGAAGACAGGATACTAGACTAGATGGACCTTTGTTCTAACCCACTGTGCCCATTCTTATGCTTTTATAAGAGTTAAAATTAAATCCTACATCATTTCGCTCTGCCCAGCTGCCTCAAAGCTCATAAAAGTAAAAAGCACTAAACACTAAGAAATCTATTAAAAAAAAATTATTTCCCCCCAGTTTTGCTGAAAAGTGGCATGAATTTGTGTCATTGTCTATGTGAGCCCAGTGTACAGAAAGGCTGAAAATTTAATCTTTATTTAATCCTGGTTAAATACTTGAAAAAGTTTAAATTTGACTCACCAAGACTAATGAGTATTGATTACAAGCAATTTAGGGACACACTTGGAATGGGCGTCCACCATGGAACAGAAGCTAAAGGCTACAGAGTGTCACTGACTCTCTGGATCAGAAGGGCTAATGGGCCAAGTGATGTAAATTGAGTTAGTTAGCATCACTGATTTTTTGGCCCAAAGTAGGTCTAACTTTTCAAGAAGATTCTAACTAATTTTGTTAGGCAACAGAGTTAAATGGTTTAACCATTAAGAGTTATCCTGAACTTTCCGGGAGCTACTATTATTGGAGTCATAAAACACCTAAGAGACTCCAGGTTGACTGCAACAGACTGGTAAACACAAGAATTTGTTGCAGTGAGCCAAATGAGGTCTGTTTTTCTCTTAATTTAAAGAGTGACTGGTGTTTGGAAACATGTGGCCAGATACTCAGCTAGGATAAATTGCTGTAGCTCCATTTCCATAAACAGATCTACACAGATTTTGACCAGCTGAAAATTTGGTCCATTGTTCCTAAGAAGAAAAGATACCAGGAGTTTGGAACCTGCAATATATTCATGTGAAAAGAAGGAGTCATTTGCTTAAATGGGAGAAATACACAGAGCTGGTATATGTTTGCTAATGTGTCATCTATATCTAGCATTTTAACTTGCAAGTTGTATAGGTACTGTAAATTAAACTGGGGACATAGTTTCCTTTTGGTATTTTCTTCTCTCTCTCTCTTTGGAGCAGGGAGTGGGAGGAGGTTAAACAAGAAAAAAAAATTAAAAAGTTCAGCTAGGAAAGGAGTAGCCATGTTAGCCTGGATCTGGAAAAGCAGCAAAGAGTCCTGTGGCACTTTATAGACTAACAGACGTATTGGGGCATGAGCTTTCATAGGCGAATATCCACTTCATCAGATGCATGCATCTGACGAAGTGGGTATTCACCCACGAAAGCTCACGCTCCCATACGTTTGTTAGTCTATAAGGAGCCACAGGACTCTCTGCTGCTTTTGCAACAAATTGGCATTCCAGTAGCCTGAGTGACTAAAGTATAAACTTGGAAATACAATTGTATCTCCGATTTCAAAAGGTCTAAAGCACAGCCAGAGGTGGTCATGGAGTGGAATTAACCATTTATGATATGGTGATGGTTTAGAGGTTGCTGTAAAATCCCTAGCTGTTAACAAAAAAAAAAGACTGGTGTATTACAGTAAATGTAAAGCAAATTCCACATTCTTGTAACATCCCACAGGGTCTAGGACTCATTTACATCTACACATTTGTTGGATATATATATTTGACCATAACATAGTTTTGGCTTAGCCACAATAAAACTCTTACCTAATTTAATTTGAGACAGAAATACTATTGTTGAGTAACGCAATATTAGTCAAACAACACTGGCTGGCTTAATGGGCCTGTACAGATGGCTAAAATTTATGTATATTTTAGAAGGAATATATATTGTTGATTATGTTTACCTTGTACCCCTACATTTAATATGAAGCCTCTCTATATTAAAAAGAACAGGAGTACTTGTGGCACCCTAGATACTAACAAATTTATTTGAGCATAAGCTTGGATGCATCCGAAGCAGTGGGCTGTAGCCCACAAAAGCTTATGCTCAAACAAATTTGTTAGTCTCTAAGGTGCTACAAGTACTCTTGTTTTTTTTGTGGATACAGACTAACACGGATGCTACTCTGAAATCTTTCTATATTGCAAACTCTTCAGGAAAGGGACTGTCTTTCTGTATGTGTGCAAAATGCCTAGCAAATTATGGGAGCTTCTGGAATACAAACAATAGTTACAGGGGTGAACTTCAATTGCGTTCTATAGTTGAATGCAAGAATTCTCTTAGTTCTTTGTTTTAGATGGAAAATTACACATGTAAGTGGTTTACCTTGTGCAAATACACAGGTGTCTCCTAAATATAAGGTTATTGTTAGGATAAGAATTGTGCAGTCCTCTCCTAATACAAATAACATACTCATGCTTTATAAGTTGACTGATACAGCATTAACTAGTCATCTCATGTTGGGAAGATCTGAACATCAAAACATTCTACTGCAGCTGTCACTCTTTTGGCTCCTATCAAATCAATAAGTTGATTTAAAGAAAACTTCACACTATTATTTAAACAAATACATTTAGATCTGAAGACTCAACCCATCATAGCCATGCATATCAGAGGGCTGAATTCTGCCCTTAATGTTTACACAATAAAGTCATTCTTCTGCATAATAATTGGTATTTTTGCAGGACAGACAATACTTCCAGCCTTTGATATGATTGTCATCTCTCGTTGTCATACTGTTTCCCACAAATGATGCAAGTTAGCTTTCTCAAAAGCAGACTCAAAGACTGGTTTTAATTAAAGCTTACTTACAAATAAAATGTAGTTTAGTTATACCTGATAAAGTGTGCTCTTGACTAACTGAACCTTCACAGTACTATATAAAGAAATGTTATTTATTGCAAGCCTTTATAATTTATCTATATAGAGGTAGAAACACCAAATGTTTGGAAACTATTTTTAAAAAAGTGGACTAGTTCTTATTTTTAAAACTAATGGCTTAGATTAAAAGCAGAACCATTTTATATAGAAAGAGAAAATACTCTACAATCACCGGCAGCACTGCAATGTTAAAGGGCAGAGATGAGGAAAACTTTACCCTTTAGGGTGAATGTTGGGGTACCAGTGGCAGTGAAAAACCTGGGGAAAAGTGCATTCCAAAGCAAGGCTATGACTGGCATATATTTCTGATCGGAACCAGTCTAGAGGTGAGGGTGCTCCTCCAAGAACATCATGGCTCCAAAATGAGGCGATTTTGGCAAAAGTCTTTTAACTTAGGAATAATTTTACTAATTATGTATGAGACAATATTTTAAATTATTAATTACTTCTTACTGTGTATGCAGTTGTCTATTGTTTTTATTAAGATATATTACTGAGACCAACTCTGAATTAAATTATATAACTCCTTGTGTACCTGTATGTGCTGTGAATTCTTACGAATGTCATGGCATTAAATACTCAAATGGACATGATGTTTTGTGTAGTTCCTAACTTTATGAATAAATTCCAGTCTGAGTTATTTGCAGTATAATGTCAGTTTCTTCAAAACACACGAGTAATGCTTTACAACTAATGAACTGTAGAAGATATATTTTTATAATCACCTTTTGTAAAATATCACCCTTTTTGCAATATGGCACAGTGTATTTTACAGTTTATCAGCATTAAGCCATTGTCCAACAAATTTCTATTTTAACATGATAGGTCTCCCATCACGGATTACAACAGCTATAAATTGCATTAGAGTTTACTGTTAGTGCTAGTATCTAACACTAAAGTGGCTTGTACTGCCAAAATACTGATAGTAGTTACAGGACAACAGAGAGTGACAAGATTGAGGGGGTTGGCGAGAGGGGGATGAGGAGAGTGACCAGAAGGATAGAATAGATAGAGTTCAGGGATAAGAGTTCAGAGACAACAGGAAGGAACTGAAAAATGAGAGGGAGACTAACCCCAAACCACAGGGAACGAGCCAAATCTAAAAAGGAGCCTCAATGAAAAACACAAAAGCTAAATACTAAAAATATTATTTTATCATTACTGGAGAGTTTACCTTTCTTTAAAAAAAAAAAAAAAATATAGGTTGTATTTTAACCAGCTCTCACTATAACAGAGAAGGGAAATAGGTGGTGATATCACCACACCACTTTCTGAGTGATGTAAAATTCACTCTTGGATTGTAGGTTTCTTTACTTTTTGGCAAAGCTGCCGCAACAGTTTATGATCAGAGATCTCACCACATAAGTTTTCAACACAGTGATCTCCTGGCAACTGCTGTTAGGTGGATAAACAAAAACAGGGTTAACTCAGTGGAGAGTAATTGGCTGTGTCCTGTTTTCAGTCAGTGACTTGCAAACAGCGAAAGAGCAGACATGAAGCAATGGTGTAAGCTTGGAGACTGATTAGTCAGGAAGCTATTGCTAAAGGCAGCAAGAGCAGCACCTATCCCAAGAGCTCTCTCACAGCAGTTTTCTCTGCCTTGTGAGACTCAAATGGAAATCCCTTAATACACTATGCCCTTCATTTATTGTTGCTAGTGGACATTTGAGAGCATTTTAGAATGCAACTTTTTTGAGCAGTTGCCCAATGATGGATCACATTGAATTAAAAGGACTTTTACATTTTTTTCCTTAGGGACAGGGGAAGACTACCATCTACAGTACAATTAGGAAACCAGGTCTTTTACTTGATAGTAAAGCATTTTCTATTCTCTGTTGAATAGCCAAAATACTATTTGTGACTGCTCATACATCTCTTTAAAGTACTCTTCAGGCTAAATCTAAAGAACTTAATGTGACTATTAAAAGACTTATGACAAAACTGGCTCCGCTAAAACTTGTACAAGTAAATACTGATGGTCTATACTGTTTTGAAGTATGTTAGCATGCCACTAGGAATACATTAAATAAAATATAAAGTATACTGCTCAGCAGCTAACATCAAATTTTAATACTGTAAATTAAGATAGCTGTGCATTGTTAGATATAAGGAAAACACTAGGATAGTAAGTGACAAAATATCATTACCCTAGCGATATAACACACACAACATCAAGTTAAAAACATTATTAAGGTTGCAAAGTCAAGCACTCAGAAATTAGGAATTATCAGAATTACTGCTTGTGCAGAGGGAGAAATGAGAAAGGTTTCCGCCCACATATAACAGCTAGGAAAAGGAGATAGGAGATAGAAGGTGGCAAAGGGTAGCAGAGAGTTGGGTGGGGTGTGTGTATGGGAGTTTCTTCCCCCTTAAAAATGAGAAAACAAAGAGAGAAAGTCATGGTCTTTGCTTCAAAGATAATGAGCTCTTCCTTCCCACAAACTGCTGAGGAAATGGCTGGGGGGAGGGAGGGGAGGAGAGAGAGAGAAAGAAAAGAAGTGATCTCCAAAAACAGCTGACACCTACAATACAAATAAAGGCTGCCATGAAAGTGTCTCCACCAGGAAGGTCATGGGAGACTGCTTTGGTGAGAAGTTCCAAGCCACTTTCTAACTGCTGAAACACTGAGCATATAACCAGAGCGGATATTCTGGTCCCTCCTTTGGTGGCTATAGACAAATGGGAGATCAGCCTGTGGCTTGTAAGTTTTTTCCTCTGCCTACCAGGTGTATGAGATTTTTCAAGACTTTTTCTCAACATCTTTAGACACTTTGGCTGCTGTAGCATAATGTGGCAACACTTGAAAGTGATATAACTGCTACATGGGTTGGCACAGGATGTGAATTCTGACCCATGCATCAGGTATATTCATCAAGACTCAAATAGTTAAAATATAGTTCTTACATTTATTTTTTTACTTTAGGTTTTACTTTCACTTCAATAGATGTCATAGTAGAAAGACAGCCCTGCAGACAAACAAGATGATTTTGAGTTTCAAAGGGAGATGATGGTTATAGTTAGCACAATGGACAATGCCATAACGCCACAACAGTATATATATGGCCCTTTGTTTTCAGTTTTTATTTTATTCAATTTTTCCTGGGAATTTAGTGGTGTTTATTACTACAACAACAAGAACAGCTGAAAATAGGTGCAAAAAACCCTTAATTTTTATGGGAAAATATCAGAGTGTTTATTTTGGTGGACAAAAGGATGGGGAAAAAAGTATTCACTAGATTAATGCTCTGATGAACGGTATTCAATGTGGTTTTCTGCCAAACTGAAACAGAACTCAAAACACGTCACCTCTGAGTTTAAGAAAACAATATATCTCTAATCCTCAAATAAAATTTTTCATTTGAACAAACAGTTTACTGTTGTAGATTTAGAACTATTAGCCTATACATATTTACATTGAATAATTGGGCCCAATATTTTAAAATATTTATAAACACTCACTGTTTTATGTAAAGTCCTTCAGTGTCATTTCCAAAAGTCCTGCGTAGCGTAGGCTTGCAACAATCTTTTTAAGGAGTCTTTTCCAAGATCTGTTCTCCTACAGTTTTGGATGTAGCCAAATTTTGAAAATACTCTCGCCATATCAGCTGATCCAGTTGGGACACTGAGGATGTGAGAGGCAGCATGGCTCAACGTTGGAAAGTCGACGTGGTGGATTTTCCAGAATTCAAGTGGAGTGATGGAGTGGCTGTCCGGGGAAGATATTGCCATGTAGGCACAGAATTCACTTTTTAGTCTTGCATTTTCTTCATTCCAAGCTACAAAGGGGGAAAGTATACTAGTATGCTTTTTAAATTCATCAGCTAAGGTCACACTTTTATGATGAGGGTCAAATAGCACAATGACTTTTCAGAACGGTGATTTTCTGTGAAAAGTTTCAGGGGATATATTGCGAGTGAGAGCTTCCCACTTCTTTGACAGCTCTTCGTAAAAACTTTGAAAGCTTTTGTGAGGTTGTCCTGCTCAGTGACTAGCAACATAGACATGAAAAGATCTGGAGAGATACCAGAAAAAAACAAATGTGCTTTTGCAAGTTCTGCAGAGATATTGTTAAACAGAATGCCATACACCTCTGTATTAGAAAAAGTTCTGTCTGTTAAAGAATTGGATTCCAATTTCTTCGGTGCTTCATGTAGTGGCTGAAGTGTTTCAATCAGGAGTTTGAATTTTGTACGACGGCTTTGCCTAATTTCTTGCGTAGCTGCTTGAGATTTAAGCTTTTTCACTGTTAAACTCTTCGTGATCTAAAAGTCACAGTAAGGTGCTTCACACCTTCTGAACACTTTGTGGAGCCAAATACAGACTAAATCATCTTTTGTACAAATGGAACGGGAATGCTGCATTCAAATGCGATCTCTTCAAACATCATAGAAGAGGTTTATTTTACTGGAATGCTTGAAAACGGCACCAGCATCTAATACCAACTTTTTTAAATTAGCTATTTCAGAACACCTGTTGCATGAGAGAGAGCAATGTGCAGCAGGTGATATTGGCAAAACAAATAAAGTAATTCAGGTTTTTCATTCAGCTTCACATCTTGTGTGAACTTTGCACAGTAAGAAGCAGAGTCAGAATTCACTGTTGCCACATCCTTCCAGGTAAGTGCATATTTATTTAAAGTTTTGCTGACACAAACCGAAACCGTTCGACTGTTTGCAGACTTAAAAACTCCAAATCTGCCAAAATGAGTGCAGGCTTCTCCACAACAAAAAATAAAAAATGAAAACAAAATCACCTGGATAGGGCGGTTGAGAAAAAACAGTTACTCATCTTCTCGTAACTGTTGTTCTTCAAGATGTGTTGTTCATGTCCATTCCAACCAGGTGTGTGCGTACCACGTGCACACCAATCGGAAGATTTTTCCCTTAGCAGCATCTGCAGGGTTGACGTGGGTGCCCCTTGGAGTCACACCTTCATGGCACCCAGTATAGGGCCCTGTCGACCCTACACACCCTCAGTTCCTTCTTGCCAGCTACTCCGACAGAGAGGTAGGAGGGTGGGTATTGGAATGGACATTAAAACCACATCTAGAAGAACAGTTACGAGAAGGCGAGTAACCGTCTTTTCTTCTTCAAGTGACTGTTCATGTCCATTCCAACCAGATGACTCACAATCAAAGTTCAGGAGGTAGGGTTGGAGATAACTACTGATTGGAGCACAGCTCGTCCAAAGGCCACATTGTCTCTGTTGTGTGCTCGCGGACCACGTTGCTGCTCTTCAGATTTCCTGGGTGGGGACCTGCACCAGGAATGAAGCTGAGGAGACCTCAGCCTTGGTGGAGTAAGCTGTGATCAGCGGGACAGTCACCTTTCCTAGGTCGTAACACTCTCCAATTCAGGATGTGATCCATGACGAGATGTGTTGGGATGAGAAAGGGAGGCCCTTCATTCTGTTCGCCACTGCTATGAAAAGTTGTACGGACTTTCGGAATGGCTTAGTCCTCTCTATATACAAGGCCAGCACCCTGCGTACATCCAATGAGAGAAGCCAATGCTCCCTATCGCAGGAGTGTGGCTTGGGGTAAAACATTGGGAGGAAGATGTCTTGGATCATGTGGAACTGGGAGACAACTTTAGGGAGAAAGGCTAGATGAGGCCTGAGCTGGACCTTATCCTTATGAAAAACTGTGTAAGGGGGCTCAGATGTAAGGGCCCTGAGCGCTGACACTCTTCTAGCTGAGGTTATTGACACGAGGACCACCACCTTGTAGGAGAGAGCGAACAGGGAGCATGTTGCCAGTGGTTCAAATGGAGGCCCCATAAGCCTGGCAAGGACCAGATTAAGGTCCCAAGCCAGGACAGGCTGACGTGTTTGTGAGAAGAGTCTGTCAAGACCGTTGAGGAAACGTCTGACCATAGGGTTTGCGAAGACCGAGAAACTGTCTGCACCCAGATGGAAAGCAGAGATGGGAGCCAGGTGGACCCTTATTGACAACAAGGACAGGTCCTGTTGCTTAAGGTGAAGGAGGTAGTCCAGTATGAACGGTATCAAGGCGAGCGTTGGTGACTGACTGTGTTGCTCCCACCAGAGAGAGAACCTCTTCCACTTGGCAAGGTACACTGCCCTTGTAGAGGGCTTTCTACTGCTAAGGAGAACTTGCCTGACTTGATCTGAGGAGATCAGTTCCGCAGTATTTAGCCATGGAGCATCCAGGCCACGTGGTGGAGCGACTCTAGGTTCGGGTGCCAGAGATGGCTGTGGTCCTGTGTGATCAGGTCCAGGACCAATGGCAAGGTGAGCAGAGGAGCCACAGACATTTCAGGAGCAATGTAAACCAGTGCCATGCCAGAGCTATCAGTATGACCCTGTCCCTGCGGATCTTGAGAAGCACTTTGTGGACCAAAGGTATTGGTAGGAATGCATAAAGCAGACTGTCTCCCCACGGGAGAAGGAAGGCATTTGTGATGGACTCCAGGCTGTGATTCATGAAGGAGCAGAATAATTGACACTTCCTGTTGCTTATGTGGCGAACAGGTCTACCTAGTGAGAACCTCAGAGATGGAAAAGTGAGCTTGCTACGTCTGGCTAGAGGGAGCACTCGTGGCCATGAAAAGTTGGGTCAGACTGTCTGCCAGCTCGTTCTGTACTACGGGGAGATATGAAGTCTGCAGGTGTATCAAGTGCTCTACGCAGAACTTCCACAACATGAGGCTTCTCGGCACAGGGGAGAGAAGCGAGCACCCCCCTGTTTGTTGATATAAAACATCGCCATGGTGTTGTCCGTGAGGACTGAAATACACCTGCCAGCTATGTGGGCTCTGAAAACCTGGCACGCCAGGTGCACTGCTCTCAGCTCTCTGACATTGATATGTTGAACAAGGTCTGTCTGAGACCAAAGTCCTGAGGTCTCCCATATGAGCTCCCCAGCCCAGGTCTGAGGCATCTGTCACTAATGAAAGATGGCTGAGGACTGGTGAAGAGCACTCCCGCACAAACCACCTGTGGTTTGAGCATAGGAAGGAGTCCAGCACCACATAGGGCAGGGTTACGATGCTGTCCAGAGAGTCTCGGGCTGGTTGATAAACCGACGTCAGCCATGACTGGAGTGGGTGAAGTCCGAGTCTGGCATGCTGCACTACGTACGTGCACACAGCCATGTGTCCCAGTAGTTTCAATCGGTTCTTTGCTGTGGTCATGCGGAACTGCCCAAGGCCCCGTGTAATGTCCCCTAGCAACTGGAACCTGGCTTCTGGGAGGTATGCCCTGGCTTGGGTTGAGTCCAGTACTGCACCTATGAATTCTATCCTTTGCATCAGGGACAGGGTGGATTTGGCCTCATTGAGAAGACCTAGTTCGAGGAAGGTCCTTCTTATGAAGACGACCTGATCCTCCACCTGGGTTCTGGAGCGGCCTTTGATCAGCCAGTCATTGAGGTATGGGAAAACCTGTGTACAGCACATGCGCAGGAATACTGCAACGACAGTCGTGCATTTGGTGAAAACTCGAGGGGCTGCTGACAGGCCGAAAGGGAGGATGCCAAACTGATGACAGCTGCTCACCACAAATCTGAGGTAATGTCTGTATTGTGTAACTATTGCTATGTGGAAATATGCATCCTTCAAGTTGAGGGCGACGTACCAGTCTCCTGGATTGAATGAGGGGATAATGGAGGTCAGTGAAACCATGTGGAACTTGAGACATTTTACAAACTTGTTGAGGTGCCGCATGTCCAGGATGAGTCTGAAGCTCCTCTTGGCTTTTGGTATTAGGAAATAATGGGAGTAGAAGCCCTTGCCTTTTAGCTTCTGAGGAACCTCCTGCACTGCCCCCACCGAGGAGGGACTGCACTTCTTCAATTAGAAGATGCTCGTGAGAGAGATCCCTGAAGATGGATGGGGAAGGAGGGTGGAGGAGCGGTAGGGCACAGAATTGGATGGAATATCCCCTCTCTACCGTGCACAGCACCCAACGGTCCGAGGTGATACGGGACCAGGCATGGTAGAAAGGGGATAGATGGGATGAGAAAGTAACAGAGGATGGATCCAGAGTCCGAACTGGTGAACTGTCCTCTACCACACCTTCAAAGGGGGGATCTGGGCCCAGGCGGAGGCTTGGGTTGACCAGAGTTTTGCCCAGAAGAGGGATGCTGCCTCCTCCCCTACACTCCTGCTTTTTCTACAAGGTTCTGCAGCTGGTAGGCTCACGGAGCAGGCTGAGGTCTAAAATGCCTGTGCTGGGTAGCAGCCATGTGAAGCCCCAGAGAGCAAAGAGTGGCCACAGAATCCTTCAAACTGTGAATTCTCTTACCAGTTTTTTCAAAGAGGGACGAGACCTCAAAGGGGAGGTCCTGTATAGTCTGTTGGACTTTGTGTGGCAGCCCAGAGACTTGCAGCCAGGAACCCTGCCTCATCACCAGCCCCAGGGCCAGAGTGCGCGAGGCTGCGCCCACTGTGTCTAAAGCTGCTTGCAGGGAGGCCCAAGAAACCAGTTTCCCTTCCTCCACCAGTGCGGAGAACTCCACACGGGAGTATTGTGGCAGGAGCTTTGCAAACTTGGCCATCACCTGTATTGTGCCCGTAACTGGTTACGATGGTCTGCTGGTTAACTATGTGGAGTTGCAGGCTCCCTGTCAAATAGACTTTACTGCCTAACAGGTCCGGTGTTTTTGTCTCCCTATTTTTTGGCGCTCTGTCTGATTGGCCGAATTGACCACCAAAGAGTCTGGGAGAGGGTGGGTATATAGATAACCTTTAAATGGTACGAAATAGCATGGTTCGGTTTTCTTGGCCATCGGGGCTAGAGAAGAGAGGGTTTGCCACAGAGATTTCATTGTGTCCACTACTGTGTTTATTAGTGACAGGACAACCCTCGATGGACCCGAGGGAGCGAGGATGTCCTCAACAGGATCTGACTCCTCAGCCACCTCGTCTGCCTGTATTCTCAGGCTTTGGGTAGCCCATTGCAGAAGCTGCTGGAGAACTCGATTGTCCTCTAAAGCTGGGGCCGTCAATGTCCCTATGACTGCTTCATCTGGTGAGGATGAGGAGGAGAAGACTGGCAGTGGACCTTGCTCACTACCCTCAGCACCCTTTTGGTCCCTCAGCGCACAGTATTCGGGAGGCTGCGGTGCCAGTACTCGAAGACTCGGAACCACAGCCGGTGCCAGGGTCGCTAGGTCCTGTGGTGCTGAGCTCGTCCATGCTGGCAGGATCAGAGCTGGACCCCTCATCGGTACCGTTGACTGGAGGGTTGGTGCTGGAGTTTGTTGCAACAGCGGGGTTGTCAGTTCGGTTGACGGTCCCAGCGTTGCTTGTGGGATAAAGTACACCAAAGACACTGATGCCGACTTGAATCTTGGACTGTGGGCCTGATCCTGGCTCTGGTGATATGCCCAGGGTGTCCAAAAGGGCCACTGGGAGGATGGCTACCACTGCTGTGGCCACGGTGCCGGGTTGGGTTGTTGGCTCCAGTGTGACCTAGACCTCCTGATCCTCGATCTGCTGGAGCAATAAGAATCTGCCTCTGTCTCCGAGGTCTCAGAGTAGGACCACCATGGAGGAGCAGTACCAAGGGGCTGCGGATCGATGTGGCTCCTCCATCTGCACGGGCCACGCTGGGGATGGAGAATGGTGAGCCATCATTGCCGGTTTGCCCCTAGAGTGAAAGAGGAGGCATGTGGTCACTGGCGACTCATCCCTCCTTTGAGCAGAGGATGGCAGTGGGAGGCGCATCAGGTCCCTCCAGCATCGACGGTAGCTGGAGGTGGTCGCCTTGGCGATCTGGGGACCGAGGAGGGTTCGGACTCAACTGGACCCCAGCCGAGGCAGGAGTCGACAATACCCAGGAAGGCTGCAGGGAAGAGGTGGTCTGTCCTGAGGCACTCATGGACCCTGCTGACCCCTTGGGCTTCAACTGGGGGGACCGACCCCTCTCCAACCTCCTCCTTTACTGGCACTGGGGATTGAGAGCAGTGCCACACTGAGGCTGGTGTCTTATGGCCCGAGCTGGCGGAGCCATGGGGCCTTAGAGTCCTTGGCTGGTGCCTGTTTGTGCACCATCGGCCCTGGAGCACTGCGCACCGATGAAAACATACTCTGCGCCAGTTCGGTGGATCCCAGGTCAGAGTGTGGCCGTAGCACTGCCTCCATTAACAGAAGATTAAGTCTCTGTTCCCGATCTTTGAGGGTTCTGGGACGGAAACCCTTACAGATAAGGCACCTTTCTTTCTGGTGACTCTCTCCGAGGCACCGCAGATAGGAAGAGTGAGGCTGACTCTTAGGCATAAACTTGCTGCAGTTCTCATAGAGCTTAAACCCTGGAGACCTGGGCATACCACAGACAGCGAAATATTGTGTAACCCCCCAAACAAACTACTATTATTGAAGAACTATTAACTAACAAAAACAACTATTTACACAATATGCTATAAAATACTGCTGAAGTGCTTGCTACAGGAGCGAGCAATGTTCCAGCTAGCCGTCACCAGCGGTAAGAAGGAACTGAGCGGGTGGAGGGTTGGCAGGGCCCTATATTGGGTGCCATGAAGGGACGACTCCAAGGGGCACCCAGGCCAACTCTACGGATGCTGCTAAGAGAAAACTCTTCCGGCTGGCATGCACACGGCACGCACACATCTGGTTGGAATGGACATGAACAATCACTCAAAGAACAACATCTGGTGATTTGTCAAAAATCAAATAACTAATTATATTCTCAGCCACTCTCTCTTTAATTTTGTTGGTCAGAGCAACTTTATTCTCCTCCAGATATTTCTTGGTCAGATTGATTGAATTTGGCAAACATTTTGCAACTGAACAAAAATTTTGTACAAAGTCCACCCCCAAGGACCATCAGCAAGGCCTAACAGCTGCCCTGAAAAACAGAAGGCATATACAAATTTACTTACTACAATGTATTGATCTCTCTCTTTCTGTCATGCCTGGACAAATGCTGATTCCAATGATTGCTTGTTTTTATTTTTGGGTGGTTTGGTCTCCAAATATTCTTTAATCCAGTAGGCTCATGTGTCAACTCTGATGGTGCACAATTTGCAGCACATACACTCAATTTAATTCTTTTCTCCTGTTTCTTCTTTAAACTTTTGAATACTTACTTGTATTCTGAAACGTATTCAGATACAGACTTTGGTTTTCTTCCCATTTTAGTGTGTTAAATCTTTCAACTGTTATCTGCTAACGGCTTGAAATGTGTACATGGTAAGCATGAGATTCATCAGTATGTTCAAATGTGCCCGTACTTCAGAAGTTGTGTGCATGCCTGTTTATTGTGTGTATCTTCTAGACTAATACATAGCCGTACTTCAACAGGTAGTTTTGCATATACACACAGACTAATGTAATATTGTAGTACATATATCTCATGCAATGTATTGAATTTTCCTAATAAAAATAAGGTTTTTTTTTATATATATTTGAATGATACAAAAGTAGGGTGAAAATCGGAAACAAATATTACTTTTTGTAAAACCCAGGATTTTTTCGGTATAAATTGGTATAAACTAAAAACCAAGAGCAGGGGTGGCCAACCTCTGGCTCTGGAAACACATGCAGCTCTTCAGAAATTAATATGCTGCTCCTTGTATAGGCACCGACTCTGGGGATGGAGCTACAGGTGCAAACTTTCCAATGTGCTGAGGGGTGCTCACTGCTCAACCTTTGTCTCTGCCACAAGCCTTGCCTGCACTCCACTCCTTCCCATCCCCTCCCCTGAGCTTGCTATGCTCTCACTCCTCCCCTCCTCCCCTCCCGAAGCCTCCTGCATGCCACAAAACAGCTGATCGGGCAGTGCAGGGAGGGAGGGGAAAGCACTAATTGGCAGGGCTGCAAGTGGATGGGAGGCACTGGGAGTGGGAAGCTGATGTGGAGGCTGCTGACGTATTACTATGGCTCTTTGGCAATGCACATTGGTAAATTCTGGCTCCTTCTCAGGCTCAGATTGGCCATCCCTGACCAAGAGGCTTAACAATAAGCCATAAAATTAGGTAAGAGTTAACCTACTAAATGTCTTCATCGAAGTGATTGATTGTATTTATCACAGGAGAGGCTCTTGAAAATTTTTGTATTCTGTTAGATGGAGCATTTTTCTACACATTTTTCTATACTGCCCGCAGTCAAAACTTTGTTTTGTTTTGTTTTTAAATAAAATTAACTACAGTCTAGGCTTTCCAGTGATGAAAATAATTGTCACTATGTACCTCCATGCTCTTGTTGCATCCGTACACAGTCATTTTTATTATTGCTGTTAATTACAAGTATTGAGGTACTACTGAGAGGTCTCAGTTAGGGCCTGGGGCATCATTTTTCTAGACACCATACGCATATAACAAACACTCCCTTCCCTAAAGATGTAACCATCAATATGGAAATAGATTGTAAACCATTTCCTAATTCATTAACACACTGTCAGCGATTTATCCTCTCTCTCATTAGTAAAAACTTGTCATGTTATCTATTACAGGTCTGAAATGGTTACAAAGAATCGGTGCAGACTGACTACAATTTGTAATGTACAGTATGCATCAGCCATTATTACTACTTTTTGCGTTCTTGTAAATAGAGACAGGAGGCTTGTTAAAACTCGGTGAGAGTGCCTAGAAAGTCTAATTACCTCAGGGATATTCATATTTAACACCATTTCGTCTACTATATTTTGCATGGGAAGATGGTGTAGCTGTTTCATGTGATCTGTGCTGCCATCACTGAGAAGACCTCTGTGAAGACCCTGGGTGCCGTTGCCAGAACAAATGGGAGAATTCTGATCTAGTATTGTTCTTCTCAGAAATATCAGGAACCTTCTGTGGGATGGCTGAATGTCCATATGAAAGTAAACATTTTTCATGTAGATTGCTGCAAACCATGTGTCTTTTTCCAAGGAGGTATGCCATTGTCATCATGCAGAATTTTAATTTGTGAATACAAATATTTAGTCAACGTAGGTCAAGAATGGACTCCATCATCCCTTTTTCTTGGGAACTATAAAATAGCTGGAAATGAACACTTTCCCTTGACGCTGAGGTGTTGTTTGAGGAATAAGTCCAATATTATTGGAGGATCTTCTTGTGAGAGTGGTCCTTGAAAAGGGGCCGGGAAGGGGTTATTGGAGGAGGTGGAGAAAGCAACTTGATGGTGTTTCCAAAGTGAATGATATCCAGTACACACTTGTCTGATGCTACAGCCCTTCAGTTATGAGCAAAGTATGCTAGACTGCCACCAAAGCGGACTTTGGAAACAGGTGGGTATGTCACCATAGTTAGGTAGCAACTCTTGAGCATCCTGTCAAAAGTAAACTTTAATCAGTGGATGAGGTTGGGAGGCTGTTAAACAGGTGGACGGGGATTCATATGTTGACCTCTGCACCTTTTGACACTTGTGTGGCAGTTAGTATGGTTTTTGGTGGTAGAAAGGCTGTGGAAGAGATCTCGGCTTATATGCCTGTTTATCTTGCTTCCTCTTTAGGGACAAGATATAAATGACCAGGCATCAGAGGGTTATCTTGGAATCTTTTAACGATTGTAAAGATATCTCTGGTTTCTCATTATAAAGGTTAGTTTAATAAAAAAGCAAATCCTCAGTGGAGTTCTGAACCTCCCTGGGGATCTCTGAAAAGTGAAGTCACGACTCTTGTTGCATTATTTTGTGGTCACTAAGATTTTGTTGCAGTATTGGCTGCATCCAGTACAGAGTGCAGTGAGGCTTTAGCCACGCGTCTAGCTTCCTCAGCAAGGGCTTGCAGTTGGGCTCTGTTCTCCATGAGGATTTTATCTAAGTCCAAGAACTTCAAGTAGTTCATAAAATCATATTTCTCTAACAGGCACTTATAGTTAGAGATTTTGAACTGAAGGCTGGTGGATGTAAATACCTTCCTCCCCAGAAGGTCCAGGCATTTAGCTCCCTTGTCTACAAGGTTATTTTTAGGATGTTGCTGCCTCGATCTTTCCATGGCTGTTTGTACTGCTGTGGAGTTGGGGGCAGAGTAGGTGAAAAGTAATTTTGCTCCCTTTACAAGCACAAATAACATTTGTTCGTTCTTATAGAATAGAGGTACAAGTTACTGGTGTATGCCATAACACTCTAGCTGGCTCCATAATGGCTTCATTCATCAGGAGAACAACCCAATTGGGTCTAGTGGGCTGCAGGATATCCAAGAGCTTGTATTGCCTGTCCTGAACTTCTTCTAATGAAATCTGAAGTTCTGCCACTCCCCTCCGCAATATTTCTTGATGTCAGCTATGGTCATCAGGTTGGAATGGTGAAGATGGGGCAATTATCTCATTGGGTGAGGAAGATGATATGCCTATTAGCACCACTGGATCTGGCTCATCATCTTCCGCCTTTGCATACTCCTGCAGAGGCAGTTGCTGTTGTCTTGGAGGAGAGGGGTGGTGTGACTCTTTTAAAGCACATGAACCTGGTATGCCATTCACAAGGGATTTACCAAGGAATGACAGTACATGGATGACAAATCAAATGGTCACCAAAATCTTCAGTGGCACAGTAAAATCACCAGTGATGGACACAGATTGAACATCCAGACAGACTGTGTTAAGACCCTACCGAGAGATCGATCTAGCTGGCACTTGGTCTTTAAGCAGACTATTTTCCCTCTGAGATTTGCCTTAATGATGGTGATCGCAATGATGATTAATCCCCTCTCCTAATTCAGTGCAGCTCAAACTCGTCCTGATCTTTTAAATAAAGCTCAGTTTTAAAAAGAAGGTAAAATGAAAGTTATTTCATAATTGTTCTGGCTATTTAATCTACTTAGCCCTGAAAGCTTTTATAGAAAATCTGAAAGTGTGTCCCTGGGCATTTGGGGAAAAAAAAAATGTTGGCTAAGGTGATCTTGTGCTTGGGTGCTCTCTCTTTTGGAGTATTTGCTGGAAATTAAAGGATTTAAGGTCTTCAAGTGTGAATCAGGTTTGGTAGTTTGTTTAATAAGATCATAGAATCATAGAAGATTAGGGTTGGGAAAGACCTCAGGAAGTCATCTAGTCCAAGATGCAGAGAAGGACTTGATCTTCATTTGAATCAGTGGTTGGATTACACAAATTGAATGTTTATGATATTCACCTGGGTGCTCCTAGGAGCTGGGGAAAAAGCTTCCAGGTGCTCCTACACAAGAAGGGAAAGAAACAGTTTAGGCTAGTCTCTAGAGTGCCCCTGACTTTGACTTGGAGAGCTCCCGTAGGACAGGGAGAAAGCAGTCAGATGCAGTGGGGGTATATCTTTCATAGAGCTATGATGTATATTTTTCTAATTATACTTAATGTGTCATTTATCTTGGTCTCGGTGTGTCTGGATGGGTTCCTGATAATGAAAAGAATCAGGGTGCAGTTTAATTCCAGAGACTTTTCGAAGTTTCAGTCTTAAATTGCAACAGCTACTATGGCTAAAAGTGAAATCATATTAGGATTGTATTTGGAAATTCTTAAACAAATAATGAAGAAAAGAAAGTAAACTATTAAGGGACTGAGTTCACTAATATGGTGAAGAGAGATGAAGAAAAGAACACAGACTCATCCATGATTAATTTGTCTTTTCCTTTGCTGGTTTTACATCCTCCAGGACACCACCTATACGGTATTGTACTAAATACAGAGAAGGGTCTGAGTCACAGAGTCTGCATATGGATCTAAACTTTTTTCAACATTTGAAGATGGTTTGATTTGCAGTTTTGGCCTAGACCCATCTTTAAACACGAACCATTTCCCATGTGTGTCAATTGATGGAGCTATTATATTAGCTATTGAAGTATCTCATACACGTTAAACTACCTGTCATAAACAGATAGCTAAGGGTTAATGTTTCTTTTACCTGTAAAGGGTTAACAAAGGGAACCAAACACCTGACCAGAGGACCAATCAGGAAACCGGATTTTTCAAAGCTCAGGGAGGGAATTTTTGGGTGTGTGTCCTTTGTCTGTGTCTCTAGTGCTCTCTCGGCTCTGAGAGGATCTCTCTACCTTCAGGCTTTCTAATCTTCTGTTTCCCAGTTGTAAGTACAGGTATAAGACAATATAGGTTTTTATATTGTTTTTGTATTTACATGTGTGTAGTTTGCTGGAATGTTTTAAATTGTATTTCTTTTTGAATAAGGCTGTTTATTCATTTTGTTTTCTTTTAAGCCAATGACCCTGTATATTGTCACCTTGATACAGAGACCATTTTTATGTCTTTTTCTTTCTTTTTATATAAAGCTTTCTTTTTAAGACCTGTTTGATTTTTTTCTCTGGTTAAGGCTAAGGAACGAAGGGAGGGGGAAATCTCTTTGTGTTAGAGTTACTAAGCTTGAATTTGTATAGCCTCTGGGTGAGGGGGAGAGACACTTAAGCTCTTGGTGTTGTGTTTCAAGGAATTGAAGCAGGGTAATCTCCTAGTGTACCCAGGGCGGGAAGATCTGGGAGGAGGTAAAGAGGGGGAAGGGAAGTGGGTTATTTACCTTTGTTGTGAGACTCAGGGCATCTGAGTCTTGGGGTCCCCAAGGAAGGTTTTGGGGAGACCAGAGTGAGTCAGATACTGGAATTTCTGGCTGGTGGCAGCGCTATCAGATCTAAGCTGGTAATTAAGCTTGGAGGTTTCATGTAGGCACTCAGATTTTGGACGCTAAGGTTCAGAATTGGGACTTATGCTTTATGACACTACCTTTTAAAAAAGGTAAACACTACAGCATTTTACAAAAATCTATATAAATTTAAAAAAAGGAAAAATATTTTGACCTGTTCAGTGCCATTTGTCTCATTGTGTTTAGATATTTAAAAGAAGTCTCTGATTTAGATAACTAACTTAGCTGTCAATGAGCGACAGCTGAAAAATGTCTAGTAAATTTTTGTCAAAATCCAACAACTTTGTTTAACAAGCATGGCAAATACTTAATAGGCACCCTTACAAGTGACAGTACCTCTCTGCTGTACCGGATCAATGCCATAATTTTCTTAGAGTGAAAAGTTCTGCATGGCTAAACAATGAAAAGATGAATAAGGATAAGCTGTAAGTAATTTAAAACTTCCTTAGCTGATTTAAGATTGTCCACTGATGCATATTGAGAGCAATGCCTTTGAATATATAACTTTATACAGTAGGTTTTGGAAGTCTAGTTACCTAGATTACCACAGTACATAAGATGACATTTGCTGTAATTACGGAGTATACTGGATCACTGGTACCAAATGTCACCTTGCCACATTTGTTTTTACAAAGCGGACAATGTCCTTGCTCCCCTTGAAAAAGGAGCTCACATGAACAAAGTACCTATTCATATTGGCAAGATTTTTCAGAAATGACTAGTGATTTGGGGTTTTCAGCTTAGAGATCTTAAAAAGGCCTAATTTTCAAAGGATAATAACTCAGCTGTTTACGAAAAGTTCAGGCCCATATAAGGATGCCTCCAGTTAGCCACCCAAAATCACTAGTTACTCTTAGAAATATTTGCTTCTCTTTCTTCTAGATCTTCTATGTCAAACTAGATATGTAAGTACATTTCTTCTCTGTTCGTGCAGAGGAAGAGCTTACACCTGAACATCCTTAAGTATCTAAGGGGTTTGCCATCTCAGAATCTTCAAATGACACTTCAACAGCAATGAACATACAACAGGAACAGTCACACAGGAAACCTGTAAAGTTACCTAGACAACCTGGAATGATCCAGCAACCTCTTGTAAAGTTAGAGCTATATCTTGCTCTTAAAAAAAATAGTCTGTCTTAAGCTTGATTGGAAAGGTTCTGGAAGCACAAAACACAAAGAAGTTAACAAGACTTATTGTTCCTCCATCTGTCTATAACATACATCAATACTGTTTGCGGACTAAGGTTGTTAATAGCATTTTACAGCCAACTAAAGTATCCTTCTGTCTCAGCTGAAGCCTGCACCTACATTCTGCAGTATTTGGCAGAAATGTTCACTAACCTCATGTGACAGCTTTACAGATTTCTAAGGAAGAATGCCTTTGCATTCATTATCGAGGTCTAAGTTATTGCCCTGGTTGAAAGGGCTGAAAGGTATCTGACCCTTCTTCCTAACTCCTCATTCAAAATTCTCCTAGAAGGTTCACTACCCTCCTCTATCTAACTATGTCATCTTTTTTGCAACTATTTTAGACTATAAATTCTCAGGGCAGGGATTATTTGTATCTTGTACAGTTCCAACAGCGGTGTTAGTTCTAAACAAAGCACCAGCATTAATAAAAAGGGTATCCTTGGGTTGATCTTTTTGCCATTCATTCAAAGCTGAATTGCAGGATTATTGCTGAGTTCCCTATGGAACAAAGAACATCTCTGAACTCTGTTGTCCTTTCCAGGCAGAGCCAAAGAACTTTTGACATCTAATCAGTGTAGTCTGGATTGCTGGGGTTCTTTTGGTTAGAGCACAGGTTGAGCATTACTACTGCTTAGCTCAAATAAATGGAATTTGTGCCATTTGATCTCAAAAGTGGCACAACTGAGAACGACCTATCTTGCAGAAATCTTATAAAATTTCCTCCTACAAATCAGAGCCTGCACTTCCTCAATTCTTTTGGCCACACAAAGAGCCTCTAGAATAAGATCTTAAAAGATAGGATCCTTACTGCTTTTCTTTCTCATGGGTTCAAACAGAGGAGTTGTTAGAGCACTCCTGCCAGGTCCAAGTGCAGATTGCATCGTCTGCACTGGATTAATTAGCTCAAAATAGGAAAGGGAGACCACCAGTTCTGGCAGCTGCCTTCAAAGATTTCAGGGGTCTATAGCCTCTGTAGCCAGAAACTGGAAATGGGTGACAGGGGATAGATCACTTGAGGATTACCTGTTCTGTTCTTTCCCTCGGAAGCACTTGGCATTGGTCACTGTCAGAAGACAAGATACTGAGCTAGATGAACATTTGGTCTGACCAGTCTAGCCATTCTTGTGTGTGAATAGCTACTGCCTGAATGTATATTGTCACCACACACAATTATATGAAAGATATTAAAATAAAGGACATACACCGAAGATCAAGATAAAATGAAGCAAAAGTAAAACTGGACTTTCAGTTAAATGACAATGCTACAGGATGGAGCCTCTTATACATTACAAAAACAGAGAAACAATGTTGAAATTAAATAATATGTTCTCAGTATCTGCACTGGAGGTCTCAAGAAACAAGTTTAACCTGAGCCTATCATTGCTGTTACAGATCTGGTAGTAAAAGCATTAATCTGACCCTCAAGTGACAGATCTACTACAGATAATAAGAACTTACAAAAATCAAATGACTTTAAAAAAGGTTTTCATTTATTTAATTAGAATGAGAATTACATCCCTGGACAAGGATTTTGTTTAATTACTGGGGTTTAAAATACTTTGGACTAAATATGAGGCATACATGAGTTTAATTTTTACTGATTCACTGGAAAGCAGTAATAATAGTTAAGTAAATCTTTCATGCAAAGGAAGAGTCATTTCAATACAGAAATGAGTGTGGTACCTATTTTTACACGAGAGGTGTAACCTGTGCTGGTATCTATTCAGATTAGTTATCATGAGAGAGAGCGACAGATTTATTTCAGGCACTACAATCATTAAAATCAGCCAATCTGCAGTTTCCCTTACATTTTAGTATTACTTTTCCCATTTACAGTAGTCTGAAACTTAAGCATATCATAAATTAATTTCCATTTACTTAAGGAAATCTGCTTTTCCTTACATTTTAGACTGGTGACTTCTATTCAGATCAGCCTTAGGCATCAGCCTTAGGCTACTTTACACAGTGCTAACCTGCACAAACTTGATCACTGAGGAGAGTCTAGTGAGTGCCAATTTTTTTTTTCTGTCATGGATGTAAATTAGAAAAAGAAATGCCTTACTGAATGCAGAAGGGGTGTCCTGGCACTACTGAACCTGTTCCTCCCTCTACTTGCTTAGATATTAGAGATTAGAAAAGGCTCAGACAGAAAGGGAATTGATATAGATCTCTAACCATTCCTCAAACTGATCTCAAAACTATTGATAAGGTTGGAAACTGATGTGCTAAAACCCTCATCAACTATTTACTCCACCTCTAAGACCAATGATGGGCCTCCTGACTGTGCCATTTTATTTGCACCGTGAAGTGCCTAGCATACTTCAGGGAATTAGAAGAATAATATCTATTATTTATTGTATTTCTAAACTCCCAATAGGCTTTTCTGGCCTGCTGCCCACAAACGTTCCTTGACGATGTTGTTTCAGGACTCAGCTGCTCTGGCAGCTTCTCCCCTGGATGCTAGTGGTTGCTGAATTGAAACCTTACACACTTTTGGATGCACAATGACATCTGTTGCATAAAGTCCTCAAAGTAAATCATGGGAGAGGTATGTATAGCATGTTGTATTTGCTGTAAGCTAATGATTTATGTTAATTAGAGTGTTTTAATATTTACATTGATTTATGTGAACTTATAACTAATGTAGTTGCTAATGAATAAAAAGTAAAATAAAAAAACAGTATTGAACTGTAGTGGATAGAACACCCCCCACTCATGACTTTAGCACAATGTCATGATACAAATCTAGTGAAAAGGTTTTAGAGGCTTAAGGTGCCTCCCAGAATAAGTTTCTCTTCATAGGAACATAATGTTTCAGACCACTGCAACAACAGGAAAAAGTCTAAATTGAGAGAAAATGCTTCAAGCAGAATATACAAAAAATCATTACTAATTTTGACCATAAAAATGGGCCAGATTCTGAAGTGAAAATAAGCGTGTGCCACTTTGGTAGAAGACAATCCACTCAGTGAAAGAACAGAATAGACTGGAGAAACAAAAATGTATCTGAGATGTCAGCCTTAGGGCACTATGCACTGCAGTGCTTCCTTTATAAAGATTAGGTTTCTGGAACTAAAATAATCAATGACACCTTATGACAGATTTTTGGGAAGCCCAGCCTTTCCAGTAGACAGTGCCATAGGGACTGCAGAAGAGGCAGACAGGAAGAGCAAAGTATCTTGCTGCAGAACCCGAGAACTTTAAAGGACAGCTCCTCAGCTGGAAGAATTATCTGTTCGGACTGAGAAAACATTTAATTAATAATTACAGTACATAAAAAGAACAGTTAAAATGGACATCTCTAATGGAGATGGTATCTTTCCGTTATATTGTAAAATATTTAGTCAGGTGTCCTTAGAAACAACACTGAGCTGATACTGGACATTTGGGGGAATTTAAAGTATAGAAGGACATTCATGGCAAGAGCACAACTTGGGTATCATCGCAGTAAACGGGCTCAGAACTGCAATTACTAGAGTAACCAGTGACAGAATGTACATATTCACTTGTCCTGGTAAATAAAGTATTTGATATTTTTGAAAGTGTGTGTGTAAAATATGTTCAGATGCTTATTATTGTGCAGTCTTAAGAACAAGTTGTACATGCCAAGTCAAAGTTTTGAAAGACAAGACCATTGCAATATGCTGTAAAACAAGTTGTTGAGTAATAAGCTGGTTAGGTAAAGTCTTGTTTCCTATGGAAGTTTTGGAATTTGCAGCCTGAAACAAGATGACGTTACCTGTATTTGTGAAGATTATGAGATAGCCATTGGATTTAATTAGATATGGATCAATATCCAGTCCCACCCCCTCCCCGAATCTTTTTCTTCAGTTATAGTGGTACAAATCCATAATATTAAGACAAATGCCATGATTTACCCACCTCATTTATGGTTACGTGAGGAGTTTAACTGCAGGTAGTGCCCAAATGTGTCGCAGCCCTAAGCCTATGCTCAAACATGGCGTCTGTATAGCCAATTGTTGGTCAAAAGGTCACATTGGTACCGAGTGCAACACCGTAGTGTGGCGTGAAACATTATAGTGCCGTGTGCATTTTCCCGCTCTTTCTGCCTGGTCACCTAGGGGTCAGGCTAGTGCCTTGTGCAAAAATATCAGCGTGTCGTGTGCATAAGGGTAGTGTGCTGTGTGCAGATCCTGTTTACGTGGAGGGCTCCAGCTCGGAACCTGAAAGGCGAAGGAGCTAGGAACCAATCGAATGCTGACACGAGTAAGAGAGCTTTTGAATAAAACCATATCTCGCACCAAGATCTGGAGATGTATCCATATGTTAGCTGGAAGGCCTGATCACCCTTTCAGCCAAAAGGGTCTCCTGCGTATCTTGCCGGCTCGTGTCATGACGTTTCCCGCCAATTTGTCATGCCCTTGGTGTCTGTACTGCTGGTTAGCTGTGCCTGGAGTGTGGTATTTTTATTCTAATTTCTGTGAATATTCTGTTTGCTTAGCCTCTTCTCTTCTGTGAATATTCTGTTTGCTTAGCCTCTTCTCTTTTTCCCTCCCTTATTTGGTACAGAACTGTATATATTGTTGTTATTTGGTGTAAGGTTATGTATATAGTATATGAAAGTTAAATTGTTGTATTAATTGCTACTGTGGTTAATTGTTGTACTTGACAATATTTGGTTAATGTGCGAACAGTTTATTTAGTTTTTGTGTATCTGTTCTGGGTTTTACTAAGCAGTTAATTATAGATTGTTTGATTTCTTGTTGTTGGATGTAAATAGATATTTACACAACTTGAAACAATTCTCGTCCTAATAATATCGTTAGTTAGTAAAAGCACTCCTCCCCAGCTGAAGTTGTAATTTATCCCATCAATAAACGGCCACTTGGTTTTGAACTTTCAGTCTGTAACGTCTTGATTTTCCTCACTTGATCAAAAACTTATTTGAACCTGTATTGGTCTCGGACAAAATGAAAAATCCCAAAATACCCATCTCAGGGTATGAGGCTTCACTAGAGAGTATTTAGTACTCAGGCTGTATTCAAACCTAATGTAGTACAAATATTAGGGAGTTTTATGCTATCTAGATGACAGATCCTTGTTACAGAGGTAAAGGGGGAAGTTTATTTGTGGAACTAGACACCCGTGCTGAAACAATAAATGATAGGTTTCAATTACATATGAAAAAGAAAAAAGTGTCTTTTTCCAAATTAGTTTTATTATTTAGTCATACGATTGACACAGAAGACTTACAAACTCTTCTAAAAAAAAAAAATGAAGTTGTGTCCAAATTTATTGCACCCAAGAATTTCAGAATTCATATTCTTTTTGCTTCTGTTTAATTATTCTGGATAGTTACTAGCTAGCTGTCTACAATAATAAACCCACTGATAGCTGCTAAAAAGAAAAAGGATAGTACAGTAAAAGCTGTGATATCTGGCACTTTACAACTGGAAAGCTCTATAAACTGGCATTTCTGATCTTCAGTGAAACTCCAGTTTATAGTCTGGTTGGTACAGGGCTGGCAGGCTCCCTACCTGGCTCCGCATGACTTCCCGGAAGCAGTGACATGTCTCTGCTGCTCCTAGGCAGAGGGAGAGCCACAAGGGGTTCATAGTGTGGGGAGGGGGAGGGGGACGGGAGTGCAGGGTTGGGACACAGGAGGGGTTGTGGGCCCTGAGGGAGTTTGAGTGCTGGAGAGGGCAGGGGACTGAGGTACGGGAGCGGGTGTGGGGTGCCAGATCTGGGCAGATCCCTGCAAGTGGCAACCTGTCCTCTGCGCGCTGCCCCCAACCCACCCCGAGCACTTGCTCTGCAGCTCCCATTGGCCTGGAACCAATTTTAAACTACATAGGAAAATCTGACATCTGAGGATTTTGCTCCAATGAACTAAGGAAAACTGTTTTGGAACACTAGTTACTTTCCACCAAGAGAGGGAGCGGGGTTAAAGAAGTAAAACAGACTGAGAAGGAAGCAACTGAAAGTCCACAGCATCAAAAGAAAAAAGCTCTCAAAATAGATGTTAGTATGTTTTGTAACCTTTTTTTTGTTTTTCAAATCCTTGTGATACATTATTTCTGTGAGAGTTAATATACTTTTTTGTGGCAATGCAATTTGAGTATAGTCCGTTTTATTTTTAGATGGTGATTTGGCCTGTATAAATAGCATAAAGCAAATGACATCTGTTTATTATCTACACCTACTAGCTCAAGCACTAAACTGAGTCACCAGGCCAAAATACACAGGTGCCCCAAGCCACAACACGGTTACCCCTCCAGCCACTGCGGCTGAGGAGTTTGGTCAACGAGTGGTTGAACTCTAGGCTTTATTTAATGATACCCCTCACTCTGCCATGTACCAAAGTCAATCCATCAATGCTTGGCCGCACCTTCACTGTCCTCCAGTGAATCAATTTTTTCTAGTCCCACAGAGTTCTCTCCTGTGACTGCAGAAGGGAACCCTCCCAGCTCACATCCAGGGCACCCCAAAAAAGGAGGCAGTGGTCTGAAGAGCAGGGAGGCAGCCTAAGCAACTATGGCAGGCACCTGCCTATCGTTCCAGCCGAGAATTATAATATAGGGGATCTGAATAAACCCAACTCACCAGATAAAGGGCTTGAAAAGAGAGACTGCTGCCACTCCAGAGTCCTACTGCTGGAGTGGCTGGGACCCACCCATTGCCAGTGACCCCTGTTTCAGAAGTGGAAGACTAGGACCACTCGTCTCCTTCTCCCCCACTGGGGAACTGTATAACTTGGCAGTGGATGCCGTCTTTGGCTGAGCTAATATTGACACTAAAGCTGCCTGCAGATTTAGGAAGGCCTCCCTGAGGTTTTATACTCTGGTAAAATAACTGTCCAAATGAGCAATCACAAATGCAAAAAGAATATATATAAAAAACTCAGATTATACCAAAATTGATGATACTTAGCCAATAAATATTTCTACTTGCCCTGGATGAATGAATGGGCGGGTGAATTTCCAAAGCTATATTCATAATTCTTTTGGATGGCCCTGTGTTTAAAGGGAGTTCATTCTAGGTATGCCTCTGAAATGCATATTAAACACAGCACATTCATTGTTAATCCTCATTTGCAGGGACAAACAAGTGAAGTGCTATATTCCAGCACTAGCACTTAATAGGTTCCCCCTTGTTTTAAACTCAAAATAAGCCACTGACTTTTACAGGACAGTGATATAATCCTTGGCATCTATTCAAATTTCCAGGCCGTATCCAGGGCACATTGCTAAATTAATGCAAGATCAAGAAGCTGCTGATATATTTGCTTTCAGTTTAGAATTACTGGCATATGATGCCTCTACCACAGGTATAGATTCTAGACTATAAAAAAGGCAAGACTGTACCGAAAGGCCTATAGACCTTCAATTTCCAAAAGAACAGCTAAAACAGGAAAGGAAAAAAAAAAAAAAAAAAAAAAAAAAAAAGAAGCTCTGATGTCCAGTTTGAGCTTCTGCATGGGGGGAAAAAAGTGAACCTTTATATTTTTACTAAAATATTTGGTCAGAATAACTGCTTCAACAGCTTTAGTTACAGAAATGAGCTCTGATTTTAGCATGACATCAGGAACCTATCTGCCAGTAAAGTGTTTTTGGTAACACTTAGTGGTTAAAAGAAAAAAAGTTACAATAACCAAATCCATTGCTGCCCAAAAGCCAAACAGGATTGAAATGACTGGATTCGGCAGAATGTGCAGTACACTTGGTGACAATGTTCAGCTCAGATACAGAACAACTGAATGCACAGTGAGAGAAAAGTCAACAAGCCTGAAATGTGTTGCTTCCTAGCGCAACAGGCAATCCTTCGAAGTCGGTTCATATTTTTGTTTTCCTGCTCCTAATCTGATAACAGAAAAACAAAGATGACTTGATTTTAAAAATAACATTTTAAAACCAAAATTTTTTTCAAGATCTCAAGTGTAAAAGTGACTGCAGGAGAAACATAAAACTGAAGATTAAAGACTGAGTATCGAGTGTTCTCTCCTGCCAAAATATTAAATCCTAATATCAAACTCAGTCATGGGCTACATAAGGGGTCGGCAACCTCTGGCATGCGGCTTGCCAGGGTAAGCACCCTGGTGGGCGGGCCAGATTGTTTACCTGCCGCATTGGCAGGTTTGGCCGATTGCAGCTTCCACTGGCCGCGGTTTGCTGTCCCAGACCAATGGGGGCTGCGGGAAGCGACACAGGTGAAGGATGTGCTGGCTGCGGCTTCTCGTCACCCCTATTGGCCTGGGACGGTGAATCGTGGCCAGTGGGAGCTGCTATTGGCCAAACCTACCGAAGTGACAGGTAAACAAACTGGCCTGGCCTGCCACGTGCTTACCCTGGCAAGCTGCATGCCAGAGGTTGCCAACCCCTGGGCTACATCTTACCTGCTTAATGTACTTATCAGACTTCTATGTCAGACTAAAATTCTGCAGATTTTAAAGCTTTCATGTTTAAAAAACAAAACAAAACCCAACTCTCACATTTGCAAAAAGCCTCCAGACTGGGAAATGATACTATGCTCTTTGACAGAGTCTTCATCACTGGCTGAAAAAAATAGCAATACTGAACATATCCATTAATGGACACAGGTATATACATATTAAACTTCAAATAAAAGTATGTGAACGGTAGCAATTTTGTAATTGATTCTCAACATGTTACTTCAACAATGCTATAAACAATATCTATATTTTGCATGTTCACTATATCCTTTTCTGTAATAACTATTTAAGAAAACCAAAAATATTTAACTAACAAATCAAGCAGAATAATTGGTTCCTCATAAACACTAATGACCTCTCCATTAGCAATTATTTTTTAAACTATTTGTTCACCAAAAAGTGACAAACATTTTACCAACTCAAAAGTGGTCAAGGCAAATTTTGACAAATTTTGTTGAAAAATTTACCTCCAGATGGATACGAAGTATGCAAACTTCATTTTGAGAGGACTAGTTTTCAGTAACTGAATACAGGAAAGTCTGGCCTTCTCATCCTTAACAACACAGCCAACATAACATTATTTTGTAGGTTATCCAACATACAAGTCACACATTAGAAACAAAGGCCCTGATCCTGTTCTTAACTTTATGCATAAGAGTAGTCCCACTAAGTTCAATGAGACTATTCATGTATGGCATTTAAGTGATTACAGGATCAGGGCCAAAATTAGGAACAGTACTCGATCATAATGTCTCCTGTGAAATGGTTAATTTGCTCTCATCATGCTAATATAACACCACCTATGTTACCATATTAATACCCAGTACAGTATGATACTCCCTGCTGACACTTTGCAACTCCAGCTGCAGTTCTACTTATCAAGAAAAATGACAAATGAAAAGAAATGGAGTAAATACCAATGAACCTCTAATTCAACATTATAAATATTTTGCAGTGGTTAAAATGTGCACCTCTATAGTTCACTTCTACTAACACAGCTCATAATCCATCTGAGGCATGGGGCGGAATGTAACAATTTCTAGAGTTACTTAAATGCTACATCTGCAAACAAAACTAAAATTAAAATTAAAATAAAAAAACCAGAAAAGGCTAGACTAGCTCAGCAAAGTATTGTGAAAAGATAGTTTAGGGATGCAACATACGAGAGGTAGGTAACCCTTTAACAACTAGGTCCCAATACTTTATTTCACTATTCAAATTAGATAGAAAACCAGGACTATCACAGCAGTCTTCAGAAAACACAGATTAACAGGATAAATTGAGACAAAAACATGCAATTTATGAATATGGCTTATTACCATGGTTACAAGGTTTCAGAACTGGTCTCTGATTGGTTGGGCTGAGATTTTGCAGTATATCTGTAAAAGCAAGTGAAGAAAAGAAACATAATACAATCATCCATTAGCTTTCAGAGGTGTAACCATATTGCCAGGTAGATTTTTTTCCCTTCAGGTTAAATATTTCTGGGAGCAAATCAGTAAAGTATCTGACTCAATGGAGAATGTTATGACTTTCTTCCCATTTAATTATGCTACTATAAACCCAAAAGAGATAAGGTGCATATGTTTCTATACAAGAGTATTGTCATAACAATCAGGCTATGTTAAGTTCAGTACATTGATTTGCAAAGTGGTACTGACATCAGTCAACTGGAATGAGCATCTCTGTGAAATTTGTCATTGCAAGGAGAGGATTACGCATGCTGCTGGGACTCTAAGGAGTTCTAGCCTGCAGCACACTGCACTCATGATACATTTTTTAAGCAAAAATGTCTATGTCATAATTCCTTAGAAAGTAACATGAACAGGTATAATATTCACCTTTAGGCCTTGGTGTCCGTTTTCTCCGGTCTCGGAAAGCAGCACCTGACTGCAAAGCCTCCAGCAGGCTATCCATCACTCCTGTCTCATCACCCTCTGTGAAAAGAGATGGAGGGAATTCCATCAGACCCTCAGGGTCACCACAGCAATGTCAAAGCATACATGAGAGTGAAAAAGCAGCCTTGTGCCATTACTAAAATTAGCAATTTCAGACTTAGACAAGCTTTTACCTTGCTCATAAATCAGCTCTCTCATAATGAAATCGGTGTCATTAGCGTTTGTAGTGCTGTTCAGTAAAGTGGACCAAACTTCATTTGATTTCACTTCACACCACTGCTTTCTTTAGTGAGATTCAATGCTACCTTCAAATGGAATATGATTCTATTTATGTATGTGTGTCTGAACCCCATAGGAAACCACAACCCATTGTGAATCAGACATTTCACTTGCAGAAAGTGGTTACTTTTAGGGAATCAGCTCCTAGTATAAAATCAACAAGTTGTTTAGAACACATTTGTTACTGAAATTCTGTTGTCTGAGCTGATAGCAAAAAATTGTATTTCCCTGTATACTTTTGAGAGCCCTTCCCCCCAAAAAGATTAATCACATAGACAAAAAAGATAATTTGAGTCCCTGTTCTATAAAATCAAGTGCAAATCATTTCTCTGTATAAAGCCAATAGAGTAACACTGGACTAGAGTGAACGTGGACTACAATGAACATGTTCATAGCTAATGTACAGAAACCAGCTTTGCTCTCTCGCTTAATAAACTGTGTCCATATTCAATAATTTACCAATTTAGAGTATTTCTATTTAACATATTAGACAAAAACAATGTCCCAGGAGACAAGTATAAATGTTACCATACATGAGGTTACTCATTATTTGTGTACATGCATTTACACCAACAGTACCATGAATATACTTGCTTCTATTATCAAATAAATTCATGAGTAGAGCAATTTTGACCTTTAGTGTCAGGTTTACAACATCAGAGCAAACCAATGGTCTATAGAGCTGTCAAGTTAATGACTGAAAGCCATCTGGACCAACTTCAACTTTAGTTGGAAACCTCTAGGAATGAGTGAGTTTGCCCTGGAATAGCTATACGACACTGCCATAGACATTCTAATATGAGAGGCACATCTTGCCCATGAGAAGGCAGTATTTCACCAAATCCAGAAGCCTGGATTAGCAGTGAAAATGGAGAAGCATAAAGTAGAGAAATGGCAGAGGTATCTTACTTGAGAAAACAGGTTGGAAATAGGAATTTCACTCAAGCCATCTAAGATGGAAGCTATAAGAAACAGCACCATTGCTCAAACTAAAAAATGGGCCAAATATTTTATTCTTATATTCATATGCTCCAGGGCCAGAAGAGACCACCATCCAATCTGACCTTCTGTATAAACAGGCCATAGAACGTCCCCCAAATAATTCCTATAGCATATCTTTTAGAAAAAAAAAAATCTACTCTTGATTTAAAAATGGTCAGTGATAGAGAATCCACCACAATCTTGGCTAAATTGTTCCAAAGGATAATTAACCCAACTTGTAAAAATATGTGCCTGACTTCTAGTATGAATATGGCTAGCTCCAATGTTTAGCCACTGAATCATGTTATCTCCACGCAGTTTGAGGGGCATGAACAAAAATGTCTGGTTCCAAGAGATAAGTTGTTTGGAGCTGCATTCCAGCAAACAGAAGAGAGAAGCCTAAGAACTAAGGAGGAAACATAAGTTGGTGGGCCGAGATTTACATATGAAAAACGCTATCTAAAAGCTAGGTATCATCATCATCATCAAGTCTAGGTTCCTAGATTCTAACCTACCCCAAACTTTAATATCTCTATCCCACAAAAAATCCTCTAAAACAAACAAAAATATCTCTCCTAAATATAACCTCTCCTGATACAGAAAGACAATCATTACTTTACTAATTTAAAAAAAAAACCATACATTTAAAAATAAAAATAGGAGATATAAAATGTTAGCTTTCCAGCCTCACAGCTAAGTAAAACAGTCACTGCTTCAAGAACACCCATTTCAAATTTAAATAAATTATTTCACAAATATTCTTGCCCCTTAAAAATTCTCTGTGGTACCAACAATACACGTAATATTAATATGGGGGCCAAAGATCAATCATATTAATAACAATTTCTGCAGCTACACAATGAATTGCATTTATTTTGCACTACTGGGCCTTTCACCTGCATTTTGTGCATTAAGCTATCTCCTGTAAGAATACTTATAACTTCAATTAGCTGTGCAAGGTTAGTTTCCCTTTTCCCCGAACGCGAACGTTCCCACCAAAGTTACACTGGTCTGAAGGACAGGACAGGCACTATTCAGCTGCAGCAGGTTTAATATCCAGTATTACATGTCTGTTTCGGGCTAAAAACAAAGATTTCCATCTCTTCTTTACAGTATAACACTTGCTATGGACCTAAGATACTAGTCCTTAAAATTACAGAATTATTATTTGTAGGGAAGTTATTTAGTTATTTCCATAGCTTTATTAGTTATAATTTTCTTCTTCATCTGCAAGGCTAACACGCAATAAGGGATCCTATCTTTACAAGCAGAGGAATATGAAGAGAGAAGTAACAACTATTTATAAGACCAGCTAAAACATTGAAAAATAGTATTCCTGTATGTGACATACACAAATGATGGTGAGGAATGGTATATAGGCTTTCTTGACATGCAGTTAGGATGACTTGCATAACCCACTAGTGGTTAGGCCCATTACAATTAACATGGCAATCCCAAATTCATGACAAATAAAATCATCTTGCTACAATAAATTCTACCCTTTGTCTTGCCTTATATTTAGACTCCACCTGATTTCATGTGATTTTCTTAGATATTCACTTTTGTGACTGAAACACATCTTGATATCAACACAAAGGTGAAGCTCTTGGAAAACTTGAGGCACAACCTTTCAGTTATTTGAGTTACAAAGAAGAGGAAAAAAAATGCTTTGTCAATTTGCAAATGTTGTGCATGTTAGTAATTCAAAAGGGGCTGAATAAAAAAGCATACCTTGAAATTTGTACCGTCATTAGTTACTGAGGAATAGTTGTGGACTCAGTTTTGAGGGGGGAAAAAAGTGTATGCAACCAAAAAACTGAACTGTGCATTATTCATCTCAGAATTTCGCATAGTCAAATGAAGCCCTCACCCTTTTCTAAGGTCATCCACAGACAGAGAAAAACCCATTCTGCCTGTCCATCTTGATTAGGGGCCTGGCAGAGACTGGGACTGTTGCTTTCAGGCTCATATCAATGTAGCTTCCGTCCTTGTCTTTTATGATCTCTCTCTCACCTACTCACCCATTTACCTTTTCAAAATCTCTACAGACTTGACAGTTACTTCAGAAAGTATTAAAGAGTAGTTTTCAAAAAGATGAACTGCAGCATAATCTACTACACTATACAAATACAGAATAGAGACTTTAAATAAGTGAATAGGAATAATGTAATTAACAGGAAAAACAATCTTTTGAAGTGTAATTATTAATGCCATTTGAGGATACTATCCATTTTTCACACTTGCATGTAATATATTGTATTGACAAATTAGGCTACAGATCAAGGCCTCAAATTATTAGAAAACCAAACCTCTTGTGTCCGTTTTTAAAATGCAACTTTTCTAGTAATTTTTCCTTTAGTATGGATATATTCACAAAACTAGGTTAATAATCATTACACATAAATTACAAACAGTCAATTTTCTCCATCCAAAACACAGAGTAAGAGCTAAATTTTCAAATTTCTATGTCTATAATTAAGAACCAAATTTATATTTTGGCAGCTATTGTAAGTGCCAATTTAAATGACTACACATGAATGTAGGGAAGTAAATTAGTATGTAGGTGCCTAAACACAGATTTAAGGACTTACACTTACGCAACCAAATTTGGCAGAAGAGATACAAAGTAAATGTGTGTAAAATAAGGACTTTTAAAAAGTTACAGAAATATACCAGAAATATTAGTTCTCCCTCAGCAGGAATAGAAGAACATGATTGTTATAAACCCTGTATTACAACATGATGCTTCCGAAACTCATAATTACATATCATGTATGTAAACTGCTGGCCTGAAATTAGAAGGTTTTGGATTAACCAATGATTACACAAATTTCAGTGATACAAGATATAAAATAATTCAGCTAAACAGTCTTAATGCACTGGCATACTGTTATCACATATATGATTTTGAATATGTGTTTGAAAATGAAAGTACTATGCTATTATAAGATTACTTGTGGATAGAAATATGACTTTTCACTTTAAAAAACGCTTTCTCACCTTCCCACAAAGAAACAGTAAAAACAACGTTGAGTCACATTAAAGATGATAGAAGTTCACTTTACCAGATGAATAGTATCTAATAGTGTGGCCTACATAGAAATATTTTTCCTCATTTAAGGTGCTGTGTCTATATCCGACTATCTTCAAAATCCTGCAAATCTTTTCCAAGGAATGCTAGTCAAACTTCAGAGCAGCAATTCAGGAATAATTTAACATGTGCTGTCAGCATTGCCTAATCCAGCTGTGCAGTTAAGAACTTTATCTGAGACCAGGGAGTTAGACTGTCAGTTTCCATTGGGATCTAACTGACGACATGGCAATTAGATAAAGCTCTTTGTTATACTGCAATTAACTGACAGGATTAAACCTCAACCCAGATGATTATGTTAATAAGGCCAACTGAGAACTCTCCAACACTATCTATTTTAAAGAATTCAAAGACCTCCCACATCCCAATTTACCCAGGAACTAAAGGATATCATCAAATCCTTTCCCATACAACTCCAAGAGAAACTCTACAAACAAATCCCCAACAAACCCACCCACCTTCTACATGTTTCCCAAGATACACAAACAAGGGAACCGAGGCAGATCCACCATATCTGGCCACAACACTCTTGCTGAAGAAATACCAGGATTCACAGAAACAATCCTCAAACCAATTACCAAACAAAAGGCCCATTTCCTCCAGGACACAACTGACTTCCTCCAAAAACTCCACAATATTAACAACCTTCCTCAGACCACAGTCCTTGCCTCCATGGATGTCACTTCCCTATACACCAACATCCCTCTCAATTATAATGTAGTTGCCTGCCTCAAATATTTACAAGATAATGGACAACTCTCAGATATCCATCCCAAACACATTGCCAAACTCCATTTCATCCTCAACTTTACATTCAACAACAAACACATTGACCAAACCATGGGAACAGCCATGAGTACTAGCATGGATGCTCAATATGAAAACCTCTTCATTGGCCACTTTGAAGAAGAATTTCTGGACAAATGCACTACAAACCTAATGATGTACCTGAGATACATTAATGATATTTTTATTCTCTGGACAGAGAGCTTAAACTCCCTCAGATTTCCTTCACAACTTCAACCACCACCACCATCAAACTCTCTGGAATATTCTCACACTAGCATCAACGTCCTGGACATCACCTTCAGCTTCAACAATGGAACCCCACAGATAACCTTATACAAGAAATCCATGCATCGCCACCCTACCTTCCCAGATCCAGTAACCACCTCAAACACTCCAAGGAATCTTATTTACAGTCACAGAAAGTGCTAAGAGGTAAAAGTCTGGGATATAACACATTTAAAACCACCTTTTCCAAACAAAGACACCCCACCAGAGAAATAGATTGCACACCCCTAGTTATCACTTACCACTCCACACTGGAACTTATACTGGGTATTACCAAACAACTACACCCATAGTCAATGGGGTCCCCCATTCCAAAAGAAATCTTTCCTAAACGCCCACTTCTGGCCTTCACAACACCCCAACATCTCCAAGATCATCATCAGAAGCAAGCTCCCCACAGACCAAGACACACCAACTCAGAGCAACACCAGACCCTGCCAGAACAGATGCTAAACCTGCAGACTTATTGCCACTGCTACAATGATCAACACCCTCCCACAACACACCTTTCAAAATTCATTGATCCTACACATGATATCAAAACGTGGTATACCTCATCCAGTGCACTAAATGCCTCAATAAAACTCTGAGGGTGAAATCATGAAATCACACTATGCTCTCTAATGAACTCACATAGGAAAGTGATAAAAGACATCTTATCTGTGGCGCAACACTTTTCAATGTCTGACCTATTAGTCCTCATTCACAAAGGAAATCTGCACACTTTCAAAAGATAAGCTTGGGAGCTTAAATTTCATTACTCAGCTAGACACTAAAAATCATGCACTGCACAGACACGCTGGATTTATAGTTTATTGGAATAATCTGTAACCCACTAACCCCCTCACTTTCTCCTATGACTGCAGAGGTAGCTATGTTAGTGGGAGAAGCTGTCCCGCTGACATAGTGTGTACACACAAGCACTTATGCTGGTAAAACTTATGTTGCTCAGGGTGGCGTTTTTTCACACCTCTGAGCAACATAAGTTTTGCCAACATAAGTGGTAGCGTAGACATGGCCTTAGTCTTGGATCTCCTTTTTTAAAAAGACATTATGGTCTCGGCATGTTTCTAATATGTCAAAAAGAGACACCTCGTGGCTATCTGTCAAAGGTAACATTTGCCCAGAATAGTTGGCGCTTTCATCTTGTGTCAAGGGTTTTGCAAGAAACAACTATGGTAAAAAACAAAAAAAAATACTAGATATACAGTAATTGCATTATATTTGTCTCACACAACTGTTAAAAAAATATTAAAGGAACTGTTAATTGCTTCCTCCACTAAATGTCTTTAAATGATAGAAGAAACACATTTATACTCAGAAGGCAAACTCAGCTTAAAGAAACAGATTTCCTGTTTCTTCCCTTTCTTTCATAGGAAATCATACTTACAAGTATATGCTTCAGAAATACATGAGAAATCAACACGTATTATAAAACAAGAATAGTTAGAAATTAAGTGTATAAAAATTAGCAAGGGGTAGCTAATTGACTAGAGGGAAAATCTGAATGAAAACTGTAAAGAATTTAGAAACTGACAGCCATTTGTGGAAATCAGAAAACAGAAAAGAAATAAAAAGGGGAAACAGTAATACTTTTTACAAACGTATTAATATTGCAAAGAAACTAAAGGTAGAAAAAGTGTACGGCTAGCCAGTCTCAAGTGATGCTTAGGTTTTTTTAACTGTTGAAGTCATGCTGGAGAAGGAGTTTTGTTTAAGGTAATATAGAAAACTGATAAGTATTTGAACCTCTATACTCCAATCATGAGAGCACCCTTCTGTTCTAGAGAAAAGCTAAATGGTGACTAAGAAATCCTTTTGGTCCAGATGAATGGGTATTGTACATACACAATATAAAAATAAGACTAGAGTTAAACAATTACAAAAGGAAAACACCTTATCACAGTAAATGAAAAACAGAAGAAACCTCCTCTGTTTACTTCCATTAAAAGAAGAATTAAATAACATGGGTCTATTTATTAGTAAGCAAGCAAAAAAAAACAAATGAAAAGGATATCTGACTTTATTTTAAAAAAGATAATATAATGTCAGAAGACAGTAATTTGCTGCCGAAAATTAGCATGATTTCTTAAAATTAAGCAAGCAAGCATTATTTGGCTTCCCAACTACATTTTCAAATATACTGATTCAATTACAACTCAGAATATAAAGTCTACACTTTATATTTACATTTGAACACAAATATTTGCACTGTAAAAAACAAAATAGTATTTTCCAATTCCCCTACTACAAGTACTGTAGTGCAATCTCTTTATCATGAAAGTTTAACTTACAAATGTAGAATTATGTGCAAAAAAACCTGCATTCAAAAATAAAACAATGTAAGACTTCAGAGCCTACAAGTCTACTCAGTCTTACTTCAGCCAATTGCTCAGACAAACAAGTTTGGTTATAATTTGCAGGAGATAATGCTGCCCGCTTCTTGTTTAGAATGTCACTTGAAAGTGAGAACAGGCGTTCTCATGGCACTGTTGTAGCCGGTGTCGCAAGATATTTACATGCCAGATGCGCTAAAGATCCATTTACCCCTTCATGCTTCAACCGCCATTCCAGAAGACATCCTTCCATGCTGATGATGGGTTCTGCTCAATAAGAAACCAGAAGCAGAGCAAACCGATGCATGTTCATTTTCATCATCTGAGTCAGATGCCACCAGCAGAAGGTTACTATTCTTTTCTGGTGGTTTGGGTTCTGTAGTTTCCGCATCTGAGTGTTGCTCTTTTAAGACGTCTGAAAGCATGCTTCCCCCTTCGTCCGCCTCAGATTTTGGACAGCACTTCAGATTCTTACATCTTGTGTCGAGTGCTGTAACTATTTTTAGAAATCTCACATTGGTATCTTCTTTGTGTTTTGTCAAATCTGCTGTGAAAGTGTTCTTAAAATGAACATGTGATGAAGAGTCATCTGAGACATGAAATATATGGCAGAATGTGAGTAAAACAGAAGAGGAGACATACCGTTCTCCCCTAAGTTCAGTCACAAATTTAATTAACGCATTAATTTTTTTAACGAGCATCATCGGCATGGAAGCATGTCCTCTGGGATGATGGCCGAAGAATAAAGGGGCATACAAATGTTTAGCATATCCGACACCTTGCAAATACTTTGCAAAGCTGGCTACAAAAGTGCCAGGCAAATGTCTGTTCTCACTTTCTGGTGACACTGTAAATAAGAAGCAGGCAGCACTATTGCCCATTGTTTATCTTAGTGACTGGCTGAACAAGAAGTATGACTGAGTGGACTTGTAGGCGCTAAAGTTTTACATTGTTTTGTTTTTGAGTGCAGTTATGTAACAAAAAAAATCTACATTTTTAAGTTGCACTTTCATGATAAAAAGATTGCATGATAGTACTTGTATGAGGTGAACTGAAAAATACTACAAATTTTTTTTATGATTTTTACAGTGCAAATATTTGTAAGAACAAATAAGATAAAGTGAACACTGTACATGTTGTATGCTGTGTTGTAATTGAAACTGATATATTTTAAAATGTATAAAACATCCAAAAATATTTAATAAATTTAAATTGGTATTCTATTGTTTAACAGTGTAATTAATTTTTTAAATAGTGATTACTCTTTTTGAGTTAATTGCGTGAGTGAACTGCAAGTAATCAACAGTCCTACTTTTCATATACATATTCGAACACACATGTGCATGCACACTGGAGTTTTTTACAACCCTGAAGCTTACTTTACTGCTCATGCATCTCTAACAGAAATTACAAAGTTAACATTTTAACTCATATAACATTTATTATCTTATTTATTTAGTTCTCATATTTGGATGAGGTTTTAGGATTCATATATAGCACTTCTGAGTATTTATCTACACCTATATTAATATAAAGTCTGAATTTCCCTGGCCTTCAGTAAAATTGTTCATAAAAGAATTCCTGAGCTTTTAATTTTAAGCTAAGTCAAATATTTACAGAAATAGTTCCCTTCAGACTTAAATTACTGTGGCAACACAAGGTTCAAATCAACTACAAAAAGAAATCAAAACTACAAAGGAGCTGCTAAGAAAGGACAAGATATAGTACAGTAACTCCTCACTTAAAGTCATCCTGGTTAACGTCGTTTCGTTGTTACATTGCTGATCAATTAGAGAACACGTTTCAAGTTGTGAAATGCTCCCTTATAACATTGTTTGGCAGCTGCCTGCTTTGTTCACTGCTGCAGAATGAGCAGTGCATTGGAGCTAGCGTGCGGGGGCTTGGAACCAGGGTGGACTGGCAGCTTCCTGCTCCCCTAAGTTCCCTGTGCAGCAGCTGCCCAGCAAGCTATCAATTGCTGGTAGTTCAGCTATCCCTCCATCACTCACTGCCATGTGCTGCTACAGCCCTCTGTCTTGGAGCTGCTCCCGGGAGCCTCCTGCTTGCTGGATGGGAGCGGAAGGGAGAGGGGGCCTAATGTCAGGGTGTTCCCTTCCCCTCTGCTCCTGCCCTCCGCTCACCGGATCTCCACAGAGCCGTTGGGGGACACGACAGGGCTGAGGACAGAGGGAGCTTGCTGACGGCAGCTGCTGTCTCAACTTGCTGATCTACTTTAAAAGGCAATATACTTAGGGTAGGGTCAGCGTACTTAAAGGGGCAACGCGCATCTCTACGCTTCTCTCTGACACAGAGTGTGTCTCTCTGTTTGCCATGCTGTCTTCTCTCTCTCCCTTTGTGCTGCCTTGTAGAGTGTGAGGGTACATTAACAACATTGAGTTAACCCTTGAGGGCTCAGCCGAGTACCAGCTCATCATTTACCAGTAAGGCATTCCCTGGGAAATATCCCAATCTCTGACTTCACTACCTCAACTAAGTTTCACAATCATCATTGCTCTGTACAGTATTAAATTGTTTAAAACACACACAAATATATATATATTATATATATTGTCTTTTGTCTGGTGAAAAAAATTTCCCTGGAACGTATTCCCCACATTTACATTAATTTTTATGGGGAAATTGGATTCGCTTAACATTGTTTCACTTAAATTCGCATTTTTCAGGAACATAACTACAACGTTAAGAGAAGAGTTACTATATTAATAAAAATTACAGTACTATCCAGGCTGCAGCAGACTTTGCTAAAATTGTGCTCCATTTCTCACGATGAAAATAGTAGAAAGAACTTCTAGTAACAAAGGAATGGTAATGACAATGAGAAATTACAGACCACTGTTTTGTAGTCTGTTCACATTCTGTATTAGTCAAGTATTCCAATATTATTTTTATACTCTTATGCAAAAATAATTTCCAAAGTGATCACATCTCATATTTTATTTGCATGTTTCTAAAGTGTCGGTGTGGCTCGCGTGCCTGCAGGAGTATCTCAGCTAACCAATACTTCTCTCCATAACCCTCATCAACAATCCTGGGGGCATGCAGGGAAGCTGGTAGTTTAGGGGCTGTGAAGAGTACAGCTCTAAGTCCTAATCTATTTGATACACCAGGAGCAACCCGAGGTATCTGATGTGACTGCTTCAGCTCCTGCTGTAATCATGAAAAGAGTTGAGATTTGGGCAACTCTCTGCATATCACAGGCACATGGCTGTGATATGCAGAGGGGAGGAGGGAAGCACACAGGGACATGAACAATACTGTCTATTATTTGTGCAAAATCCATGCACAGCAAGGGCTGATCTGACTGCTCATCTTGTAGGGACTCTGAGCATGCTCCTGTGTTGACATGGTTACCGCCCAAACTGTTTCCCAGAACAGGGATTGCCAAGTAAGGGAAGAGAAGGTGAAAGTCTCACCATTCTTAAAGCATGCATTGTTTGTGCCTATGGCGATGCTGTCTGTATCCTGTGAACTATGAGTGCCTATCCCATTACCGCGTCACATATTATGTACCCTTGATTGTACGTAGACAGTAAGAATGAGCTTTGTTTACAATGCATTGGATTACACAGTAAACACGAAATTCTGAGATGAGGAAGGTCTGATGGAATGGTGACTATGTACTGGAAGATAATTCTGGTTCTCTTGCACAGTACCAATACATAACAAAGACTCAGAAAAGCATTCCAAGCTGACATGGTTCCACAGAAATGATAACAGAAATGCATTAATATATTCCCTCTCCTTTTCCAAGGCTTCTTATAAGCAGAAAAGTCAAGTGCTCTCACATCTGGAACTGTCTTGTGACCATAGTAAGGGCTGTGGTATTTCAATATCATATGCGGAAAAGCAAGAATTAAGGAAAGGATGGTAGGGAATGTACAGTAAGCAGTACAAAGGAATCATCCTGGTGCTATATTGACAACTATCAGGGGAAACTCAGTTAGGCAGCCTAAAATTCCCAAAGATCCATTTCTATATCTAAGCAAAAAACAGTCAGAAGGTACCTCTGACCATTTCACAGTCAAATTTGCTGTCCCACTGTTGGCAAGAGCTGTGCCAAAGCCTATACACCTCTACCTCGCTATAACGTGACCTGATATAACATGGGTTCGCATATAGCGTGGCAGTAGCGGGGTTCCAGCAGCCCTTTAAGTGACCGCTGGAGCCCAGCTGCCGCTACCCCGAGGCTGCGACAGCGGGGCACCACCTGCAATTTAAAGGGCCAGGGGCTCTGGATGCTGCAAGGAAGCCCAGGCCCCTTAAATCACCACTGGATCCCTGCCATTGCTACCCCAGTGCTGCAGCTGCGGGACTCACTAGCGATTTAAAGGGCCCAGGGCTGCTGTGGGGAGCCCCGGCCCCTTTAAATCACCACTTGGAGCCCTGCTGCTGCTACCCCGGGGCTGTGGCAGTGGGGCTCGCCGGTGATTTAAAGGGCCTGGGACTCCAGCTGCTGTGGGGAGCCCCGGGCCTTTTAAATCATCGCTGGAGCCCTGCTGCCGTTATCCCAGGGCTGTGGCAGCAGGCCTCTGTCGGCGATTTAAAGGGCCTGGAGCTCCAGGCCCTTTAAATCGCTGCTGCAGCCCTGCCACCACTATCCTGATATAACTGTGTTTCACTTATAACACGGTAGGCATTTTTGGCTCCCCACAACTCCATTATATCTGGGTAGAAATATATTTCCTTAGTACAAGTGGTACAGAAGCTACAAGGGCAGAAAAGACTCCGTACCACTTCCAGACACCTTGAATTGGGTTTTAGAGTACGTTATTGGTATGCAAGTGAAAGAGTGGACACAATTCAGCTCACCATTAACATGTTCTTAAGGCAATAAGGCAGATGCATGGCACCAGTGCACAATAGATTGAATAACCACTCAACTGTCAGTCCCACTTGATCCAGAATGCCATGACCGCACTGGCCAGCACAAAGAGCACAAGGGTGGATAAAAATAAATGATTGAAAAAAAAAAAGTTTTTTTTAAGTCAGATTTTTTGATAAAACGTTTTTTGAGGAAAAAATAATCTAAAAATAGATTAAGATTTTAATTAAGATATATTATAGCTCAAAGACATCTCATCATGGAATAGGGATTTTAAATTCTAATTCTATAGTATGAGACAATATAGTCATGTACTGTTTAAGAAAAGTTTTGTACATACCTTCCAATAGTTCATGGATTAGGGACCCAAATTTATGGGGTTCCAGGGGCTTTTGTATAGATTATTTATGTTAATCTTTCTATCTACTCAAAGGGACTCAGTGCTCAGTCTAGAAAATACAATCAGAGATCCTTAGTTTTGCAGTTTTCAAACTGTGGATTTGTGTCTCCAGAGATAACATGCTTGTTAACAGCAAAAATGTTTTTAAATACATACATATATATATAAAAAAAAAATACAAATTCCCCTCTCACCCCTATGGGTGGTATGTGTCTTCCTCAACCTTGGGTCCTCTACCAGAGGCCTGGGACTTCGAGGGTTCTGCGCAGTATCTTAGCTGTTCCTAGCACTGCACTCTTCTGGACAGAGCGCTCTTGCTGTTGTTCCGTGGATCTGTTGGTAGCCACTCACCAACTTAGGAGTCACAGCCCCACATGTTTCCTACCCCATGGGACCACTTTGGCCTTCACTTTCCACATTCAGGCCCTGTACTTCTCCGCTTCTCATATTCCTTCTTCCTGATGTTGCTGTCACTTGGCACTGCGACTATCTTATCACCACCGCTGTCTTCTGGTCTGTCTATTATCACGAGTTTTGGTTGATTGGCCGGTTACCTGCCTGTCCGTCTGGATCTGGAAGTCCCACAGATCTTAGCCCTGCTATTCTCCACAACCTTCTGTGGAATCTCCCATCTGGTCTTGGGAGGGTCTAGCCCATATGCTGTGCAGATGTTCCTGTACACAATGCCAGCCATTGGTTGTGCGTTCGTGTATGCTGTTCCTGCTGCATCTTACTCCTGCCACTATGGTTGGACTGTTCTCTGAGGCCTCTCTACACAGTCTGCACCTTGGTCCTCTCTAGTGTGGGTAGACCCCTGCTTCAATGGATCTGGTGTCGTGCCTGTTCCTGTGCTGCTATGATGAGTGCTCAGGCTGTCTTTTAGTCCAGCCCTTTCCAGCACTGGTAGGATTTCATGTCAGCCACCTCAGCTTATCTGTCGATGTACATCCATGCAGGGTCTTGTCTTGCCATGGCACTTCTTCTGCTTGTCTTCCTCCATGCTCTGCTGCTACCTTCAGCATTCTCATCAGCAGCTCATCTTTGGGATCATCTACTGAGTATCCTGGATGTTCGGGTTTCGTCCAGGACAGTGCTTTGACGCTCACACAAGCCCCGCCCGCCTTCTTCCGGCTGGTATAACGTCTCTGGGTGTTGGACTTGGACTGGAAACCTCCGTGCATTGTGAGGAGCTTCTGGGTTTTACATCGGCAGCCTCATTTCTCCTTTGGCCAGCTCACTATACCGGCAGGGTATCTGTGACTTGCAGGGCGTATCCGTTGATGGCGTGGATCCTGGTTTTTCCCACGAGCTGGCTCTTCAGGACCTGTCTTACTCTTGGTGATACTTGAGATGTTGCTGTCTTCTGCCTCCTCCTCCATGGTTTCCAGTGTGACTGTAGGCGCCAAGGTTTGTAGCTGGTCTGTATGTCTGCTATGTGGCCGCTGTGTTCACCCCCCATCAGTCTTGACTACTCCCTCTCTTCACTACCTATCCGCACACTTCTCCAGTCCCAATGACATCCTGATATCCTCACTGTAGATCCGCGTCAGGTGGATTAGCGAGTCGATGTCTCGTTCATTCTGAGCATACAGTTGATGTCTCCCATGTAGAGGAGGTGCTGATGGTAGTCCACTCCTGACTGTACCCATATCCAGTCCTTGTGTTATCTGGGCTGAGGGGGTTTAAGCCTATGCAGAACAGCAGGGGGAAAGTGCTCACCTGCCACACTTGATGGCCCCTTGTGCAAGCTGCCTTGAGTTGACTTCTAGTGTTGTCCTCCATAGTCCCCTTGAGTTCTTGAGGAAGGTCCTTAGTGTCCTGTTGCTTTGTATCGCGCCAGACATTCACAGATCCACGTGTGTGGCAGAGTCGTAGGTTTTCCTGTAGTCAATCAGGCTGTGCTCAGATTGCTGTCTAGATCTTGAGTCTGGCGACTGCATCTATCTATGAGCAACTCAGTTTTGAAGCCTCTGGTGTTGTTCACCAATGCCCTGCTGAGCTGTGCTCATGTACTGCCATGTGGTCCTGTAGCTTAGCGGCTATGATGCTGATAGGACTTTGCATGTTGTGGGAGGCAGGTTTTGGCCGTGGTTGGACGGTTCTGTTCCCTTGCAGGGTCTTCATGAATCAGCACTGTCCTCTTTGTGTTAGCCAGTTTGGTGGAACCTGCTGTAGCAGCTGGTTCATCTGTGCTGCTAGCGTTCATGCACTGCTAGTGTAGTTTCTTTAGCAGTAGGTGTGGATCATGTCTGGTCCATCAGATACCCTGCCGGTACAGTGAGCTTGGCCAAAGGAGGACATGGAAAGCTGCTGATGTGAAACGCCGGAAGCTCCTCATAATGCACGGAGGTTTCCACCCCAAGTCCAACACCCAGAGACTGTATACCAGCCGGAAGAAGGCGGGCGGGGCTTGGTGAGCGTCAAAGCCACTGTCTGGACGAAACCCGGAACACTCCAGGAGTACATCAGTAGATGGTCCCCAAAGATGAGCTGCTGAAGAATGCCTGAGGTAGCAGCAGACATGGAGGAGACAAGCAGAAGAAGTGCAATGGCAAGAACATGACCTGCATGGGATTACCATCGACAGATAGCTGAGGTGGCTGACATTGGGAAGCTACCAGTGGCTGGAAAGGGCTGGACTAAAAGACAGCACTGAGGCACTGATCATAGCAGCACAGAACAGCACTGAGCACCAGATCATTGAAGCAGGGGTCTACCACACTAGAGAGGACCCAAGGTGCAGACTGTGTGAAGAGGCCTCAGAGACGTCAACACATAGTGGGCAGGATGTAAGATGCAGCAGAACAGCATACACGGAACGGCACAACCAAGTGGCTGCATTGTGTACAGAACTCTGCACAGCATATGGGCTAACCCTCCCAAGACCAGATGGAGACCACGAAGGTTGTGGAGAATAGCAAGGGCTAAGATTCTGTGGGACTGTCCAATCCAGAGCGACAGGCAGGTCCCGGCAATCAACCAGACATCGTGATAATAGACAAGGACCAGAGACAGCGGTGGTGATAGATATAGCAGTGCAAGTACAGCAACATCAGGAGAAGGAATATGAGAAGCTGGAGAAGTACCAGGGCCTGAATGTGGAAAGTGAAGGCAAAGTGGTCCCAGTGGTGGTAGGAGCACTCGAGCTGTGACTCTAAGCTGGTGAGTGGCTCAACGATCCCAGGAACACATCAGAGCTCTCTGTCCAGAAGAGTGCAGTGCTAGGAACAGCTAAGATACTGCGCAGAACCCTCAAACTCCCAGGCCTCTGGTAGAGGACCCGAGGTTGAGGAAGACACATACCACCCATAGGGGTGAGAGGGGAATTTGTACTTTTTTATATATATATATAGGTGAGAAATGACAGAACTCAACCCTATTGTCCCTCTGCAAATTTGTGTACATAGAGTCAATCCCTTACCTCCCTTTAAAAGTGCAAAATTTCAAAAAGTTCAGTGAATAGAATATTGTTGGGGGCGGAATAGAGCCGGACAAGAAGAACAACTCTGGAGATAAATGTGAGGAGAGGGGGACAGGCAGTAGAAACAAAAGTGAAACTATTTGAGCAGCATATTACAAAAGTCTTGAGGTCTTTCTGAGTATAGCCGTCATTGATTTGAAATCTACCATACCATTCTCTCACTACAAGGGAAAACCTATAATGGCAGGAGGCCGTAAAAGAGACCTAGTTAGGGAATATTTTAATGACGTTCCTCCACCTTAGGTAAGACAGGCATGCGTGCAAAATGCAAACAGAGCAACAAAGAAATGCAAGGCCTGCTTGCCCAAATGAAACAACATCATGAGAAGTGTTCCTTCTCTGAAGGAAGCTGCATTGAAGAGGATGACAGGAACATGTCTGAACACGCAGGATCTTCAGGTTGGTAAACTTTTTTATTTCCTACCTCTTTCTTAAGAACTGCCTCTCTTCCTTTTGGACTGTTCTTGAATTTTCATATTAGAACAAAAAATATAGTTGTTACTCTACGGTAGATGTATTTGTGATAAAAAACAAACAACTGAAATAGGGAGATCTTCCTTTTACAATTTTACCTTTAAAGTAGTACTGAGTGTCTGTGAATGCAATGACTAATACTAAATAAGCAGTATGGTAATAATAATTAAATAACTGCATTGACTTATTTTGTTTAGGAGAATCCATCCTCAAACTACAGTATTCTGAAGACTATCCACCTTCAAGATCACCATCATTTTCTATAATTTCAGAGTTATGTGCCAATGATAGTATTTCAGTCACATCATGTATGTCACATAGCCACGGTATATTACTTGTAGCAAAAAACAAAACCAAAAACAAAATAATAATAATAAAAAAACCCCACCAACACTCCCTCACCAAAATTGCCCCATTTGTTTATGCAACAAACTCTCCTTTGTGTACGATTGAGAACCTACACTTCATAAACATGGTTCAGTCATTAAGACCAGGATACAGTCCACCCAACAGAGTAGATGTTGCAGGCAAATTGCTGGATCAAGTGTACGGAAGAGAAATTGAGCAGTGTGCAAAAGGTCTAAAGGGTAAAACTGTTAACCTGAGTAGTGGACTGTTTTGAGCACTATATCAAGAACTGGCCTAATCCAATGAATGTGAACAAAATCATAAAAAAATAGATGGCACTGTCACAGCCAAAGTTCTCAACATTGGTCTTTAGAGAAATGTTGAACACATGCTGAGTACCCTGACGCCTATTTCTGTAGCCTTCAAGAAAATGCAGGGAAATAGTTGTTTTATGGTTGACATTGTTGGAATTCGGAAGGAGCCGAGTAAGATCTTAAAAAGAGAAATATGCAACGATAGAGTTAAATTACAAGCATTAAAAAAACGAATGGGACAAGCACTATCTCCAGCTCATTTTCTTGCAAATATTCTCAATGATCGGTACCAGGGTGAAAGCTTAACTGCTGAAGAAATGTAATTGGCTATGACATGGACATTCAGCAATCATCCCTCCATAATGCCAACTATGATAAACTTCAGAGCTAAGGATGAACCGTTTAAGAAATATACGGTCGCTGATGTTTTAGAGAAAGTCACACCAGTGAACTGGTGGAAGTCACTTAAGCACTTGGATTCAGAGACTGCTGAAGTGATAATCTCAATTTTAACAGCAGTACCTTCTTCTTCCGGTGTAGAAAGAATATTTTCTTCCTTTGGACTCATTCCAAATTGAAAAATGGTTTGGGACCTGAAAAATCAGGAAAGCTTGTTTTTCTTTTCCAGATTATGAACAAACAGGAAAACGAAGGTGAAGACAATTGAGTTAGCTGCAGAAGCCAATAAGTTTCTCATGTTGATCTGGCTGACATAGAAGATTTATTTTTTTTTTTAAATATTTCATTTAACTATTTGTTAAAAACAATTTTAACAAAAACAAACCTGATTTTTTAAAAAAAAAACTTGAATGTTTAACTAAATTCATATGCTTGTTTTGTTAAAATATTATACGTTTGCTGCTGAAGAAAAAAATCCAGAATATAGAACGTTGTTGTTTTAGTTAAATAAAACACTTCAGATGTCTGCCTGGTAATGTTCTCCTCCTAATAAAGTATGGCAAGAAAATCCTCCAAATATTAATGATTAACCAGTTTAATTGGAGACAGTTCATCTCTCTGTGACTTCATAAATATTGGCTTCAATTACCTTTGCTAAATGAAATAACCAATCATTCATTTTCTGATATAGCTGTAAAACTAATCTGAAAAGTTTTCAAAATAAAATAAACTTTAAAAATATATAGTGTGTACCTTCTAAAAATGAAACCTACATCTCTCTCTGAGTTGTGAAGAATATGTATTAAGGTTATAACAACCAACAAGAATGCACTTTTATGTAGAAATTCATGATTAAATTGAGTCTTCCTTACTAGTGACTTAAATCAAATCCACCCTGAAAAGCACGTTACCCAGGAACAACAGCCACAAGGCGATGAAACTATGACACGATGAACGACTCGCTTGCTCAATCTTTGTCGTACCAGGAATTAAAAGAGTGGCAGGGGGGAGACTTGGCACAGAATGTGTTCTAGTGGTGGGGACACATGATAACTTGGAGCAGCTCTGTGGGAAGGGAAAATTGACACACAGAAGATCTCTTTGCACAGTGCATCACAAGGGCAAAAAATCAGACTTTTACAAGTGTAGGACTGCAAGCAATCTCAATAAGTCATGTTGCCCAGTCCCCTGCACTCACGGCAGGACTCAGTAATAACTAGACCGTTCCCGACAAGTGTTTGTCTAACCTGTTCTTAAAAACCTCCAATGACTCAAATTCCAGAAAAAGCAGCAAAGAATCCTTTTACAGATCCAGACTAACACGGCTACCCCTCTGATACTCAAATTCCAGAGACTCCCTAGGCAATTTGTTCCAGTACTTAACTACTCTTACAGTTAGGAAGCTTTTCTTTTTGTCCAACCTAAACCTCCCTTGCTGTAATGTAAACCCACTGTTTGTCCTGTTCTCCAAGGTTAACAAGAACATTTCATCCTCCTCCTTGGAACAACCTTTTATGTACTGGAAAACTGTTATGATGTACCTTTGTTCTGTCTTCTTTTCTCCAGACTAAACAAGCTATTTTTTTTTTCTTCCAATCTATAACCTCTCCCAGCTTGGTATTGTCCGCAAACTTTACAAGTGTACTCTCTATGTCATTATTAAAATCATTTATGAAGATATTGAACAGAACCTGACTCAGACAGATCCCTGGAGGACCCCATTTGATATGCCCTTACAGCTTGACTTTGAACCTCTGATAATTACTCTATGGGAACAGTTTTCCAACCAGTTTTGCACCCGTCTTATAGTAGCTCTATATAGCCTATATTTCCCTAGTTTGTTAAAGAGAAGTCATGCAAGACAGAGGCAAAAACCTTATTGAAGTCAAGGTATACCACATCTACCACTCCCCCCCATCCACAATCTGACACCAGTCTATAAATAAACATACAATAAAATGCTATAAATTCAATAATTTAGGAAAAGCTCAGATAAAAAAAATTAATAAAAGATAGTTACAATTGAAACCCTGCTGTCACTGACTACTGTTAACACACCAAAAAAGTTTTACACCTGCACTATATCCACTTCTGCAAAAGCCTAAACATTCAAAAAGGTTATAAATGAAAAGTCAAGGCAACTACTTCCAAACCATTCTTCCTCATTCACTATCATCTTCTGTCCTGCAAGTTACACCTCGGTGTAAATGTCTATCATCTCATTTACCTAAGGATTTTAAATACTGGGTTAATTAGAGTAATATAAATTATTAATAAGGATAATGTTTTTTAAAAAACCTAATTATTGTGGCTTTACTGATTTTAGGACCTGTCTTGTTCACTTGGGGCTATTTATTTTTTAAAGCAAAACTAAGCAGTTACTATAAGAAAAGTATATGATATTAAATATGCATTATAACCAGAATAGACCAAGTTTATGCACATTAATGAGCTCTATTCATAACACATTGGGGTGGTGATTGAACAATTATCACTGAAAGTGCAAAGTCATCTATATATAAAGAGGTTAATAAAGTCTACTATTTATGAATTATTCTTTTCATGTTCTTTGTGTATGTCACAGCTCCAGTTCAAACAAAGCTGGCAAGAATGGAAGCAATCTTTAAGTTGCTTGAAAACTAATACTTCCATTAATGTCATTTTTCAGGGAAAGATTTCCTACACAAATCACTTGTGAGCAGCAAGTAACTCAAACTTCATTAGAACATTTTTATTTTAAATTGAAATCAGCATCTCATAAGATCTGTTATTTGTAATATAATGTAATATATCACTATCATAAAGTTGTTTCTCTCTTTAGGTACTACATGCATTTGCAGGTAGCAGATCACAGAGAAGAAAATTATATTTAAAAAAATTAAACTGTATTTAAATTTAAAAATAAATACTCACTAATTAAATCAGAAAGTTTCTACATAGGCACTATGAGTACCCATGCTGGCAGCCACAGCAGAGAGAGAGACTGGAGGAACAAGAAAATTGAGGTACTCAATCATTCTTAGAGGTGGTTTCTTCAAGCTCACGGTTGAGCTACAGGGCTGATTAGATTTGGGTTACTGTTGTCACAGGAAAGCCTCAGTGGGGTAATGAGTGCGCAAGCCCCTTGTATGGAGTAAGCAGTAGCAGCACTTTTTACTGTTTCCTCAGAACTTCGTGGGGCTGCTGACCTACTGTGGAGTGGAGATAACTGTAATGATCAACAGCAGAGAGACATGTAACACCAGAATCAACCAGAAGGAAAGCCAGAGGGAAGACTGGAAAGTTACTACTTTCCATTTTGTAATTGGAGTTCTTCAAGATGAGTGGTCCCTATCAGTATTCCACTGCAGGTATGCATGCACTCACTGTACCTGAGACCAGAGGTTTCTTGCAAGCAATGTCCTCTGAAGCAGAGGGGAAGAATGGAGGGCTGGGGAATACAGATATGGACCATACATCTTGAAGAACTCCAGTTGCAACAAGATAAGTAACTTCCCTTTCTTCTTTGAGTGCTAGTCCCTACATGTATTCCACTGTGGGCGACTGACAAGCAGTCCTGAAAGAGGAGGTGGGTGCGAGAATGCAGGTGGCAAAGCTGCTTGTACAACTGTTTTCCCCCCAAAGGATGTGTCAGCAGAGAAGTCTTGAATCAAGGCATCATGTGTTTGAATGTGTGGATGCAACTGCATATAGCTGCCCTGGCAAATGTCAAGCAGGGGTACCTCTTGAAGGGATGCCACTGAGACTTAGGTCCTTGCAGAGTGAGCCCTGGACCTATGTCGGAGAAGGAGCTGTGCCAACTGAGAGAGTCAGATACAGCCAGAGATCCTCTGAGAGGACATAGCTTGACCTTGGACTCACTCTGCTATGGCAACACACACTCCAGATGATATTCTGATCCGATATGTTTTCTGCAGATACAATGCCAATGCTCATCTTATGTTGAGAGAATGAAGTTTCCTTTCCTCACCAGAGTCATGGGGCTTTGGGAAAAAAAGTGAATTGACTGATTTCGTTGAAATTCTTGAAAACATCCGAGTGAATTTTGGATGTAGTCGTAGTGAGATTTTGTGTTTAAGGAACACTGTGTGGTTATTCATCTATTAGTGTCCCGGGCTCTGCCCATTCTGATAAAGCTGAGGTAGAAAGACTAAGTGAGTACTGTGTTGTGATGGTACCATCAGTGACTGAGGTTCCTGATGGGTACTCTTTACCCATATTGGCAGTTTTGTGTCTTTTGACTTAGGTAGTATTGCTCACATTGTTACTGCTGGTGAGGAGTCTGGTACTGATGAAGCCCCGCTCTTATGACCCTTTTTATCATGGCCCTGGGGCTTAGGACATTCTAGTCTTTAGGGGCTAGGTGCAAAGGCTTGTTCAGCTTTAGGAAGAACCGACTTAAAGGGGGAATCTGCTCCTGTGTTTATGAGAACATCCCCTGCTCTCCTGATGAGACCATGATGGACAGTCCATAGGTGTGCTCTCCCTCACTCCTAAGTCAGGCCACATAACAGGAGGTGCGCTCTTTGCTCCCTCTGGCCAATGTATAGAGGGGGTCAGGACTAGGCATTCATAGCCTTTTCCACTAAGTGTTTTTTAAGCTGGAATGCCTGAATCTGTTAAGTATGCCTAGGGAAGGAGTGACAAATATTGCAGCTGATGGAGATATTTGTTTCCCCAAGGCAGTAAAAACAGTGCAGGTGATCGTTGCTGACTAAAAAGAAATGGGGACAGAAGACACCTTTTAAAGCCTGATGTTCTGGGCATACTCTAATTCTGGTATCGGGAGCCAGAGTGGTGGTGGTAGGGGTTCCTGGGGTGAAGAAACTAACTAAATACTAACTATGCTATTAAAGACTATTTACACTACCTATACTAAAGAGAAAACTTTGAAATATTTATAGGTTGAAGACAAGGCTGAAAAAAACCCAGACACTCCAGATACTGGAGGTCCTGACTCAGGCCATGGCAGTAGGAAGTAACTGGAGAGGCAGTTGGTCCAACCTGCCCCTTATACCTTTGGTATGGAGCACGAGGAGAGCAGGGGCACAGGTCTCAAGCTAAGGGACTGAATATGTACCCACAGTGCAATACACATAAGGACCCACAATTGAAGCAGAACCTCTCTTCTACTCTCTCCTACAAAGGAGAAAGTGTCAGTTCCTCTGTAAGCCTTGACTAAGGGAGAAAGAAAGGACATCCATTAGCCTCCTCCGAATACTTTGAACACGGACATGCCCACCCACTGGAGAGAAAAGACCAGAGATGGTACAGAGAGGCCTGGTCTACACTGGGTGTGTGTGTGTGAGATTCAATGTAAGATATGCTACTTCAGCTACGGGAATAGCACAGCTGAACTCGACGTATCTTATTTTGACTTAGCTCCCGTCCTCACGGCGCGGGATTGACGGCTGTGGCTCTCCCCGCCGACTCCACTACCGCCGCTTGCCCTGGTGGAGTTCTGGAGTCGAGGGGAGCGCGTTTGGGGATTGATATATCGCATCTAGATGAGACGCAAAATATCAATCCCCAATAAATCGATTGCTACCCACTGATCTGGCAGGTAGTCTGGACATACACTCCCACTCTGTCTCTCTAGGTATGTAGACTGAGAAGGGGAGGCAGGTGATTCAGTTGCTGCGAGCCTCATGGCACAAGTATTCCTTAAAGAGGAATTTGAATGAGGAGAAGGAAGTGGTCTGCAGAACAAGTTCACAGAGGACAGTCCATGAATAGGAAGCAGTTGTGGGAGAAGCAGATACATGTGTTTCTAAAGTTAGTATCATTAGGGCAGCAGAGAAGGGGAAGGGAAGGTGAGATGAAGGAATTGCTTTGGATTCTAGCATGACATACAAGAGGATGGCCTCCTAGAGAACTTGCTCCCTCGGAAGAAAAGACAGCTTATTTTCCCTCCTTCTATAGATTCCAGAAGTGTTGAATAGAAAGGTTAACTTTTACTTCTCTACCTGTACTTTGCATCTAAGCTTTATTTTGTATTATTGAAAGATATGTGCTAATCTTCACTACTGCATTTTCTGCAAAATCCACTCTTGTTTTTCATATTTCCCACAGTGTTTAACCTAATATACAGGTGTACAAATAAATATAATTATAATCCTAATTATAATGCTCAGCTGTTCAGGTGTTTGAACTTAACATTCTATGCTGAAGATTCAATAATATAGATGCGTATTACCAGTTAGTTTGGCTGCTTCATATATATTTGAACTGAGTGAACTTGTATGGCTAAACATATGGATCAGGATGTAAATGTAAATCAGGATCCTACTATTGTCCTGGGGCCTGTGATTTTCAGTGGAAGTCACCTGAAAAATCTATGTTAGAAATGACTGAAATTATCAAAACTGTTACTCTTAAAAGGAAGATTACTTGTGTGACTCACTGGGGCAAGTTTAAAGGAGTTTTATTAACATACTGATTTTCCCTCACAGCCAGAAGGATTACTCCAATGGAAGTCTCATGCGTTGGTGTTGGGAATAGGGAGGGTAAAAAATACAGGAAATTTCTACTCCAGACAATGTCAAGTGTTTTATCCAATGCCAGTGGAATTGTAATTCTTTGCATATACGCATAGCTGAAACTTAATAGTCTAAACTAGTGTAAAAGTTAAACATCCTGCTGTCAGGTGCAATATGACTTTTTGTTTTGAAGTCTAGTACACAATTATTGACAATATCCACATTTCACAACTAAAGGTCAGAAATTAGAAACTAAAGCTAGTTTATTATGAAATAATATACTAAGCACTCCAACAGAGTTTGCAAAATTAGAATTGTTTATTCCCAAAGAACAGGGCAGAAAAGGGCAACAACTGAGGTCATGATTTATTAGATCAACTGAAACATGCTGCTGCTGATTATTTCAACTCCTGAGTAACTTTTACAAAAATTATATTGTGGATTGCAGGTTTGATGTGTAAGAGATCATTGTGGCATCACTTCACTGCTTTTGAATAAGAAAGCAGACTATGTAAATAACTACTGATTAAAGTGGCTTGTTACCTAAGTAGTATTCAAAGTGATGCACAAAGAAGATGCAACAATGATGGAATTCTCAATTACACTACAACAAATGTAGCCTTTAGAGAGTAGAAAGAATAAAAAATAATAGAGTTGTAGAAAACAGAAGTGTATGCGTAAGCCAGAACAATGAAAAACTATTAAGATAGAAAACCTACATACTGTACACAGTAAACTAGAGTGTCTAGAAAATTTATTGAATAAAACAAATACTGTGAATTAAGTGACACCATAGTAGCTTCAATAAGCCAAGTCCAGGCTCCCTTACATCATATACGTATTATTATCAAAAAGCAACTATAATTCCTTAGTTTTCCAAAAGAATGGAACGGCAATAAATGTACTGTATCAGATATGCAGATAAATAAATTTTAAAATTCTTTCTAGCTGTATCTCTCATAGCCTGGAACATATGTAAAGGAGCAATATATTAATTTTGGTAGAGGAAGATTGTCTTAAAGATTAAAGAAAAATAGATATTAGATTGCAAGGTGTTTATGGTGCGCACTACATCTCCATGTGTGTTTGTGCAGTGTCTAGCATGATGGGACACAGTCCTGATTTGGTGCTTCTAGGTGTTATCTTAAGAGGAATATTAATTTATAATAAAGTACACTTCATATTTTCTCCCCCAAATCATAAATATGACATGTCAGCCACATTTGATTGTCAAACACAATTTGATGCAATTCTAGTTTGCAACATATAAATTAAACGAATCAAATTACATGCATTGTGGAGACCAATATATAAACCCAGATTTTATTTTCAAATATTAGATTTATTTATTTTTTTTAAAACAAGGGACAAAGTTGGCATTTGGCCCATCAGAGTGGATGTAAGTTGTCTGCAATCATTATTTCCATCTATCTAGATACAAATGATTGCACATTCATATGTACCTACACAAAATAATTACTGGAATTTTATTTCAGTTGATGGCCTCTGTAGCTGATGTCTCATCCCTTGCCTGCCCCCTTAATTAACAGAAAATACATATGTATAAATAATGAGTCAGGGTAATAAATTATCAGTGCCCACATTTTCATTTTATAAGGCAACGGTTTTAAAGATACAGTACCAAACATTTTATTAGAATGGATAAAGACTGGAAAGAGAGAGAAGGGTACTGGCAAGGGAACCATATCAGTAAGAAAGTACTCATCAGCTCCTTACATATTCTACCACTGCAACTCAGAAAGGTTAAAAAGGAGATTTCCTCTTGTACCCTCCACTGTTTTAGTAGTAGTGCAATATCACTATGCAAGTTAAACCATCCCCGTGCAATCTGAAATTGATAAAGACTGACTATATATTCCCAGTGATATACTATACTTGTTCTTTTTACTAGAGCTCAAGAGTTTATAGCTGTGCTACCATTACAAGGAAAGAAAATTATGTAGTTTTTAATCAACAATGTGAACTCACCTATGTATATAAATAGGTGGCCTCCAAAAAGGACAGACACTCTCTCTCTTTTTCTAAACCACATATATAAAACTTCCTGAACTGCACAAATCTGACTAGGAAGATTGCTGAGATTCGTGGTTTCTTCCTCTACCAGAGCCTCCAGATCCTGAAGCTCCACAAGGTTAGCAACATTCATCTCACTGGGGTTCTTCAAAGCATAGCTGCCAAGTTTTTTGAAGGTCCATATAGGACACAAAAGAACTTTATCACAAAGAATAAATCACTATTTCCTCCTATCTTGCACAGTGGAAGTTGTTGTCAAGGATGACAGAATCCTATCCTCCCTTCCTCAAAAGCAGAAAAGGTTAGGTGGGGCAAAGGGAGAGTCTTGCCAATATTCACAAAATGATTCTGGAATGCTTTTAAGTCATCTTGTAGTAGGACTGAGGAAACTCCTTCATCAGATGACAAAGAATCATTACCAAAAATCCTTTGGGGATGATATAGAGAGTGTCGGTGCTGCTCTGTCTCTGGATCTGCTCCTTCCTGGTATTGTGGCAAAGGCAGTCTAGCCAGGGATGTTGAGTGACCTTTTCCTCTTACTCAAGTTCAGTGAGATCTTCATCTTTAAGCTTGAGAAGATAAGTCCCAGTACTGCCTATAGGGCCACCATGGAAAGCTGTAGGAATATAGCTGGCTTGTTGAGTATTGGCCAGTCCAGTACCATTCCTGCTGGGCTATTGACAGTTTAATCTTTAGGGGAAGTTGGTAGGTGTCTCTGTGGTGTCAAATCACTGTATGCAGAGAAGAAGGCTTTCTATTAGAAGATGGGAAGAATGTATGCCTGGTGATGGTGCAGAGTAAACCTCCACCAGAGGTGGCACCAAAGTATATAGCACTCTTAATATCTGAGTCTGTTCCAGTGCTGGTGTTTCTGCAGCAATGATGCTCTTGAGTTTCCTCTGGGCTCATCCTCTGTGAGCATCAATGCTGACGGGTGCAGCATTGGCTCTAGGGTTGGTGCCACAGAAGTCTCCTGTATCTAAGGGTATTCTTTTTCCCACACTTTGACTCGCCACAGGGATTGGTGGATTTATATATGAAAGCTTTTTGGTGTCTATACTTACGGGAGAACACTGAGCGCCTTACACTGACTCTGTCTCCTGTGTTCAGAGTGGCCCTTTTGAGTGGCAGCTTTGGTGCAAATGAGGTGAGCATGGCTTCAGTGCAAGGTATTTTCTCAGCTCCGTCTTCTCTGGACTAGTTTTTGGTGTTTTCAGTATGCTGGCTGAGGTGGTGGATGAAGCTGGCTTGTCTGCCAGCATAACTTTTGGAGCTCTTCTCCTCAAGGTCTGATGAAGCCTTCATGGACCATTCCAGGAGATGGGGCTTTAGCCTCACATGTCATGACTTCTGTGTTCTTATGGAGAATGACATGCAGACTGATCATCCGCTAAGTATTCGAGATTCTGACATGCAGAAAACATACATGCTGTGTCCACCTTGAGGGGCAATTAATCCATCCCAGGAGGAACAGGGTTATAAGCCCACGGGTTTTGAGTTGATCATACTAAGAGACTCTGTACAGTGAGTGGAGTCTGATCATTAGAGATCAATTCAGAGGGATGGAGACATTTCATGATGATCAGTACTGAAGATCAGATATAGCTCAGATTTTCATGAAGATATGTAGAAATTTACCCTGAGCAAAGAACTAGTAAGTTGGACACTCACCAGGTTCTATCTCACTGCTATGGGTAGTAAGAGGGAACTGAGCCAGGGTTGCAGTTGTTCCACTCTTTACACCCTCATGCTGCATCAAAAGGAAGTAAAAGACAAACCTTTGGCCCTGATGGAGACACTACGATTCAGAAAAAACTCCATTCTCATGCGCATGTGGTACATGCATACTCACAGTGGGATCCACACTGACACATACTCAGAGAAGAATCTTAGCTATATAAAAGAAGCCTATTGTCATAAAAGGAACAATTAGAAAAATCACAGTTTCCGTTAGCTAAAATATAAATAAAATGGCTCTGTGATTTGGAAAGTGACTTTGTTCACATGTAACAGTTTCTTTTTCAGCTTAGCTTTAATTGAGATAAATCATTAATACTTGAGTACAAAATGTTCAATAGATCGTGAATGGGAAAGTAGTGAGCACCATTTCAAGGTCCAACACAGCTTGAGAAAAGCAGATAAGCTAGAACAGCTTGTTAATAAAAATCAAATTTAAGAACAGCTTTGCTGTACTATTTAATTGGTGAAATCATTTCTTCTGCCTCTTCTCAAGAGCACAAAGATAATAATAAAATAGAGGCTGTAGTTTCATTTTATTAAAAAACACTAGATAGAAAAGGCTGTTTTCCATATTACTCACCTGTTTTCATTTCTAACAAGCGCTTTTTCTTTTGTTGCCTCTCTAATTTTTCTTTTTCTGCTTTCTCCTTAGCTATTCTAGCACGTCTCTGTTTTTCCTCTGCTTCTTTTCTTCTTATATTCTCCTTGGCTGCTTGCTATTAAAAAAGAGAGAGAGAGAGAGATTGGTAATGAAACAATCTAAGTAAAGTTTCAGCCAGAACAAACTTGTAAACTATAAAAATGAAAAAATACCTAAGCTATAATATCAGAGGGGTAGCCGTGTTAGCCTGGATCTGTAAAAGCCGCAAAGAGTTCTGTGGCACCTTATAGACTAACAGATGTATTGTAGCATGAGCTTTCGTGGGTGAATACCCACTTGCATCCGACGAAGTGGGTATTTACCCACGAAAGCTCACGCTCCAATACATCTGTTAGTCTATAAGGTGCCACAGGACTCTTTGCGGCTTTTTCTAAGTTATAATAGCAGTCAAATAGCTCTCTCTACAAGGTCAATATGTAATCTGAAGATATTGTACTTTCCAGATAGTATATTTTACTCTCTAATATGTCAGACACTTAGGGCGAACCACATTATAGGAATGTTATAATTATCTCCAAAACAAGCATTATAAAAGTTCAGCATTCAGTTAACACTGAAAAGAAATCCAAATAAGTTAAGGTATAGAGCAGAGATCGGCAACCTTTGGCATGCGGCTTGCTAGAGTGAGCACCCTGGCGGGCTGGGCTGGTTTGTTTATCTGCTGTGTCCTAATGTTCGACGATCACAGCTCCCACTGGCTGCGGTGTGCTGGGAAGTGGCAGCCAGCACATCCCTCGGACCGTGCCACTTCCTGCAGCCTCCATTGGCCTGGGATGGCAAACTGTGGCCAGTGGGAGCTGTGAATGGCCAAACCCACGGGTGCAGCAGGTAAACAAACTAGCCCAGCCTGCCAGAGTGCTTAACCTGGCGAGAGGCGTACCAAAGATTGCCAATCCCTGGTATACAGAAAGAGTTAAGGCACCTAAATAGCCTTAACTCTTCCCAGCAGCAAAACCCTAAAACTAATGCATGAGTGCTTATGGTCCCAGATTACTTTCAGAAGAACTCATGAAGAACTTCTCTTTTTCAAAATAGCTACAATTTTCTTTCTTCATTGGTGAGGCCACAGACTGCCCTTTAGCAAAGGTGACCGATACCTTTCATTGTACCTGACAGGACTGAAATCAAACCACACTCAGGGAAGATAGAAGACATTGCTGTCAGAAGACATTGTGAGCTGCAGATGAATTAGGTCATGGCTATTTTTGCTGAGGACAGCCTGTGGCCTCTGGCACTCTGAAGAACATTGTTCAGTCACTGATGAAACGCAAATCTTCACTCATGAAGAACAATAGAATAAAGCTACCATTCATCCTAATGTTTTTTTAAAAACACTTCCCATTACATAATATCTCAGATTCATCTCCTTGTGGATTTGGTTCACAACCCAAACTTTGAAAAACATTGATGTATACTAATGTGAGAGGTATGGAGAATAAGCAGGAAGAACTCAAAATGCTAGTAAATAAACATAACTATGACATAGTTGGCATCACAGAGACTTGGTGGGATAATACCCATGACTAGAATATTGGTATAGAAGGATACAGCTGGCTCAGGAAGGACAGGCAGGGAAAAGAGGGAGGAGATATTGCCGTATATATTAAAAATGTATCCAGTTGGACTACGCTTGAGATGGAAATAGTAGACTTGTTGAAAGTCTCTGGGTAAGGATAAAAGGGGTAAAAAACAAGGGTGATGTCATGGTAAAGGTCCACTATAGACCATCTAACCAAGAAGAAGAGGTAGATGAGGCTTTTTTTAAAAAACTAACAAAATCATCCAAAGCACAGGACTTGATGGTGATGGGAGACTTCAGTTACTAAGACATCTGTTGGGAAAATAACACAGCAGGCCACAGATTATCTACCAACTTATTGGAATGTATTGGAGACAATTTTTTTTATTTCAGAAGGGAGAGGCTTGTCAAATATTTGATTTTGTCAAATAGGGAGGAACTCGTTGAGAATGTGAAAGTAGAAGGAAGCTTGGGTGAAAGTGATCATGAAATGGTAGAGTTAAAATAGGCAAAATAAAGACAATGGATTTCAAGAAGGCAGTCTTCAGCAAACTCAGTTGGTGAGTACTGTGTCCAGTCTTGGTGCCACATTTCAAGAAGGATGTGGACAAATAGGAGAAAGTCCAGAGAAGAGCAACAAAAATGACTAAGGTCTATAAAACATGACCTATTATATGCCAAAAGACTAATGGGGAGAAATTGTCTTGAGTAAATTGTACTCCGTTTTGCTTATTTTGCTTTGTACTCCATTTTGCTAGCTTTGAATTAGTAAGAAGAAATTGTTCTGGGTTTATTCTTTGCAGACTGAGTTAATGATTCTTCTTAAAACGACAGAAGTGTTATGGCTGTAATTCTTGTCTTTGAAATTTATTACCGTTTTGTGTATGAGTGAAGAATGCATGGCATGCAGATGAACAGAGAAGAGACAGGAGGCTCCAGTACTGATGGGCCGGATGGTCGAGAGGGGAATGGAGGAATTGAGAGACATCAACCTTATTATCAGAATCACCTGGATGGCAGATTGAAAACCTTAAAGCAAAGACATATGTCCCAAGGACAAGATAAGGAGTGGAGCCAGAGGGACGAGATAAGAAACATCTGCGGATATTCCTGGTAATAACACAAAATAATTCTGATTAGGAGCAACCTTGAATACTCTGTGATTAACAGCTCCAGTGAGACATAGCAAGGTCCATAGACTTGTATGGGAAATTATTACTATGAAAGAAGGGTGTATTGCCATGAGACTTTGGGTTTGTTCTGCCATCAACAACAGAGTTTTGGATGTGTCAGACAGAGACCCAGCTCCATCCCACTCTCTCGTGTGCAGTTTCAGCTGGCCACTGGAACTGACCGAGCAACACTAAGGACTGATAACTATAAGATCCAGCTGCAGAACCTTTTGGGGTGTGTGTGTGTGAATGGAAGCATATGTTGATTTTAATGCTTAAATTGTACTCTCAGTAAACACGGCGTATTGCCTTATCCCCTTGAAAAAGATTCCGTGTGCTTCTTATAAGCATAACACTATGAGGGAAGATTGAAAAAAATTGGGTTTGTTTAGTCTGGAAAAGAGAAGACTGAGTGGACATGACAACAGTTTTCCGGCACATAAAAGGTTCTTCTTAACCTCTGAGGATAGGACAAGAAGCAATGTGCTTAAATTGCAGCAAGGGAAGTTTAGGTTGGACATCAAGAAAAACTTCCTAACTGACAGGGTTAAGCACTGGAATAAAATTGCCTAGGGAGGTTGTGTAATCTCCATCACTGGAGATTTTAAGAGCAGGTTAGAGAAACACCTGTCAGGGATGGTCTAGATCAGTGGTTCTCAAACTCTGTTTCCCTGCGGACCACTTGAAAATTGCTGAGGGTCTCGGCAGACCACTTAATGATCTTTCCAAATGTTGTTTGTACCATTAGCTAACTATTGTAAAGCGCTTTGGATAAAAGTGCTGTATAAAAAAAACTTTATAATCATGAACTTTTTTGTTCTACAAATAAAAGTACACAACTCATATTTTAATATCAGGAGTCTTATTTTTCTACTGCAATGGATGTGCCCTCTCTCCCCCACCACAGCAGCCCTTGAACTGGGGCTGGGAAGGAGGGGGTGTCTCTCCCCCGCTACAGCAACCACAAAGCTGAGGCTGGGAAGGAGGACCTTCTCTCTCTGGCCACCACAGCCCTGCACATCCCAAATTCCCCCCACCCCCACTTCTCACTCCAGTGCCCCCTCCCACTTACCCCTTATTCCCCCCAAGGCCACCACCTTACCTTACATGTATATCTTCTCCAGGGACCAGGTACCTAATTAGTGGAGCCATGCCTGCGTGGCTCCACTAATTAGGTGAGTGGCCCTTCATTTTTTGTGTGTGACTGCCCAGGTCGCACCTTAGAGGACACTATCCGTGGACCATTTTAATGGAGCTTGCCAACCACTGGTGGTCCATGGACCACAATTTGAGAACCTCTGGTCTAGATAATAATTAGTCCTGCCATGAGGGTAGGAGACTGGACTAGATGACCTCTCAAGGTCCCTTCCAGTCCTGTGATCCTATCAATGGCAATTTGCTAAACATACCCAAAATGTTAGGAAAAAAACATGAGCAAATCAATTGACAAAAACTTCCACTTTGACACTGTTCTCATGGAAATAGAAAAGTTATGATCAGATTGCTCTTGCCTGTGAAATAAGCAAATGATTTCTCACAAGAACTATTACTAAACCAAACAAGTTCAGATTAATAAGAATGTCTACAATGTACAAAGTTTTTGCTGGTCTATATTTCACAGCTGTTATTGCAGAGAAGAAAACATTACTTTCATTATGGTAGAGTTAGGCTCAAAGCAAATCTACCATCATCTCTCATAAGCTTTCTTCCCCGACTGTTGATTCTATTTAGTCAAACAATACTTTGCATTGCTAGAAGATCTTCCCTCTAAAAGATCTCAAAGCACTTTTAGAACAAAATTAGTAATATTCCTGTTAACTAGTGAAGCATTCTGTAGCTAGAAAACTGAAACACAATAAGGTTAACTAAACTGGTCAAGGCCACAGAGAGATTTAGTGGCAGAACTACAAATACAGCTGAAAACACCTGACTCCTAGTCACATGCTCTAACCGCTAGACAATATTGCCTTCATCATTCTATACAAGAAATTATTTCAGGGACAACACTTACAAAAATCTATATTATGATGACTGGAATTTCCAAAAGCAGGACAGTTTACATAAAATGATATAATAAATGATGATCAAATGTATACATATAAAAATATAAGGATTAAGAAATATGACCTGCAGAACTTGAAATATTAACTCATTTAATTTCTGCTAAATTTGCAGATGAAAAAAAGCAACCAATCAAATATGGACAGTGACTATTTACAGGCCAGACATCCAATGCTACTTGCTTGCCTATTTGTAAGGACTAACTGACATCTGAAGTCCCTTCCTTAGTTGCCGGGAAGAACTGCCATTTCCCTGTTACTAAGAAATGTATGTTCACCCCTTTCTGGCCAGAGGATAGCCTCCTTTGCACAACGTAAAACAGGTATGAAAACAATGGCAACTAAGAAGCCATTTTAATATAATTATAATGAATTCTACATAAATTAGTGATTAAGTTATGTGGGGGAGTTACAAAATAATACTTTGTCAGGATTACTTTTTTAATTGTTCTGTATACAGATAAAAGCAGCAGAGAATCCTGTGGTACCTTATAGACTAACAGACGTCTGTTAGTCTATAAGGTGCCAGAGGATTCTCTGCTGCTTTTACAGATCCAGACTAACACGGCTACTCCTCTGATACATGTATACAGATAGATGTTGCATCTCTCTTTCTCTTCAATTGTGCAGTGGAAAATTATAACAAAGTACTCATTACGTAGAGTGTGAGGTTTTCTTTTTAGTCATTGACACTGGCCCAATTTAAATTTGTTGAATACAACAAGTACATCAACATGCTAAAGTAAAAGCAAGTGAGAATATACTATACTCTCTGGATTTGTCTACCACACATAGATCTGCTTAAAGGGTAGTAGTGGTATTTCAGTAATCCAAATAGATGTTTTTAAGCCTCCAAAATAATCTAATTTTCACAACCTATCTTTTCTTCATTTGTAAAATTTAATTTATACACAGATATTGATTTTAATTGTAAGCATATCTAATGCCTCTTAATTACACAAATCTATAACATTTTACCACACACTATGCACCAACAATTAGAAGCAAAGAAACCAAGAAATCTGATCTCAAACTGCATGCTGATTTAACAACTACCATATTAAAATATGTTATGGTATAATTATCCAATAACATCTTCATAATTAGTTCCCCGTTATTAACACTACATTTAAACAACATTAGAGTGTCCCCTACAGTTAATGAAACAGCAACTGACCTTTAACAACTCCATTTATCAGATCTTATAACTTAGCCAACTAAAATTTCTTGACCATATTTCCTTCTTCACAGACAAACGTACAATGGTGGATCAGCTGCGACCCATGTTACACAGTGATAGGTGCTGCATCTTTTTTCAGATGCTTTGAAGCACCCATCACCATGGTATCTGGATTAAGAGAATCCAGTTAGGTGAGAAAGGACTGCCATGTCCTCAAAAGTGAGGGTCTAGGAAAAGGAGAAAACAGTCATCTTATTTTCATGAGTTTTCTACAAACCCTCCCTCCAGAGATTGGTCAGTAGCAAATTTGGAATTTTCTTTCCTTTTGCTGGAGAATTTTTCAGCTTGCAAGTTTACTGATAAAATAAGTGATCATGCCTTAAGAGTTAAAATATCAGGTTCTTCCTTCCTGTATCTCCTTCATCCTATTTTTTGAACTTCTGCGTATGCAATATTATTTACATCAGGGGTCGGCAACCTCCGGCATGCGGCCGCCAGGGTAAGGACCGGGGGGGCAGTTATCAGTTTATCTGTCGTGTTGGCAGGCTCGGCCGATCGCGGCCCCCAGTAGCCGCAGTTCACCGTCCCAGGCCAATGAGGTGGGGGGAAGCTGCGCGGGTGAGGGATGTGCTGGCCGTGGCTTCCCGCCGCCCCCATTGGTCTGGGACGGCGAACCACGGCCAGTGGGAACCACGATCGGTCGAATCTGCTGACGTGGCAGGTAAACAAACTGGCCTGTCCCACCAGGATGCTTACCCTGGCGAGCCACGTGCTAGAGGTTGCCGACCCCTGATTTACTTTAAAAGAGAAAAGATCAAAAAATTAAAAGATAAAAAAAGTTCTTATTGAACATTTTAGTGGCTCACTTAATGTATTTTTTAAATCTAGGCAGCTAAAAGTGTTTCTAAAAAATCATTTTCATCCTTAAATTAAAAAAAAAAAATAGTGGCTATCAAAGAGCAGGCAAAACAAAAACAAAACAGAAAGACTAGACATTTAGAATGTATTAAAAATCAAGTAAACCATGAAAAATAAAAAAAGTGTCCTCAGGAAGTGTCTATAATCTGATAAAATTATGTCTATTTTATGCAAAGGCCAGGATTGGTGTTTCCTTGGGAAGCAGCCAGCACAGTACCTACTATGTTCATTGTGTTTGCATACAGACAGGATAATCTCTGAAGCTCATTTATTTGTGTGCTTCTTTCTTGTTGATTTTTTATGTAAATGGGCATCTATTGCATGACCTTACAATGTTTAAATGTACCTATTGACAAAGATTCCTGAGGATACAGAAGGAAAACCTATTTTTCACCTTTGCTGGTGACTATTATCTTGGTATGACTTTTAAACATATTTTCAGTATATATGCATATGATCTCTACATGTATTTCACAACAATGTTAAGGATCAGAGTGACAACTTTCATTTGAGATCTCATGTGATAGTCTTTGGTGAACTCTAATAGACTCCTTAGATCCATGTGATTTCTGTAACCCATTCCCAGCTCACATTAAGAAGTTCTTGGGTCATGCAAGTATTCTATAGTGAGACAGAGAGGAGAAGTTTTATCTGAAGAGAAGTAAAGTATTTCAAACTCAACTCTTCTCTGACTTCAGTGCCCCCCACCCCCTCCAAAAACAAACCTCTTGCATGTTATATATTAAATCAAGGACCCAGTTTTAATTTATTATAGTTCAGGTTTTTTCCTTCTGAAGGTATGGAGAATTTTAAAATAATTAATGATTATTTCCCTTTTCTTTACACTGTAGAATCTGGGACGTAGAAAGTAAAGTTTCAGATATGAATGTATGTTACCATTCAAGAAGACAAAAAAAATTATTGAATAGCCCATCAATATTTGAACTATTAAACAAATCATTTCTAGAAAACAATGTTAACATTAATAGACATACTGTACCAAGAACATTGTCCTGAAGTTATTCAAGTCGGTTAAAAATTCTTCCACCGAAACTTTTTTCAAATCAATAGCATAGTATCCCATCACATTTTGATAGAGCTTCTCCATGTTCTCATGCATCCTGGTAAGTTTTTGGCAATGTTCTCTTGCATAAACTGCAAAGCTGTATACTACTGTTAAGGTTAAATGAGCACTCAGTGAAGCTAGTTAGAGCAAATTATCATGATTTATCTACCTGTTTCTCTGTAGACAACTTTAATGTTCAAAGAAACCTCTTAATTATCTCACAATAATTTATTCATTTACTTCAAGTACAACACAAACTACATACCTAATAGTGTTTAATGAATACTTTGAGAATAGTGAAAAAATGTAAGAATGATCCTCAAATTTTCTTGATCATTTTTTACTTCGCTAATTCAATGAAACATTCTTTACATAAATTGTATATATAATGGGAATAGATAATAGGCAGTACGTAATCTGTTTGCCATATATTGTGTTACATAAAACAACATACTTCAAAGACTTTAATAGGAAGTGGGAGCTGCTTGGATCCGTTGAAAAAAGGTCACATCTATTTGGGTGCCTTAATATGGATTTAGGCATTCAGAGGTCAAGTTTTGGTCATAATCCCTATTTACGATGGAAACTGTTTTGCAAGTATAGCAGGCGCGCGCGTGTGTGTGTGTGTGTGTGTGCGTGCGCGTAGCTGTATATAAAGTCCTAGGGCTAACAGGTTTGTGGAAACAGAAGCTCTTTGGTTTTCTCTATAGGTAAAATGGCAGAATTAAGGTTGAGTTCTTACCTGCTGCAAGACAAATTTGCTTATGCTGCTCTCTAGCTCCCCCTGCAGAGAGTTATAATTGGTATACACTTTTGAGTAGTTCCATAAAATAACCAAAACTGTATTATCTGGAGTTTTCCCATAATCCATACTCAAGAACTGCATAAAATGTTCTCAGAGAGAAAGTAGATGAGGTAATATATTTTACTGGATCAACTTCTGTTCGTGAAAGAGAGGAGTTTTCAAGCTACACAGAACTCTTCTTCATGTCAGCCAAATACAAGATGGAACAAAATGTTTAACATAAGTAGTTAAAATATATTCTAAGTGACCATTCAAGATGAAGTGGCCTGTTAACACCTCTACTGACTTGTTTCTAATATCCTGGGACCAAAAGGGCTAACACAACACGTTCCAAGTAATTCAGGTATGTGAAAGGGAACGTGTCTAATAACTCACAAGAGCTATTCTTTGAGGGATATTAACCCCCTCCCCCAAAACAAACAAACAAACAAAAACAAAAAAATCCACATCATTTAACATTAATTAAGGTTGCTCTCATCAGTACTCAAAGCCACAAAAATTAGGAAATAGAAGATTGAGAATTAACACACTACACTGCAAATAGATAACAGCTGGCTAGGGCTAAGGGGTGTCAACTTTTGGGCTCTGGTTGCAGACAGAGTCTTGGGAACCTCCCACCTCGCAGGATCTGAAAGCCCAGGCTCCAGCCCAAGACTGAATGTCTTCACCACAATTAAACAGCCCTTAGCTTGAGCCCCGCGAGCGTGAGTCAGCTGGCATGGGCCAGCTGGGGATTTTTAAACGCAGTGTAGACATACTCTCTCACTAAAATGCCACAATGAATGTTGCCTATGCAGGTTTAATTCAGGCTTCGTGTGCATACATTATGATACAGTCTTTAATTTCAAGATTTATTTTATTTTAAAAAATGAGAGCCCTGGCTCATTCAGTGCAAATGACGGATCTGTTCTAGGGATGAAGCAGTGTTGTGTCAGGCAGAGTGGGTCTGTTGGACCCCCTACTCGTTTGTTGCAGAAGTTGTAAGGTTTTGAGTGAATGAGGCAGGCAAATGGAGGAAGAGAACCAAGAGTCTCATGGTTAGGGCAGATGAACAGTGCCCTGCAGACTCAGATTCTCTCTCGGCCTCTGCCACTAAGTTTCTGTGTGATTCTGGGCAAGTCACTTACAACAAACTTTTTACAGGTAGTCACTTTTGCGTGTAATTAAAGGCTATATCATAATGCACACATACATAGGGCCAAATTATAGTTGCACAGGCAACCTTCTTTCTGGCTTTTTCTAACTTTAATGTGCTAATCTCTGCAACCTTTTAATCCTTTTTAAATCCTTAACTTTGTATTTTCTACTTCAGGGGTAGGTAACCTCTGGCACATGTGCCGAAGACGGTGCACGAGCTAATTTTCAGCGCTTGGGTCCTCATCACTTGTCCGGGGGCTCTACATTTTAATTTAATTTTAAGTGAAGCTTCTTAAACATTTTAAAAACCTTATTTACTTTATACGTAACAATAGTTTAGTTCTATATCATAGACTTATAGAAAGAGACCTTCTAAAAACATTAAAATGAATTACTGGCATACAAAACCTTAAATTAGAGTGAATAAATGAAGACTCAGCACATCACTTCTGAAAGGTTGCCTACCCCATTCTACTTTTTTTTATTATTTAGTTTACTGATGACAGCAACTAACATTAAACAAAGTTAGTGAATTTATTTATTTTAAAATAATTTTATGTATGTGCTATTTAAATAATAAAGCATTTGAACATTTGATGACTTCAATGTTAACCTTTATATTTCAAAACACTCATGGCCATGTTGACAAATAAACTAAAAGTAATTAAACTGTATTCAAGCAAAACATGTTTTTAATGCAACTTCCTTCAGTTTTACTGCAACTTCTAAATGACACAATTTAAAAAAAAAAAAGAAAAGAAAACCGAGAAAGGATTCATAGATATAATTTCCCACCCTTTTTAAAAAAGGTAGATATTCAGAAAGACATAATGCAGCATATAAATAATATACATAAAAAAAGCTGTAATTTTGTTTTTTATTTTTGTGTAACTCTTTCTAAGGAAAGTAAGAAACAATTACCTTCGAAAACAAACTTCACCACTTACACAGTAGAAACCTCAAAGAGCACAACTGGAGCTTATCAGAACCCAATCTGCTTTTGTTATAGCCCCTCCTCTGACCCTTCTTTGTAATAATGTTATGGTAGACGGAGGTAAATCAGTTATTAAAGGCTACCATTACCTGGGTGGTAAGCTTGCCTTTGTGACAGATGGTCCCTTACACCAAAAATCACAATATTCAGCCAACTACCAGCCCCAGGAATGTCATCCAGGAAAGGATGAGTGGGTTCCCTGCAACCTGAGTCTGATGATTATCATTACCAAAATCTTTGTAAAACCCTGGGGGCTAAGCACAAGCCAAACTGAAGCATTCGGTACTGATGTTTCGTGTCCTAAACTAACCTATGCATTGGTTAGATCTATTGAAGAAGTCGCCCCATAACAGGGATGACACCATAGAAGCCAGGGTCTGCATCCAAACCTTTATTTTTTCATCCACATGTTGAGCCTTCTGAGATCAGAAATGTTGTTGCACAGTGAAATAGATAGAGATTTTCCAGCTTCTAGTCCATCTTCTAAGTGAACACTCTCCATCACGCTCACATCTAGAAGATGAAATATTTTATTCTGGACCAGATTGTGTTATATGATGTCACTGGAACTGGGTGATTGGATGAAGAATGGGTGGGGTGGAGTCTTCATCTTGAGGGAGTATCCCCGGCTTGCTATCTCTATGACTTTTTTGGGGCTGATGAAAACCATTCCTTTAGGAGATGGGGGAAAACTGCCCATTAGCTTCAGTTGTGGGCCTATGCAATCTTTGTCATGAAGTAGATTTTTGGTGCGGAGGGGAGGTCCCACTAGATATCCCCCCAGATCTTAAGTCCATTGTTTTCCCTTGAACAATCTGTTGTCCTTTTGCTGACATCTCCGTGAGGATGAAAAGTGCCTCCATCTGAATGCTGGTCTATACTCTTTTCTGTGGGCATTTAGTGGATCAGGGAGAGTCTGTCTGGATTTTGCTGCACTATCAGCCACTGCCTTTTCAAGCTTCTCTCCAAAAAGAGGGGAGCCTGCAAACGTGACTGAACATAGGACCCGCTTACATTGTTCACCTGCCTTCCAGGAACATAGGCAGAGGTGGCACTTGGCTCCTGAGCAGTTTCTTTAAAATGAAACCAAATTTAGAGTCATCTCTGTATTTAAAGGCTTTGACATATTCCAGTCAGGACAGAGATGCTATTGCAAAGCAGGTACCTGCCAGAGATGCTTGGAGGATGGCAGAGGAGGCTTCAATGTTCTTTTTGAGAATGGCCTCCATCTTTCTATCTGTGGGTTTCTTCAGGTAGAACTCCCACTCTGAGAAAATAACCATATCCCGGACAATGACGCTACAGCGGCATCCACCTGCAGTATCTCAGTAACAGAGCCCTTTGGTTCTTAAATGTTATCTGAATTCACTCTTCTCAGTGTGTTTGCCCTTTTCAGGCTTGTTCCATTCATCCCTAATCACTTCTTCAAAGGAGCAGTGAAGGAGTATTGCAGTTTCAGGGGAGGATTTTGAGGGGAGAAATGTATTCTGAGGTTTACTCTCAGGAACTTGTCCAGGTTGGATTTGAAATGTGGAATAAACCTTGTTGCATGTAACTTGAAAACAACCACTAAAACACCCCATTACTGTGTTTTCCCCCTCATCCTGTTCAGATTCAGGATCAGATAGTTCACTTTCCCCAGTGGAGAAGTGGGAGAAAGAGAAATCAGAGGACTCATGTCTCCTGGATTTTTTGATTTTTTTAACCCTTTTTGTGTGCTTTGAGTGTGTAGACTGTCTGCTTCCGCTTTGGCGAGGCCTTTAGCAGCTTCCTTTTCTTAGGGCCTGGAGCTTTCTTGAGAGGTCTGACTCAGAATCATCTCCCTCTGGGTTTCATTTGCCCTCTGGGAAAGGGAAACTCATCCAAGTCCTCCTGGTCACGTTGGGAACGAGGTGGGATGATTAGAAGTCATGCTTCTTTCCCCACAGTGCTCATGACCCACTTTGTGGCGGAAGGGGATTTATGGCCCTGTAAACCTCCCCAATGTGTCTTGCAGGTGTTTCCCTCGGACTTACCCTGACTTGAGTGGTCAAAGTCCCTCTTCACTTCTCGCTGCTCTTCATGGGGGTGTCCTGGTCCACCTTTCCCCCATTAGAGTTGTGGCTGCCTTGGGGGGTCAGGAGTTCCTACCTGCTTGCCCGCAGCCCTGGAACCTAGTGGACACAGACACAGGCTGGGCAAAACTCATCTGCCAAGACTAAGAAAGCTGCCAAAGCAAGATTTGAATTTAACTCTGTGCTTTCCTGGCTGCTCTGCCATGCCTGCAAGGGACAGAGAAGGCGACAAGGAGATGCTGCAGTTGAGGCTCAGAGAGGATTAACCCTCAAGGAGTTAATTTACCCAAGGAGGAGAAGGAAGCCAGAAGAGAGAGAGAACAGTGCTCCCCACTATTCAAAAACTGTGGAGAAACAGCTCAAATTGAAAAGGTAAGCATATAGGCAGCGAACCTGGCAGCAAGTGGAAGCAGAGAGGTTGTGGAGGGAGCATGTGGTGTGAAAAGGCTGATCCACCTCCATGAAGCCACAAAGAGAGGAGAGCTGCCCAAGTGTTCTTAATTGTGAGACATGCTGAGCAGTAGAATAATCAAGTTCAATAAATCCAACAGCGAAGAACATGAATACGTGTAGAAGGAACTTTTCACTATGCCTTATTGTGAAAAGAAAACACAGCACTTATATATCGAAAAGCTAACATCAATGAGCTTTCAGTCAAGATTCATGGACTTGTCTCTTCTGGAAGGCTAACATGAAATTCCTTCCATCAGTTTAATGAATTTTGCCTCCAAGTGCCTATTTATTAACATATTTTATAGCTGAAAAATTTCTATTGTGAGTTTCTGACAAACTGTGCTCCACAACAGAATTAGTTAAATTTAATGTGAATGTGATAGTAAAACAGCACTAGGAACCATTCTGGAACAAGCACAGAGCTTCCTCTGAGAAGTGGTATATTGCTATGCATTTTGATATGGAGAGTCTCATGGGAGAAACTGAAAAAACAGTCTCTTTAGTACATCAGTAACCAGTTTCTTTTGCATGTCATTTAAAAACAAAAAGTTCTGGGGAAAATATGTGCAGTGCTAGGTTTACTAATTGATATTGTTTCTTTATCACTGACAAAAGAAATATTACAAACAATAGTGAAATAAATTATCAATAAATGTCTTTAACCCACTCATGTTACAGGATATTTAAATCATTTAATTGGATTTAAAGCACTAACTAGCAGTGCAAAAAATGTTTTTTGATATTAAAATTAATAATATAAAAATGGAATTTACACATAGATCCAAAGAATTGACTTGAAATACTTAGTGTTCCCATACATTTATCACCTCAGGACGGGATGCAGAGGTAAAGTTTCTTAACTCCTTAAATGACTGTGTCTTGGAGCAGCTAGTCCTCGAACACACAAGAGAGAACAGGCACCTTAGAGACCAACAAATTTATTTCAGCATGAGCTTTCGTGAGCTACAGTTCACTTCTTCGGATGCAACAAGGGGAGAGGCAATTCTTGATTTAGTCCTAAGTGGAGTGCGGGATCTGGTCCAACAGGTGAATATAGCTGGACCACTTGGTAATAGTGACCACAATATAATTAAACTTAACATTCCTGTGGTGGGGAAAATACCACTGCAGTCCAATACAGTAGCATTTAATTTCAGAAAAGGAGACTAAACAAAAAATGAGGAAATGGGACACTTTTTTAAAAGACACCATTATAGAGGCTCAACTTAAATGCATATCCCAAATTAAAAAACATAGTAAGACAACCAAAAAAGTGCCACCGTGGCTAAATAACAAAGTAAAAGAAGCAGTGAGAGGCAAAAAGGCATCCTTTAAAACGTGGAAGTTAAATCCTAGTGAGGAAAATAGAGCACAAACTGTCAAGTGAAGTATACAAATATAATTAGGAATCCAAACAAGAATCTGAAGAACAGCTAGCCAATGATTAAAAAAGTAATAGCTTTTTTTTTTCTAAGTATATCAGAAGCAGGAAGACTGCTAAAAAAAACAGTAGGGCCACTGGACAATCAAAATTCCAAAGGAGCACTCAAGGACAATATGGCAATTGCGGAGAAACTAAATGAATTCTTTGCATCAATCTTCACAGCTGAGGATGGGAGGGAGATTCCCAAACCTGAGCCATTTTTCTTAGGTGACAAATTTGAGGAACAGTCCCAGACTGAGGTGTCGTTAGAGGAGGTTTTGGAACAAATTGTAAACTAAACAGTAATAACCCACTGGGACCAGATGGTATTCACCTAAGAATTCTGAAGAAACTCAAATGTGAAATTGCAGGACTACTAACTGTGGTTGCAAGTATCAGAGGGGTAGCCGTGTTAGTCTGGATCTGTAAAAAGGAACAGAGTCCTGTGGCACCTTTAAAACTAACAGATGTATTGGAGCATAAGCTTTTGTGAGTGAACACCTATCATTCAGTCAGCAGGCAAAAGTCGGTCAAGATAGGGAGCTATCAGAAGATCAGATCAGAAGAAAGAAACGTAAAACAGTGAAGAACAACCAATAAGAAGACCTCAAAGGAGAAGCAGTAGCCACAGCAGTACCACTTACAGAAAAGGAGACTTAGAGACCAGAGAGAGAGAAGAATATGGAGAGTAAGCACGACAGCTATAGTGTAAAATATAGATAGAAATAGTATTAATGAATGTGTGTCTGTACATTTGGGTTATAATCATGTGTGTTTTTTGTTATGAATTCTGTTCTATGTGTATAAAGTTTAAGATTGCTGTCAGTGACTGCAGGAGACTGATCACTGCATGCAGAACACAGCTGCTTAGTATTGCTTTAACTCTATATTTATGGTTCAGGAACTTTTAACCTGTACCCAAGGGCTGTGTTAAGGAATTTATGCTTATATTTTGATTTATTTGTACACAGACCAGTTATTGCTTTTGATGAGTCACCAAGACACTCATAGTGCGATGATGCCACTAGAACATGATGTCCTCAGGACAATTCTTCCTGCATTGAAATCTGTCCCCAAAATAGCTGATTAATGATGGGATCCAATCCCACACCAGGACAGAGCTTGACTGTCAGCCACGGTGAAGAAGATTCTCTTGGAAAGGGGTTGGAATCCACAGCCATTCAAAATGACCAATCGCATAGTAGGCAGAATTTTGTTTTGTTTAGGTGGATCAACTAGTACTAAATACAGGGTAAGATCTCCCTCAAGAATCTATGCAGAGGTTGTATTTTAAAGTTAGGATACAAGGCATTGTGATGTGTCTAGCTCTTCTAGCTAAGGGCAGAATTAACTAATGATAGAAAGAGTTTGGCCAAATTAACCAGTCAGCACTAGAGTCAGCAGGGAGAATGCTTCCCCCACGATACAGTACAGCCAAGTTCACCAATTATACCCAAGACAGGCTGAGTACTGTGGATATCTGTGGATGAATCTAACTTAGGGGACATAGTGTGGTCTGTCCTGTGTGTGTGACCTCATGTGAGGTTGAAGGCTTGTTAATTAGGAATAATTTATTAATGAACTTCAGTCCTCTAATTGCCATGGTTATACATTGTAGGCACAGGTTTCTAAACCTAATCCTTACAAGTTAACTACTGAGAAAGGGGCAATGCAATTGTAGACTTGCATCTAACATCCCAATTAGTGCTAAAGGTGACTGTGAGGCCCCCAAAAGAGGCTAATATGCTAGTCCTGGTTAAGCCAAGCAGGTGCAGAAATTGGAAACATAATTTAGTAGGTAGCCAAAGCTCAGAAAGCAACAGTAAAGAGAACAAGGAGTTAAAATATGAGTCTGCAGAAATGCCACAGCCTGTGGATACAGAAAGAGGAAGTTGTTTTTTTGTTTTTTTAAACAGGCAGGCTTTGAATCTTCACAACAGTCTTCTCTCATTTGTAAAACTCAGCTATGATATTAAATATAGTGGGGTTTATGTGTGTGATATCTCTCTAAAAGGAAAAGGCAAGATTTTTCTGAGTACTGTGCTGGAAGGCTTATGGGTGGAAGAGGCATTTATGAATTCGACCTTTGAGAAAACTCGTTAGGATGGATTTGTTTAAGAGGTTAGTCAAGGCCCATAAACAAACAGTGATAGTCCTCAAGAATGCACAATGCAATAATAGAAAGGGCCTCTGAGGAATCAGGGTATATATGCATTAAATATTCAGGTTGGCAATGGGAAGTTATTGCATTATAAGGTACATTGGATTATAAGGAATAGCCAGCAAGGACTTGTCAAGAACAAATCATGATAAACCTAATTTCCTTTTTATACAGGGTTACTGCCCTAGTATATAGAGGGAAGCAACAGAAGTGACATATCTTGATTTCAGTAAGGCTTTTGACTCAGTCCCACATGACATTCTCATAAGCAAACTAGGAAAATGTGGTCTAGATGAAATTACTATAAGGTGGGTTCACAACTGATTGAAAGACTGTACTCAAAGAATCGTTTTTAATGGTTCGTTATCAAACTAGGATGATCTAATGGGGTCCAACAGGCAGCAGTTTAGGGTCAAATACTATTCGCTAATGATTTGGCCAATGGAGTGGAGACTATGCTTATAAAATTTGCAGACGACACCAAGCTGGGAGACTTTGCAAGCACTTTGGAGGACGAGATTAGATTCAAAATGATCTTGACAAATTGGAGAATGGGTTTGAATTCAACAAGATGAAATCAATAAAGACAAGTGCAAAGTACTACATTAATGCAGGAAAAAATCTAATGCACCTTTACAAAACGCAGAACAGGATAGGTGGTAGTACTGCTGGAAAGGATCTGGGGTAATACTTGACACCATGCAAGGCACTGCATTTAGCCGTATGGAGTGGAAATCCATCAACCTCATGAAGAAACTTGCACAGATACAGACAGATATCATCTTCCTTTCCAAATGCAAACGGATGGACATCATACCAAATGGACTAAAGGTAAAAAATCCACTGCTATCTACATACTACACAGACCACAGTGAGAGATTATGCCATACACTGTCAAAGAAACTGAGGAACCACCTGATCAGCATCCTATACAGCAAACAGGAAAACATCAAAAAAGAGCTCTCCAACCTGGAGACCTTCATTAATAACCAAACTTCCATAAAAACGGACTTCACTAAAATAAGACAGGAGATCTACAGCACTCACTTCAC
>NC_133769.1:304042200-304091679 GCF_003597395.2 Chelonoidis abingdonii | reverse complement strand
GCCCAACAAGTATTGGACTGCAAAGATAATAACTGCCACACCGTGTATTACTTGCTAGGGATTTCGCACACTTTGTTCCTTTAAAGCATAAGAGAATTCACTTTGGCCACCTTACTAGTACTTAACAGACGTTTGGAGGCTGAGCTTTCGTGCGTGATAACCCACTTCGTCAGACCAGGTTAGTGGAACATTTCCCGGCGATAGGGTATATATATGGCTAGCAAGCAAGCTGAGTAACGGGTTAGTTCATCAGGGCGGATGGGCCCTGTTCTAGCAGGAGAGGTGTGAAACAAGGGAGGAGGAAACTAGTTCTGTAATTGCAGCAATTCTGCTGACCTGGAACTAACGCGTCCTCAAGCTCTCGTTCCACCACGCCCCTTCTCTGCCCTACGCTACATTGATGACATCCTTCATCTCGGACCGATGAAGGAGACTCTAGAAAAATTCCACCCATTTTCACAACTTCCACCCGCACCCTCAACCAGCCCTGACATCTACCCAGGGTTCACTTTCTAGACACCACGGTGCACAATAAGTGATGATCACTATACAACTCTATATCGAAACTTACCGCCCGCTAGGCCTCACTCCTTACTAAGTGGCCTCCAGCTTCTCCATCACTCACACGTTCCATTGATTCTACCAAGACTGAGTACACCCGCATCTGCTCTAACACCCTCAGACAGAGACCCACACCTCAAAATCTCCACCGCATTCTCAAAACTACAATAGCCGCACGAGGAAATTAGAAAACGATCACAGAGCCGATGTGTACCCGAAGCTCCTACTACAAGACACACCCAGAAAAAACCAACAGTACTCCCACGGGGCCTCAATACACCCCAGCTAAACCCCTCCACGCTAATCATCAGCGATCTCCAACCATCCTGTACAATTGATCCAACTTTCCAGGTCTTGGTGGAGCACACATCCTTCCCACAGACACTGCCAACCTGACCGTATTCTCACCAGCAACTGCCACACCGTACAATATACTCTACCTCGGAACCTCCATGCAACACCTCGATGCAACTCTGCCCACTATCTCACCAAGGGCACCATCACAGACCTAACCTCTCTTCTCCCTATCCATATTCCCTGCCTTTCCAAAGCCTACGGAAAAAGGATGATTAATGGCAACATCAGTGTTGATGGCACTATACAACTGTAGGAGCTACACTCCCTGCCACCCTCTTAGACCTTAAGTTGGCCATCCTGCAGCAAAATGTCAGACACCTTCAAGAGAAGCTGAGCTTCATTCATTTCAAATTTGACAACACCATCAGCTCTGGACTAAACAAAGACTGTGAATGGCTTGCCAATTACAGAACCAGTTTCTCCTCCCTTGGTTTTCACACCTCTACTGCTAGAACAGGGCCCATCCTCCCTGACTGAACTAACCTCGTTATCTCTAGCTTGCTTGCTAGCATATATATACCTACCCCCTGGAAATTTCCACTACCTGTGTCTGATGAAGTGGGTATTCACCCATGAAAGCTCACGCTCCAAAACGTCTGTTAGTCTATAAGGTGCCACAGGATTCTCTGCTGGGGTAATAGAGGATCACATGCTGAATATGAGTCAACAATGTGATGCAGCTGTGAAAAAGTGAGTATCATTCTGGAGTGTATTAACAGTAGTGTTGTATGTAAGATACACGAGATAATTGTCTTGCTCTTCTTGGCACTGGCAAGACCTCAGCTGGAATACTGTGCCCAATTCTGGGCATCACACTTTAGGAAAGACATGGATAAACTGGAGAGAGTGCACAGGAGAGCAACAAAAATGATAAAAGGTTTAGACAACCTGATCTATGAGGAGAGGTTAAAAAAACTGTGCATGATTAGTCTTGAGAAAAGCAGACTGAGGAGGGGTGGGCTTATAACAGTCTTCAAATGTTATTTAGGTTAGATATTAGGAAAACCTTTCTAATCATAAGGGTAGCGAAGCACTGGAATAGGCTACTATGGGAAGTTGTTGAATTCCCATCATTGGAGGTTTTTAATAAGTGGTTGGACAAACCTGTCCCGAATAGTCTGGATTTACTTAATCCTGCCTTGGTACAGGGGGGCTAGGCTTGTTGACTGGTTCTATAATTATGCACAGGTAGTGAAAGATCAGAAACAGACTGTGCACACAGAAGTATGAGGAGGTTATGTGGATTTGGTTCATGGTGTTTTGTGGTCACAAAATAGGCATGGCTCATACCCCCTTTCTAGTGACCATACACAAATGTGCTCAGAAAAAAGTATTACATAAGTTTGCCATGTAGTCTCTGAAATGGATGCCCCAAATATCTGCTGGGAGTAGTAGGGGGGACTATGTGCCCTGTCATTAGGAAAGGGCAGAATTCTCAAGGTAAACAAGCAAGCCTTTTTCAACAGCCCCCACTCGAGTTTGTAGCCACTGGATTTAGCTTGCATTCCTCATTCTAGTGGAGTACCAGAGTGAACGGGAGAGTGCTCAGCAGTCAATATATTGTGTCTATACTAGATCCCTGCTGGATCGATCTCTGACCGCTGATCCGGCAGGTAGTATAGACAAGCCCTACCATAGTTAAGAGTTTCATATTGCCTGTCAAGCTCTAGGTGCACACAAACATAAAACAGAAGTGTACAAAAATCTTGAAATTGCACTTGGTCTCAACAGTTGTCATAAATGTAGGAGTTTATGTTAGATAGTTAGGAATGTGAGTCAGATCCTGGGGCTAATATAATCTGTGGGGAAGTAGGTTAAAAGTGTTAACGCCTATAGATCTATTGGGAGAGAGACTTTGGTGTGTTGGCATGTAAGTAACTGACTAAACTGTCTTGTGCTTTAGCTTTGGATTCTTCCTGTTCTGGTATCACCCCGCTGCCTTAGTTGCCCAGAGTTGGTCGGTTTTCTAGTTTATGTTGACCAAACCATAGTCAAATATTATTTGAGTCTTCTTATATCCTAAACTATTAGGTGTGATTGTTAAGGGTATTTAATAAAATTCTATTAAACTAAATTTAACGTTCAAGTCCTTTGCATTAGTTAAGCAATCAAAATTAAAAGAAATCTACGAAAGATGGTACTGGTAATCAGTAAGCAATTAAAGTTTGTTTTATATCTTATCTTTCCTATAGTATCATATCTTGTAGATTTCTACACTCAGTGTTAGCCCAGAATTTTTTCAGACTAGTTTCCTCTTAATCCTGTCTATTTGTGTCCTAACTGTACTTCTCAATGTCTGGTAGTTCACTGGCACTGTCAACACTTTTGATATACAATGCCTTCCCTCAACCCTCTTCATTTTTTATCCACTATATAGACTATCAGTTTATACGGACATCTCTCTCTCACACACACACACACACACACACACACACACACACACACACACAATGTCCAGAGCTGTTACCCTGCACAAAGTGAAAAAAGATCCAAATCTATACTATAGTGAATACATCTTCATAAGTTTCTGGGTAAACTGATTTTCTTCCAACCAGTCACAACCCTACCTGTATATACTAATGGTACACAATCTACTTACATATCTGGTTTGTGTGCAACCATGGTAAAATAAATGACTGGATAGTATGGGCACACAATTCCAGTTTGCAAGATTCTACAGGTTTGAGAGATTGTCTCTATAGTAAAAATGAGAGTTTAAGTAACGAGGCTTTTCTATTCAAACCAATGAAACCATTCATAGTTCAGGTGATAAAGAACCATAGGAAGCTGTGGGATACGCAGTTGCAACTCCCAATATTCCACGACACAGAATCTTTCATATTTGTTATATAATGTTGCACAAAATGAATACAAACTCTATGCTTTCTAAAGGTGTACCTACCAGGATTTATCAATTCATTTGTCAAAGAATTTATCTGATGAATTCGGCAATATTTTCAAGCTTTTTTCCATTATTCATCCAGCTCTAGTATCTATCCATGTATGATAATGCCACAACAAACGCATGAACATATACAGCAAGCAACATAACTTTACTGCCTCACATATGCCTTCTTTCCTAAAGTATGCAACAAAAATTATACACAATTTGTCTGAATACCAAACCATTTAACAGTCCCATATCAAGAAGTAATATACCTGTGTTCTAATTTGCATATTTACATGCATACTTACCCACAAATTTACCCATAAACACCCATTTAAAACCACAAATTGCTGTTCACTAAGCTGTGATCTAAAAATATTTGCTCATTTAAATAGCTAATTGTGCATTTTTATAAAACTAACCCAGAAGATAGTATCGATTAAAAAGTTCAACACAATAATTTAGTATTTTAAAGGTTATTGTTAATGAATTAAATATCTGAAATATACATCCATAATACAAAGTCCTGATCTAGTAACCTTCCACAAATACAAAATTAGAAGGACTTAATTATTTAAACTAGTTCAAATAATTAAATAAATCAAGTATTTGTTCAAAATCATCTTTACAAATCCATATAATCTCTATTTTGAATATAAAAGAATAGTTTGCTCAGTGTTCCTTTTTCCTAGCATATGCATGAATGGATTTAATATTCTGACTTCTTTGACATTCCTAATTAAACAAACAAACCATTTTAATAAATTATTGTAATTGCTTTTAAACTAATATATGTAAAATGAGCAGCAAACTAGCACAATCCAATATATAAGTGGAATATTTATAATTATAGACTTTGTCAATAATAAAGTGCACCAACTGTGCACATATCTGACTTGCAAGAGAAACAAGAATGCTAATCAGTTCATTAGAGGCTTCTAGGTTGTGATATTTAGCGACAGGATGTAATAGCTGACTTGTTCATGGAGCATAATTGTACTCAGGATGAAAAAATTGTTTCCAACAAAGCACCATCCTTCCTGTTTCAGATTACCTGCTGGCTGCTTTTTATGAGCAGCATACCTTTCAGGACATCAGCATCATTCAACTTCCTCTGTCATAGAAATACAAGTAAAGATAAGTCCAAACTTCATCATGCTGCATAGGATTATCTAACCTTTACATCAAGCATGCTTTGCTTTAGTAATTTACTGTGGCTCCTGTTTTCCTGAAAGTGAGCTTCTTTAATTAGTGTGCTCACAGGCATTACCAGAAACCACATGCAAGTCTACTGTTCCTAAATTACTACCTGTCTACAGGGAGAGTTAATAGGTGAGGCTAACTACTTCAGTTAATAATGTTTACTGATCAAAACAACAGTTAAAATGTCACATTTGGATATTCCAATATGGGAAAATAATTGGGAAAAATGATCATGACATGTTCTGTACCAACAAACTTATTTTAATGTCAAACAAGACTAAAACAGCCCACAATATATATGACTTGAGGCAGGGATCAGCAACCTCTGGTATGCGGCTCTGGCCAGTTTGTTTACCTGCCGCGTTGGCAGGTTTGGCTGATCGCAGCTCCCACTGGCTGCAGTTTGCCATCCCAGGCCAATGGGGGCGGCAGGAAGCCGCAGCCAGCACATCCCTCACCTGCACCACTTCCTGCAGCCTCCATTGGCCTGGAACGGTGAATCATGGCAAGTGGGATCCATGATCGGCTGAACCTGCTGACGCAGCAGGTAAACAAACTGGCCCGGCCCGCCAGGGTGCTTACCCTGGCGAGCTGCGTGCCAGAGGTTGCCAACCCCTGACTTAAGGGAATCAAAGAATATGTTATCCTATTATATGCTATACTACTCCTATATAGTATTTTAATTGCTTCTCAGAGAAGCAAAAATCGCATTGATGTCTAAATTATTAGTGGTCTCAAGGATAATGCTTTTTAATATACTGACATCAAATATTCATAATGTAACACAAATGTATCAAAATACATTAAAATAAATCCTTGATAAGAATAATCAATACTAATCCACCCAAAGAAAAGTAGCATGATTCTACTTCATCACATGCTTGTCTATTCTCAGGAGCTCAGCCACCATAATAATGGGAGCTATATAAAATCCTATTTTGTATTCTATGCCATTTAAAATTTGCTAGGAAAAGGTTTTACAAATATAAAACCTCTCCCATTTCCCTAACTGTTTCCTCAATAATTCTCACATTCTGATTGCTTGTTTTCCTCTTGCCACATTGTACATGTCACATATTCCCTATCCACCACAAGTATCTAACACCAAACCCATTTGTTACATAAAGCCAGCACCTCTAACAAAACATTTCAGTACATTAACTTCTAACTTAAAATTATTCTTGCTCTTGTCGCTGTGAGGGAAACTCTTCTGAATGTGAATGAAAGCAGTGTTATCCCTTGAGTCTTCAGATACTGAAACAGTAGCTCTTTGAAGGTGCGAACTACACCACTTATCTCCATGGTTAACTCCAAAGCATAAAAATGATGTTAGAACTGTCAACACAGTTAACTATTTCACTGTTTATCACTTTAACAGAAACTTCCAACTAATGAGAGTTTTTTAGATGGAAACAAATGCTTCCCATCCTCTATCAGTTTAAAGCAAATGGATGAACAGAGGAGCCTTGCAATGCTTTCTGTTTTGCCCTTGAACCTCTGAATGAACTCTCACACAATGGTGTTACAAAAAAATGGTTACCTACCTTTTCGTAACTGTTGTTCTTCGAGATATGCCAACATGCACAGTCAGCAGAGATTTTTGCTTTAGCGGTATCCATAGGGTCAGCTGTGGGTGGAGGAGGATATAACATTAAAGAGGTTGTTGGACTCCTCCGCTAGCTTCTTGACCTCCAAGTTCAGGCTGGTAGCCACCCTCCTGAGCAGGGCCTGATGCTCCTTTAATTCGTAGGGGGGGGAAAGGGGAGGCTGCTTGTTTAGGTGGGGCCTGCTACCACTTTGTCCAGCGACAACGAAGATGACTGCACAGAAGAGGGAAGGGGCGGCTTCTTCTTGCTCACTTGGGGACGGATTCTTGGGTGTCGGGGTCCTCTGTGTTGCCACTACATTGGATTCGGCACTGTGCTCCAACTAAGGTGCTGGCTGCAACTTGTCCAATGCAGCCTGGGAGGAATGGTACGAGTATGAGACCAGTATAACAGGTACACCCCATGGGTTCCAGTACTGAGTGGGCCATTGCCCCTGCCTCCACACTGCTGCCGCAGGAGTCGCATGGTCTTGCAGGTTAGTGGTGATTCAACTTTTATAGGCAAGGGGCTGAACTCCACTTCAGGCTCAAATCACAGCCCTTCTGGTGACGAGGGCAGCGCCATAGATGCCTCAGTCTGTCAACTGACCCTCGTTGGCAATCAGTGCCGCGACCAGGAACAATCCTGCACTGGGAGCGGAGGAGGGGACCACCTTGGCAATGATGATCTGTGTCATAGCGAACTCTGATGGGAGGCCCAACAGTGCCATGGGTATGAGGACTGATGTCACAACTCAGGTATCCCGTGCTTTTCAGGTAGAGACATTGGTGTCAGGGACCTGGGTCTTCTAATCAGGGACTGAGGCTGTGGTGCCAGGGTCTGAGGCCTCGGTGATGGAGACTGGCACCTGCGGTCCGGGGATGAGGAACATTCTGCTGCTTTAGGAGGCGGTCCCATAACTGGCTTGCCTATAGATGCCGGGGTCTTGGTTGGGTCCATCACCTGGCTTGGCATCTATGGTGCTGGTCAGCCTACTTGCTCTTTGGCCACCGGGTCCGCTTCAGGCACAGATGACCCTACTAAGGGCTAGGACTCTCTGCCGCTCCCAGGAGTTGGAGGCAGGTCCCTGGCTGGACTAGAGGGTCCAACTGCAGTGGTACACCTGAGCAGGTCTGGGGTGGGCACGTGGCCCAACGCAGGTCTTTTGCCTGAAGCCCCCTTTTTCTTCAATGCCGCCTGCACAATGAACATGGCTTAAAGCCTGGGGAACAGGGCATGCCCTACTCTGAGGCAAAGTCCTAGCCAGGACTCTAACTCCTAAACAACTACTCTAACACTTAACTTAAAGATCCAACTAAGAATCTATCAACTAACAACAAAGGAGACAGAACAACTGACTGTAAGAATCACTAACACTCTTGTGATGCAAGACAAAATGCTCAACCATCACGGGTGGTAAGAAGGAAGTGAGAGGGTATAGGGTCAGCAGCACCTAATATACCAATGCATGAGCGTGGCACTCAAGAGGGCACTACAGCTGATCCTATATATACTGTTAAGGCAAAAATCTCCACTGACTGTATGTGGGCACGCACATACCTAGAAGGGATCGACATAAGCAAACACTCGAAGAAGAAGAAAAATGACATTCTGCTCTGTTTCCTTGCTACTACTTAGTGTGGGGGAGAGGACCGGAAGACGTAAGGTTTCACTAGGATTACTTACCCCCAACTCAGAAAAGGAAATTAGGAGTGCAAAAGGTGTTTCTCCTGAATTTTTGTACTTTGGCTAGAAGGGGTTGCTGTTGTGACTGAAAGTAGTTGTCTCTTTCTCTTCCTTACTCCTCTTGCTTTCTTGCCAGCTGTTTCCCTTATGGCAAAGAAAGCACTTGGAAGGGAGGCAAAGAGAGCCGCTAGAGAGAAGATACATGTAATAGAACATGGACATCAGCAGGTAGGAAGAGATGGATCCACTTACAGAGCCAAGTTTTCGCCTAAGGGGAAGAGGAAAAAATCAGAGCCATTACTTTTATATAAAAAATGTGAAAACATGGAGTTTTGTCAAAAAAAAAATGAGGCAGAAGCTGTCTTCGTGGATGATGAGTTTCATAAGCTGAGACTATCAATGAACTTGAAAAACTTTGCAGGACATCTATTCAGAAGTGGACAGAATCCCAATGGGAATATACAACTCGAAAAGAGCAAATACATCTAACTGTAATGGCCCTCTCCTATTTCTATGTTCTATATTCAAGGTGAAATGATACATGACTTACAACTCTCTTTATAAAAGTAGTTTTTAATACTCTTATTGTAATACATTCACCTTTTCACTCAGTAAAAAAAAGTTTCCATGTTTTCATGTACAAAATTCAGAATCATTGCCATTAGACAATATTTTCATAGTATGCATTACAGTACAATTTTTTTATTTTTCTGTATACTTAGTCTTTGAGTGAAACGTGAATGCTGCAAACTAGACAAAGGTTATGCAAATAAATTGAAGTGTTAAGTAAACATTAGACAAGCCCTCCTAAAATATTTAGCTGTCCAAAGGATATAGACATCTTTGTCACAAACTTGTCATGGATATCATCAGGAGGGGGAAAGATCTTCAAATCCTTCTCAAGCTGTTGAAGCTGCCTTTCCATCTGCTTCAGGTTCTTCTCTAGGTTTTCTGCTGAGACTAAAATATAATATATTCATTCTCTCAACAGCTCATAAAAGGAAAATTAGTAAGAAATGCCTATTTGTAAAAGATTTTTGTTATACCAATACCACACATCTAATTCTGAAATGGAATTGTATCAGATAATCACAGAGCAGGGATACTAGTTCATTGTATAATATTTATTTTTTCCTTATTACACAATTTCCTCACTGTGATTGGTTGTATCCATTTTAAATAATCACTGCATTTTTTCCTCAATCATGCAGTATGCAAAGCTGTATATTCTGATTGGTTCTTAATGGGTGCCAGCCAATCCAAAAACAGGGTTTTGCATTAAAAACAAAAGTTTATTTTTAAATTTCCTGTACTGTGAAAATAGCAATCTCTCGTCTCTGATTAATGACTATAGTAAGGAAGTTCAAGACATTTCCTTGCAATAAAGTTGCTTGTCTTACCTTCACAATTCTGAAGAAAAAAAAAACCCTACTAATATTTATATGAAACAAAGAGAGAGGAGAGAATTCAAATCCCCAAATATAGAGAAAATAGAGCTATTAAAGAGCTGAAAGAGAATTTCCTTTAAATAACAACCCAAATTTCTGACCCATTGTTTCCCTCCCAGTTCAGATCTGAAGAATGATGTAAAATAACACACATTTGTTATTCTGAGGGAAAGTGCCCTGCCAATCAGAAGGGAACAACAGGGTGTTTGGGAGAACATTCAGAGGAATGAAATGAGGAGAGAGATAAAACATGCATAAGTTTTACTTTAGCAGGAACAAAACGTAAATTACCTTTCAATTGTCTGGCACTCTAGTTTACATTTGGAATATTTAATTAAAAATGTCAGTACAGAAATTAGGATAGTTCCTGATAGCTTGGTAAATCATATCCTGGGCTCATATGAATTTGTGCAATCAAGGATATGGTTACCACATCACACACAAGTAGTAAGTAAACTTCAGTCAACATTCAAATGCTCTTCATAAAAATAATAAAATAGATTATAAATAATATACTTTAACATTAGTCTGGAAATATTGACATTGTAGAGTTTTTCATTATCAGCTTGTTACATTAATTACAAAACCTAAAATTACTTACTATACTTATTAGAATTTCACGCACATTTTACCTATGCAGCTTTTGGGGTGAAATTCTGAGCCTACAGAAGTCAATGTGAATTTTGCCATTGATCTCAGTGAGGTCAGCATTTCAACAATGGAGTCGAATGCAGAGATGAATGGACTGAGAACGGTTCATAATACCCAGAAGTGTTCAGAATGTGTGACACATTCACTTGATTGCATATGCTTTCATAAAAAGTGGCACAGTCTCACTCATGAATTATCATCACACATCCTCATCTTAGTGACTACTAAGTAATGATCACCAGTAGATAAGCTGATTAATACGGGTAGTTAGAGAGACTACAGCTCTGCTAAGTGTATATCTACACATAAACTGCTGCTACACATAAAGCGCTTCAGTGAAGACAGTACCTATGCCAATGGAAAGGCTTCTCCAGTCATCACAGGTACTCCGCCTCCCTGGGATCCAGTAGCTAGGTTGATAGGAGAACTCTCCCATCGACCTAGGGCTATCAACACCAGGGTTTAAACATGTCGCAGAGTATGGATTTTTCACACCCCTAAGTAATGTAGTTATACCAATCTAATTTCCTAGTGCAGACCAGGCCTCAGTAAAATGCTGACATGCACATGAATTAAGCTCTGTCTCTGCACAAATTTTAAAAGCAGGAATATAATAAGTCCATAGTTAAATGCCACGTTATAGTTATGTATAGCAGAAGAATGCAGGCCTTCAGGGATAGACACAGTGAAGCAGACCAATCCAAGTAATCATCTCCTAGGAAAGCAATATTTGATATGATGCAGAGAAATTCCTCTGGCCAGATTTAGGTGACCCTCCCAAACCACGAACAAATACAAACAGGAGCTAACTTGAATTATTCTGATATATCATGATTTACCTTTCTCCGGACTTTGTTGAATTTAGTGAAGGGATGGAAAACAGAAAGGGAGGAAAGGTGTGAATGGAAACATCTCTCCTACAAAAGGATTATATGGAGTGGAAATATAGGGTCAGATTCTGTGCTATGTATCCAAGACCAAAGAATCTGCAGCCCAGAACTAAAGCCACCTTTGCTCCCTTTGAATTCCGGACTGTTCCAGGGTCTGGACAGCCCACTGACAATATAGACCGGGAGGTAAGCAGGGGGTGTCCTTCCAGGGGTTCCCTATTAAGTATAGGACTGCTTGCAGTCTCTGCAGCACTATGGGCATGCCCTTCCCACCTGCCTCTGGCACACATCTCATGCTGCAGCTTGCAAATGTGACCTCTGGAGGCAGTCATATGTCTTGTCTGCCACAATTCCTTTGCCAGGGGAAATTGTACCCCAGAGGGTTACATGGGTTTTCAGGACCTGTTACACCATTTTGACTCTTATGTGCCATAAAGGGACTGAAGAAAGAGTGAAAAATCTCCCCCATATGATCACTTCCTTCTCTGAAACAAAACATAAGATATTTGAACTGATCCCTAGAAACCAAGCTTCTCTTTAGACAACCACATTTTAGAAAAATGGAATCCAACACCTAGTGTAATAGAGACCACGGATGACACATGAAATTAATTCTGCCAACCTGGTACTGCATTCACCTCTTCTAGCTCATGAATACTGGAAATAAATAAAATAGCACATAGAATAATTCAGAGAATGCCAAAATATATTATTGACATAGTACAGGAAAACAGAGCACACTAGGTATTTGAAGTAAAATATAGCTGCAGAACTACTGAGAAGACTTATCTCAGAATGACAACGGAATTAATACTAATAATTAAAAAAAACAGCTGTTGCCTGACAGATAGTCTGGAGCTCCAAGACAATGACGGGGACAAAGAACCCAAAAAGATATGAAAACACACCCCACAATGGCCTGAGATGCCCATTAGCAACAACATGGTAAGAGCTGGCTGGATAAAAGTGACTCACTGAACACATTAGAGGGAAGAGCCTGCCAAAACAGAATTCACTTTCACTTCCTGCTAGGATAATCTTTTTCCTCAGGGACAACAAGGGGACTGTGTTCTTTTCTGGCTTTCCTGCTCTTCATCTCAATCTACCACTACCTAAACCAGGGGTCAGCAACCTTTCAGAAGTGGTGTGCTGAGTCTTCATTTATTCACTCTAATTTAAGGTTTCACGTGCCAGTAATACATTTCAATGTTTTCAGAAGGTGTCTTTCCATAAGTCTATAATATATTAACTAAACTATTGCTGTATGTAAGGTAAAGAATGTTTTTAAAATGTTTAAGAAGCTTCATTTAAAATTAAATTAAAATGCAGAGCCCCACCCGGACTGGTGGCAAGGGCCCAGGCAGTATGAATGCCACTGAAAATCAGCTCGCGTGCTGCCTTTGGCATGCATGCCATAGGTTGCCTACCCTGACCTATACCAAATGTTGTTTCTAAAATCTTAATCTCCCAAAGCTCTTACAATGTCACTCCTGTGAACCCTGTGGTGGTTTGCCCTTGCCTTCCACATTCAGTTTATGCTTTTTCAACTTCAAGGAATTTTAAATCTTCACAACCAACTTTCCCTGTGTCATTTACTCCCATTCCCTTTCTGTCATCTAAAGCTCCTCTTAAAATTCCATTGTGAATAGCCCATTTGAGTCCTTCCTCCTCCCTACTTGTACAGCTCCCACCTCTCCCTCTTTTGTCCACCAAATTTTGTCATACTTCTCTCCTCACTCAAGTCACTGCTTATGGCTCAGTACCTTTCAGCAATAACCAACCACTTATAGAATGTATACAGCAACTTTTAAAAAAATCAAACTACACCACTTGAAAATTGATCCTTCAACTTATATATTCTATATTTGAACAGCACTCTCTAATTTATACTATATATCCCTTGAGAAAAGCTCTGTGGCTTCCCCTTCATTTGTTGAGCACCTAGCACATGGTTGGTTCTCAGTAAGTGATGAGCATGTACACCTAAATTATTTGGACAGGGCAGGGGGAAATGAGAATGTTATTTCCACAGTGTATTTGAAACATTTCTCTGCTATTCTGGAGAAGTTCAGGACTGCTGTAATAAAGCACAATCTTAACATTTTAACTGCCATTTAATGTGTTCACTTTTTAACTCATCCACCATTTTCTCAATATTAAAGGTCTGATTCTATAAGAAGATGGAAAAAAAATTATGTGAAGTGGATTTTTCAGTTACAAATAGTGATTCCTTACACTATCATATTTTAAAATTATTAGTTACAAAACGGTGCAGTAAATGGTAACCTCAAGGGTTAGATATAATAAAAGGCTCTTTGTCTTACACCTTGAAATAGCAAAGCGTCATCATTTGTACGCTGAGTGTTTAAAAGTGAAACAGAACCTTTAGTTTCATAAACAAAATGTAATGATTTCTGTTATTAGCACTAAGATACCTTTTATGTTTACTCTACATTTCTTTATTGTATATCTACAATACAAGTATTTAAGTTAGCTTTCTTATCTGAAAAGAGTAATAATACTCCGCTCTGACACAGTCCATTATATATTGAAAACACTGTACAAACATGAACTTACTTAATTCATCACCATATCCCTGTGTGTCAGGAACAAGTAGCGTTATCCCCACCATTTTACAGCTGCAGAAACAGAGCAGTGAAAATGACTTGCCAGGGTGAGTACAAATTGATATTAAGTAATCAAGAGTTTTTGGTTCTCAGTACTGTGGTTTAGCCACTAAACATTTTTATACAGAATTTAACTAGATAAACTTTCCAATTTAACGTTCGTTCTAAAACTCCCTGTAAGATTAACTTTTGCAGACTTTTCTAAATTAACTCTCAATGTCAGAAGACTGTTTAGAGGCAGATGGACAAGTATACATACAAAGATTTGAGTTCAGAAAGTTTCAAAATCAATCTCCATGTACGTATTTCAATATCAAATTACCGCACATAGTGAAATACGTGAAAATAGGGACTTAGCTAACTTGCACAAAAAGTACACTTTTCCTGTTTGGAGTTTAAGTTCAGCATTGAACGGTGTATTTATATTTCTATGTATATATATGTACACTCTATATTGCTATATATTTCCCAATATATCATTGATTGTTCAATGATGTATATGTTAACTGCAAAAATATTAAATCATAATTGTGAAATACAAATATTTCAATCTATTCTCAAACTTTGGCAGAGAGCTTCTTGTCTCAAATACTAAAATTTTCAAAGAGCTTCCTTGCTTGGTCTGTTAAGATCTGAAAGTGTGGTTACACAGGGCATAAATGGCAACTCACTGGGGCAGGGGGGAGGGAGAGAGAGAGAGAGAGAGAGAGAACTTTTTTTTGCCACAAAATGATTTTCAAAATAGCCTCCTAGGTCCAAGGAATGATTTTCAGCTGTTTATTACTTTCAAAATAAGTAACAGTTTTGTTTTGTTTTTAATCCTTCAGTAAGAATATCTGTTTTGTATGCTTTACAGCAGAAGTGACCTCCTTCTACAACTGCTGCATATGTAGAAGAACATCTAACCTGCAAAATCCATTTTTTCCTTGCATACATTTTATAACAGCGCATTGCAGATTTCCTTATGGCAGATTATCCCATTGCTTGATTGGCCTCTCAGCACTTAGTTTCTATTACATTTAAAATTATCTTCTTGTATTTCTGGATATCTGATTCTCAACTGTTGTGTCCTTTTGACCACTATAAATAATTTATCTTCTACTCTTTTATTATTGCCTTGGAGGCATATAGAAACTTTTGCTACTATTTGGTGAATTGCACATATACAATTCTGTAGTGTCTGAAGTGCTTCTTGGGACCCTGAAGCAATACTATTGCATTTTCCCAGTTATTATATGGTCTGATCAAATGCCCACTGAAATCAATGCAAGCTTTCCCATTGACTTTAATAGGAGTTGGATCAGAACCATAGTCTTTAATTTTTTCCACAATTTCATACTATCCCTCTTTGTTCATAGTCCTGCTTTACTGCTCAGATACCAGCCCATACCCATTCCTCTTCCCCTCGCCACATCTCTGCTACTTTGCTCAATTGGGGGCACAGAGGAACATTCTGGGGTGAGCTGCTGAGCAGCGGTGCCAGGTGGCTCTGGCCAGTCCCATGAATCCGGTTTTCAATTTAGGGAAATATGGTCAATCTAGCAGCCGTGTATTTCACTTAGGAGACTCACATGCAGTACCCAGAGGAGGTGGGGCTCGGAGTCTATTTAAACAAGGACTGCAGGAATACCTTCCCTGTTTGCATCTACTCTGGATGCCATAATAATGGCCAGATTGTTCGCAAACATATGTATCGACAAACGGCTAGCAGCACAGCAAATGTCCAATATTGAGACCGCTTCAAAATGCATTGATGTAGCTTGTTCTCCCCTAGAACGGCCATATACCTGTCCAGGGGGTGTAGCCGAAGCTGTTTCGTATGCAGTGTTGATGTAGGAATTTATTCCCTTAGAGATTATCTGTGAGGGGACTGACTGCCCCTGCATACAGTCTGCATATGACACAAATAGACAAGACAAAGCCTAACAGGGTTTAGTCCTGTTCAGATAAAAAGGTGAGACATCATGTGAAGTTCAATGCATGAAGATACTGCTTCGCTGGGTATCAACACAGCTTTAGGAAAAAACACAGGCAAATACACTGCCAGATGCAAATGAAAAATGTTGGGTGAGGCCACAATATCACTGTCTTTGAAAAACTGTTTATAAGGATCAGAGGGATAGCCATGTTAGTCTGGATCTGTAAAAAGCAACAAAGAGTCCCATGGCACCTTATAGACTAACAGATATATTGGAGCATAAGCTTTCGTGGGTGAATACTTATGTCGTCAGATGCATGTCACATACTGATGAAGTGGGTATTCACCCACGAAAGCTTATGCTCTAATATGTCTGTTAGTCTATAAGGTGCCACAGGACTCTTTGTTGCTGTGTATAAGGAGACTCTGCCATCAAAGCCTGTGACTTCCACACTCTCCTTGAAGAGGTCAGTGCCATGAGGCAGGCAGGTTTTTGACACAAGAGAGGAACGGAACCGGATGCCAGAGGCTCAAACGGAGGTCCCATTAGAGCCATCAAGGCTGATTTAAGGTCCTCCGAGGGAGCTGATTTCTGCACTGGCAGATGAAGATGAAGAATTCCTTATAAGAGTCTTGCTACCATGGCACTGGAAAACACTGATCTTACATGAATGGGTGGATGAAAGGCTGAGATTGCTGTTAGATGTACCCTCACGAAGCTAACTGTAAGGCCCAATACTAAAGATGTAGAAAATACTCCAAGATGTCCTGGATATAAGAAAGTGCTGGCTGAACTCCATGGGCCAATGACCACACTGAAAACTGCTTCCATTTTGCTAAAGAGTCCATTGCGGTAAAGGGTGTTCTACTATTGAGTAGGACCTGTCAAATGGCCACTGAACATCGTTCTTCCTTTTTACTCACCACAAAACAGCTATGTAGTGAAATACAGGGACCTGACCATGGGGTGCTAAGTGTGACTATGATTCTGCGTGAGCAGGTCAGGATGGAGAGGAAGGGGTATGGGAAGCTGAATCGATAATGTGAGAAGGTGTGGGGAAACCAACACTGCCTCAGCCATGCTGTGGCAATGAGGATGAGCTTGGCTTAACCAGCTTTCAGCTTGAGGATAACCTATGAAATGATCAGGATCAGAAGAAAAGCACACAGAAGAGCTGGTTGCTAGCTGAGGTGGAAGGTACCAGTCAGGGAGCCTGGACTGAGGCTCCCTCAGAAGCAGTACAGATAACACTTTCTGTTGTCCCTTGCAGTGAACAGGGTGATCATTGGGATGCCATTGGAAAGATGACTCAAAGAATGCTGGACTTCAGTCACCACTCACGACTCAGGTAAAAAATCCTGCTGAGATGGTCCGCGAGATGAGTCTGGACCCCAGGCAAGTGGTTGGCCATGAAAGCGACACTCACTCTAGTGCAGAACTGCCACAGTCTGATTGCCTGCTGGCAGTGCATCCTGGTGTATGCTCCTCCTTGCCTTTTCACATAATACATTGTGGCGCTCTGGTTGGTAAATATGTGAACGACTGAACCCTTGATGCAGTCTAGGAAAGTGTGACAGGCATTGTAGATTGCCCGAAGCTCCAGTACATTGACATGCAGTGAAGTTTCCTGCTTTGACCACAGACGCTGAACCTTCAGTGAACCCAGATGCACAGAAGGAAATAAACATGTTTTTTCCTAGTGGATGCCATCTTCTTTGATCACTACCACACAGCAAATCTGTCATTATGACTCCTAGTGATACCTTACTTCTGAAAAGAAGGAAAACTTGAGACTTCTCTTAAAAAAAGAGCCATTTGATCTGTACCTGAGAGAGAGACAGAGAGACTTAGTGAGCTGTACAACTTCTAAATTATCTGGGTTGGCAAAACTAAGAATGTCAAGAGATCAGTAGAATCTCCTTAGTTAGTAGAAGCAAATTTGCCTAACCTATAGGAATCACCTAGGTTTAGTGAACTGTTCTATGTGCTAAGCTTGGCTAAGACCACTAGATATATAAGAAGCTATGATAAGCATACATGAAGGACTTCCTTTAGTAAAGGTGGAAAGTAAACACTATCTTTGTACCTTTAAAGGAAAAAGGTTAAGTAGTACACAATAAAATAGTGGTTAAATGTTGCAGAAAAAATCCATTTTGAGTTACACCTAACTTTGAAACCCAGTTCATCATGCTCTAAGCCAGGAAACACTTGAAAAAAACTATACTTGTGAGCAACCTAATACATGATAGCATTCTTCACTGTAGTATAATTTGTAAAACAGTTTAGCTGCACGCTGCCTATTTCAAAACTTTAATAGTGTCCCTACTCAATGGAAGGTCTGAATGTTCAGAATCTTGAAAATCAGGCCACTTATTTGGGTGTTTAAATATGCATTTAGGTGCATTACTTTAGGCACCTCAGCTTTAAAATGTTGAACTATGTTCTTATGTTTGCTTGTTTTTAAATCAAGAAAAGAAAAGAAAACTGCCAGCTTCAAATTTTCATTTTCTGCTTTTGTATGTATCTGTCACATTTATGTGTTTTTTTTTTTTAAACGATGAAGGGGAGAAATAATTTTGCAATTTTAATGAAATGCAGATTTATTCACGAGGTTGAAACAAAGCTTTTTTTTATTAAAAGCTTTTGAAAAAACCTAACGTTACATGACAGATACATACACTCTGGGGTTTGTTTTCCTCTACATAATAATGCCTAGTGTCAATGGCAATTATGCATACAGACACATGGAAAGAAGAACTTATTTATAACTTCCAAGCTTGAACATTTTTATATAGTAAGCCAGGTTTTAAGGTAAGGAGATTTTTTAAATTATTAATATAGTCAAACACACTGCTCTTGGCACTGTACTATAACACAAATAGTCCCTACTTCAATAATTTACACTCTAGTGGTACAGATTCTGTGAACACTTACAAATATTAGTACTTTTACTCAAGCGGGTATTAACATTCAGTTAAATGGAAGTACTTGGTGAATAAAGTTATTTGTGTGTGTGTTTACAGAAGCACATTCCAATAGTACAAGAAGGAAGGGCGCACTGGAGGAGGGAGCTAGATAGCAGGGTTTTTTGTGTTTTTTTTTCCTTATTATTTGTATTTTGTAGAAGTACAGGCTCATTTCTTATGTGAATTTTGGAAGAGGTGAGTCACAAAGGAGATATATGACCAAGGAAAAGTGGTGAAGGCTTAGCAAACTGAAAGTGCATGGAAATAAGTATGGAGAAGAGAGAGAAAGAAAAATTAGTGAGGCATCAATGCTTCAATAATGGGCATAACTGAGGGGTTTGGTGAATATAATACATTCCAAGATATAGTCTGGAATGGAGTTGTCATGCCTATGGGTAAGGAAAAGACATTTGATCTTTGCATGATAAACAAGGGGAGTCTGTGGAGGGATTAAAAAGAAAAGAGGCATCAGGATCAGATCACTGAGTGAGAAGAAAAAAATGGCAGCACCATTTTGGACCAACTGGAGTGGGGAAATAAGAGCACGAGAGTGATGTGGCAGAAGTCTACAAGGCAGGAACTGATTATATAAGCCAACAAAGTTTTGTATAATACCCTTTAAACCATCTGGAATCAGGTTTAATATTTAACAATATACAATCACAAGTGCAAAATTACATTCACAAACTCTAGAGTGAATTTTCAGAATCATACATTAAGATATTCTTCTTTATTCTCTGTGATCAACAGATATTATTTGAGATCCACAGAGACCCAACAGTTCTGAAGGAACTCAAATGTGAAAATGCAGATCTACTAACTACTTTGTAACCTATCATTTAAATCAACTTCTGTACCAAATGACTGGAGGATAGCTAATGTGACATCAATTTTTAAAAAGGGCTCCAGAGGTGATCTTGGCAATTACAGGCCGATAAGCCTGACTTCAGGACCAGGCAAGCTGGTTGAAACTATAGTAAAGAACAAAATTGTCAGACAAAGAGCTGAACAAAATTTGTTGCAGAAAAGTCAACATGGATTTTGTAAACTGAAATAATCTCTCACCAATCTACTAGAATTCTTTGAGGGGGGAGGGTCAACAAGCATGTGGACAAGGAGGATCCAGTGGATATAGCATACTTAGGTTTTCAGAAAGCCTTTGACAAGTTCCCTCACCAAAAGCTCTTAAGCAAAGTAAACCATCATGGGAGAAGAGGGAAGGTCCCCTCATGAATTGGTAACTGGATAAAAGATAGGAAATGAAGGGTAGGCAAATATGATCAGTTTTTAGAAGGAGAGAGATAAATAATGATGTCTCCCAGGGGTCTGTACTGGAACCAGTCCTATTAAACATATTCATAAATGATCTGGGAAAAGGGGTGACAGTAAGGTGGCAAAATTTGCACATAATACAAAACTCCTGAAGATAGTTAAGTCCAAAGCAGACTGTGAAGAGCTACAAAAGAGTCTTACAAAACCGAGTGACTGGGTAAGACAATGGCACATGAAATTCAAGTTGATAAATGCAAAGTAATGCACACTGGAAAACATAATCCCAACTCTCTCTCTCTCTCTCTCTCTCTGTGTATACATACATACATATACATATACATATATATATATATAATGGTGGGGTCTAAATTAGCTATTACCACTCAAAAAAAACCACGTCATTTTGGATAGTTCTCTGAAAACATCCCCTCAATGTGCAACGGCAGTGAAAAAAGCGAACAGAATGTTGGGAATCATTAAGAAAGGGATAGATAAAGAGACAGAAAATAACATATTGCTTCTATATAAATGCATAGTATGCCCACATCTTGAATACTGCATCTATCTCAAAAAAGATTGAAATTGGAAAAGACTCAGAAAAGGGCAACAAAAATTATTAAGGGTATGGAACAGCTTCCGTGTGAAGAGAAATTAATAACAACATCGGGACTTTTCAGCTTGGAAAAAAGACAACTAAGGTGGGGATATGATAGAAGTCTATACAATCATGACTGGTGTGGAGAAAATAAATAAGGAAGTGTTATTTCCTCCTCATAACACATGAACACATAATTTGCGGGTCACCAAATTAAATTAATAGGTAGCATGGTTAAAATAAACAAAAGGAAGCAAAAGGAAGTATTGTTTTCACATAGCGCACAACCTGTGGAAGTCCTTGCCAGAGTATGTTGTGAAGGACAAGACTATAACAGGCTTCAAAAAAGAGCTAGGTAAGTTCATGGGGGACAGGTCTATCACTGGATATTAACCAGGATGGGCCTCTATCTGCCTGAAGCTGGGAATGGGTAACAGGCAATGGATCACTTGATGATTACGTGTTCTGTTCATTCCCTCTGGGGCACTTGCCATTGACCCCTGTCAGAAGACAGGATACTGGGCTAGATGGACCTTTGTCTGGCTCAGTATAGTTGTTCTCATGTTTTTATCTATGAAACGTAGTTAAAGTATATATACACAGCAAGTCGCCTTGGTGACAATAGATGACATAAGCTTCCAAGTTTCCCTACAAAAGCAGTAAAACTTTGACTGGCCTTCTGCAAATTCTCCCCAAGAAGTGACTCAGTCCTACACTTCTCTCCCTGCCAGTTTCCTGCACCTCATTTCATACATAGAAACTGCATTTGCATTTATCTCTCACATGGCAATAGCCTTTCCAAATCCCTACAATGCCCAGAGCTATTAAACATAATTCAAAATTCAGTTACATCCACTTTCCTCATGTTATTCAACTGAAAATTGATCAATGTTCTAAAAGTTATCTCTCACCATTTTCAGTGGCCAATCTACCTTTACCATACTGGCAAGGAATGTTAGAGACAACAAGAAGGGGTTCTTCAAATATGTCAGACAAAAAAAGAAAGGAAAAAAAGATCAAGGACAATGTGGGTGTGCTGCTCAATGGAAGTGGTGAACTGGTCATGGAAGATGACAGGAAGGTAGAGCTGATCTATGTCTACTTTGCTTCAGTCTTCTCACAAAAAAATGTGATCGGACAACTAGCGAAGTTACAATAGACAATAAAGGGGAAGGGATGCAGATTAGGATAAGTAAAGAACATGTAAGAAATCTTCCCGACCAGTCTGAATGAATTCAAATCAGCAGGTCCTGATGCTATTCACCTGAGGGTACTGAAGGAATTAACTGAAGAAATCTCAGAGCCCCTGGCAATAATATTTGCAAACTCATAGATGACAGGAGAGGTCCCAGGAGACTGGAAAAGGGCTAACATAGTGGCCATCTTTAAAAAGGAGAAGCCAGGGAACTACAGACCTGTCAGTCTGACTTCAATACCTGGAAAGCTACTAGAGAAATGTATAGAACGGGTAGGCAACCTATGGGAAATGTGCCGAAGGCGGCACGCAAGTTGATTTTCAGTGGCACTCACACTCCCCAGGTCCTGGTCACCAGGCCGGGGGCTCTGCATTTTAATTTAACTTTAAATGAAGTTTCTTAAACATTTTAAAAAACATATTTACTTTATATACAACAACAGTTTAGTTCTATATTATAGACTTATAGAAAGAGACCTTCTAAAAACATTCAAATGTATTACTGGCACGCAAAATCTTAAATCAGAGTGAATAAATGAAGACTCGGCACCCCACCTCTGAAAGGCTGCCAACCCCTGGTATAAAACATTTAATTTGCAAATATCTAGAAGAAGAAGAGGTAATCACTAGCAGCCAGCATGGATTTACCATAAACGTATCATGCCAAACCAGCTTGATTTCCTTCTTTGATAAGATAACTACTTTGGTGGATAGAAGGAATGCGGTATGTATCTTATCATTTGCCCTTCTGTTTTCTGTGTTTCGGTCTTGTTTTGTCTTCTAGGAAACAGGATGGGACTTAAACAGCCCCAGTCCATCTCAACTAACATTTTCTCTTCCCACAGTGACACTGATAAAATGAAATCCTTACTTTGTACTTCACATTTCAAATGCTTTAACTATTTGTTCTTTAATAAAAATTAAAAAGATGTTGAATGGTGCTTGTTGCCATAGAACTAACCAGGTTGAGGTCTCTGTACTAGAAACTCCCAAGAAACCTTGTTTAACTATTTAGTGTTGCACAGTGGCAGGGTAATGTTAACATCTTTGACTCTCCAGGCCCATTAAGTGTATTGAGATTTACACAATGGGGAGGTTCTTTCAACTGTATATTACATAAGACATAGTTAACCACGTAAACACAAAGCCGAATAGTAACATACATAGCAGCCTCAAGTACTTCTAATTATTTTTTTCTCAAGGACTCCATGTTCTTTACAGGCTTTCTAATCAGGCAAGCAACACTGCATAGGAAGAGTGAGCATCTCTTGGAAGAAGGAATAGCAGACTGCTATCATAGGGCTTTTTCTCTCCTCCCCTCCCACAAAATGCTTAACTCCCTCCTGCATTGCCCAAGTTTTACATCATGATCTACATAAGAGCAATGGCCAATAGACTGATTATTGTTACACAAAGCAAAAGAAGTATTCTGATCACTACTCTCAGATCATTTTTTGCAGGATACCCAAACAGGCTATCTGAGAAACATCTGCCACTGGCACGTTCCTGCATATTGTTCTTATAGGGAATGCACATTCATTTTTTTTCAAGCTTAACAGGCCTCTCTGATGCAAATTAGCTTTCACTTAGACAATGTGCACAATACAGAAGAGAGTTTACAGACTGCCCATTAAAAACCAAACAAAGCCTGCAGAAGAGAAGACTAAGGGGGGATTTGATAGTAACCTTCAACTACTTGAAGGGATGCTCCAAGGAGGAAGGAGCTAGGCTGTTCTCAGTGGTGACGGAGGACAGAACAAGGAGCAATGGTTTGAAGTTGCAGTTGCGGAAGTCGAGGCTGGATATTAGAAAAAACTTTCTGACTAGCAGAGTGGTGAAGTATTGGAATTGGTTACCTAGGGAGGTGGTAGAATCTCCATCTTTAGAGCTATTTAAAGTCCGGCTAGACCGCACCCTGGCTGGGATTATTTAGGGAAAATGGTCCTGCCTTTAGCAGGGGGTTGGACTAGATGACCTCATGAGGTCCCTTCCAATCTTTTGATTCTATGATTTCCAGAGCTGCTTTGTCACACTTGGATTCTGTGCTCTAAGGTATTGTCTAATTTTAATATTGACAATGAAAAGAAATCAAAATGGAAGTTAGTTTAATGACTTCACAGAAACTGGAACTGTAATGAAAATAATTAACAACCTTCTTTGATAACACATTGATCTTTCCATCTTCTATGCATGATGTCTCTGTATGACTGTCAAGTGTCAGCTCCTGAATATACATTGGTACTTTCAGAAAAAGGTAGACCTCATTCATACCAGATAAAAAGACCTAGGGCATAGGAATTCAGCACTCATTTCTACCCCTGTTCAGACCTCTGAGGTGGCTGGGGGATGGACCCTTCAAATCCTGTCCTCTCAATGATACTTTGAGTGGCACATTATTAAACTAACCTGCTCTTCTCTCTGCAGTGTCCCAGCAAAGGGTGTTCCCATGCCCTCTGTAATCTACCAAATGAAATATTATTACTATCAGCTGCAGGAGGACATTTGGAACAGAACTACCTTGTTCCTGGTCATTACTCAGGGATCTCTTCTGCTTCCCCAACTGAGTTTTTGTGGGAGTCTTCCACAGGCAGACTCTTCAAGCCCTTGAAAAGGCTCTCTCTCCCCTTTTTCTCCATACTCTTGAGATTGTTATTGAGAATCATGATTTTACTGCCTGGAAACTGGTATCTCCAAATCCTAGACTGTGGGGTTGAGTGTGCTTGGAATATAACCAGAGTGAAAATTCTATCTTCTACTCTGCATCACTTATTTCTTGCACTTTGGCAACTCTAGAGGTTATTGTCCCTCAGATTAGAGATCTAAAATCCTGAATCATCCAAAAGATTGCCTTTCCACTTCTCAAAATCTCTTGGATAGTACTAACCAGGAAAGGGAATGCTTTACCCAACATCAGAGTGTCTCCAGTTGTATTTACACAAAGTACACTTATTCAGATTTTCAAAAAGAAGTGCAGAGGTTTTAATCACAGATCTTCCATTAAATCCTGATCAGCAATCTTACCTATTAGGAGTTCCAAACTTTTGGAACCACCTAGAAGTTTTCTAATTCCTCATAGGTCCTAGACTTCCACATCTATGAAGGGCCCATGTTTCAGGAAACCTATCTTCAGGAGTGCCTAATCCTTCTATTCTGTTCAGATTTTTATACTGTGGATCCAAGTTACTGTAGGGAAAGTGACTATCCACAAGCAGTGAGCTCATGTCCACAAGGTGCGTGTTCAAAATAATGAAACAATGACTGTAGGACATCTCTGTCAAAGCAGGTGTCAGACCTGGAGCCCTTGATCAACAAATTGTGCAGGGTATATATGTGAACTGCTCCACAGATCTCTGAGATTGGAACACCTCTTAGGGAAGCTATGGAAGCCATTTGTGCTCTGGTGAAGAGGCTTAACTGAGAGGTGCAAGACTGTGTGATCCTCTGTGAAACGATGATGAGCCAAAACAACTGCCAAGTAGACTCTCATGAAGTGAACGGAAAGTCCCAAATGCTTCAGGGCAGCAAGTAATCTAAAATAACGGTTACTGGGGTCCCTAATGATAACAGGTGCTTCTGCATATCCCAGACAGTCTCTTCTATTTTGCTGCATAAGTCAGTCCAGTGGAGTACTTTCTACTACAAATTAGAATGTTTTAAACTTTTGTGGAGCAGTTTCGGTCTGTGGCCATCACCCCCATCAGCATCTAGTTTGCGAGGTGCTGCAATGCTGTGTCCCTGGGAGGGTGAGGGGTAGAATCTGAGCTTTGGTATGCATGAGCACATCAGTCTGAGCTGGACACATGATTGGGAGCTGAGTTGACAAGGTCAGAAGTGCTCACTCACATAGCTGGGAGCAGCTTAGATGCTAGAAGCTGTGCGGGAACAACCCAGGGAGTGAGGATTCTCACAACAGAGCAGGGTAAGGCTGGCTCCCAGAGTCGAGGATTGGAGTGACCTAGCAGATCACTGGCTGAGAACACCAATTCTACCTCTTGGAGCAGTGGAAAAAAGTACCTCTGGAGTTCTAGGACAGTGGGGTTTAGTCTTATTTACTAGTACCAAATAAGAAAAAAGGTTGGTGTCCCATTCTAGGCAGATGAACAACAAATTCATCTGTTATTTAAATTTCCTCTCTCTCTATTATGGAACTTGCCTCCTTTCTCCTTCTTTCTTCAAGAGAGTGTGGTCAAGGAGAGTTTAGAGGTTCTTGCAAATTCTGTAAAAGGTGAATGAGATCTTCTTGACATGGAGCAATCATAGACTCATAGAAGATCAGGGTTGGAAGAGACCTCACGAGGCCATCTAGCCCAACTCCCTGCTCAAAGCAGGACCAACATCAACTAAATCATCCCAGCCAGGACTTGGTCAAGCCAGGACTTAAAAACCTCTAAGGATGAAGATTCCACCACCTCCCTAGTAACGCATTCCAGTGGTTGACCATCCTCCTAGTGAAAATTATTTTCCTAATATCCAACCTAAACCAGCCCCACTGCAACTTGAGACAGTTACTCCCTGTTCTGTCATCTGCCACCACTGAGAACATCCTAGCTCCATCCTTTTTGGAACCCTGCCTCAGGTAGTTGAAGGCTGCTATCAAATCCCTCCTCACTCTTCTCTTCTGCAATCTAAACAAGCACAGGTCCTTCAGCCTCTGCTTGTAAGTCACATGCCCCAGGTTAATAGCTTGATGAATGATACTTATAAACTCCACAATGATCTGGTATGTACTTAAAAAACTAAACACTGATATTACCTTGGGGGGCGTAGAAGAGAGAGAGAGAGAATGAACAAACCTACGATTGTTCTTTTAAGACAGTGTTTCTCAGACTGTGGGTCGACCTCAAGGGTAGTTACGACCCTATTTTAATGAGGTTGCCAGGGTTGACTTAGACTTTTTGGGGCCCGGGGCTGAAGCCCGAAGGCTCCAGCCCTGTGTGGCAGGGCTCAGGTTACAGACCCCCTGCCTAGAGATGAAGCCCTTAGGCTTAAGCCCTCCTGCCAGGAGTGGTGGAGCTTGGTCTTTGAATATCTTCCCACCCCCACCTGGAGCGGCAAGGCTCAGGCTTCAGTCCCCTCCTCCTGGGGTCATGAAGTAATTTTTGTTGTCAGAAAGGGGTTGTGGTGCCATCACATTTGAGAACTGCTCCTTTAAGAGATGGCAATGGAATAAAACTGACTAAGAGAGAATGAAAGCACAACACTGATGCAGCGGGCAAAGCAACTAGCAAAGGAATTTGATTGGCTTGGAGAAATAGTCACCAACCATGTAAAATTACTAGGTAGTGCTTGGGTGCAACTGGAGGAAGAACAATGAACTGGCTGCTGAGACACAGATTCAGATTGAAAATCTGGGAAACCAGCATATACAGTATAATCTCACTCTTATAATTTGTATTTCTGACACACAAAACTCAGTCTGTCACCATGTAACTAAGTACCATCTGAACAACACCATCAGATGACTCTGCCAGTCAAATTAATTGTAAATCAACACTCCTACACCATTCAGGGGCTGTTTTTTTAAAAAACAAACAAACAAAACATCAGTCTTTGCAACACAATACAAAAAAGATGTGAAATAATTAAAAAACAGAAGGTTTTAACCAGCCTGAGAGGCCATAAGCACTAAAAATCATAATCAACAAGTTGAATTACACCCAGAAACAAACAGCTACCCATCACAAAGTATGGAGCATTATCAAAATATCCTAATAGAGATATGCTACACTGAAGAGGTGAGTCACACAGTGATGAATTAAGGAGGACTCCCATGCTGTGGACTTAATTGACAAAAGTTTGGCAAGCACCCATTGCACATGGCACAACCATCATCCAGTTTACAGCATCACTTCCTTCTTTTGTGGATTAATTTTGGCTAGGGTCAGTCCTCATCCATCCCTATGCCCACCAGCACTGGAAAGAATAAGCAGACTCCAACATCTGGATTTGATTTTAAAAATTATACAACTGCGTAGCATATTGGTGACAATGTAGTTCAAACTCACTTGTGAAAGCTTTCCAACCTAGTATTTACTACTGAGGCTCCTAAAACCATATTTAGGCACTTAAATAAAAATGGCCCAATTTTCAAAGGTGCTAAAAGTCCCCACTGACTTCGTTAAGATGTGCAGGTGCTTAGCACTTTTGAAAAATCATGTAATTTATATTTGGGGGCCCAAATAAAATTTTAGAACCTTAATTATAGACACCCTTATTGGAAAACTTTGGACACTTTCTCTCCCAGAAACTGTACATGTACTCTGAACACTAAGAGATAGCACAATAGCACCACTGGAATTTAACATGAGACCCCCCTATGGAGATAAAAAAGTACTTTAATTACTCAAAACAACCCATTAGTTCCCCAAAATGAATGTATGAACACCATCCAATCCATCTTGGATTCCAAACTGGGAAAACTAGTTCCTCTGGACTGCAGCCAGACTATTGTTCTAGAGTGAAACCATTTGAATGACAGACAATCCAGGTTGAGGACTCTTGATGGCTTTCCCATTGTTATCCTTTCTGGTAGGTGTAAGGATTTCTTGTCCCAGCCCAGGATGGAGGTTATGCTGCAAAAGTGAAGGGTGCTGCACAGGCTGCAATCAAAATGGTATTCACAAAACAGAATGGAGTTTGCAGATTGATATGGATACGTACAGGCACAGAGTAATCCATTACGCTCAGTCTGCTCCTTCTGCTCTTTTCTTTCAGTAATACTGTAATACAATAGTGTGGCTGTGGCTATTTAAACTCCTCTCATAAGACAGAGGCAAATGCAGTCCATAAGCTTGACGAATATGGTCTTTATCACACAAGATTAATTATTTATGTGGCAATAATAAAGTCTGATGAAATATAATAAAAATAACTATTCCAGGTAGTTGCACAATGTACCACAAATATCACCACAATATACTCCAGTTTTCCTATGATGAAAGCATGGATGTTTCCCTAAGAACATGCAACATCACTATTTATTCACAAAAGTAAAGCATGGATAAATTAATAATTCCTCCAGCTACTAGGGACTCAATACTAAAAGTAGCATCATTAATAAATGTATAAATCATTTGTAAAACAAAACATATATAAATACATCTACATTCATAAGTAGTAGTAATGTATGCCAATTGAAACTGAAAATTAAAAATGAATGAGAACAGAAATAGACAGACCGACCGACCACTACTTATGAATGTGGATGTAACTGTATATGTTTTGTCTTACAAATGCTTTATACATTTATTAATGATGCTCCATATATATACACATATAAATATACACAAATACATATATGAATGTAGTTTGGATGTGAGTGACCACTATGTCACCAAGGGGGGGGGGGAAAAAAAAAGTGTGAATCTAGGGATTGTGGCAGGAAAAGCTACATGAGCCATGAGAGGTGTCACTGTGCAAGGCAATATAGTTCCCACCAAATTTATGTAAGCTAGAAAAATTATTAACTGCGACAGTTTGCGTAGCCAATCACTATTTTACTCATAGTGCTTCCTACAGTAGTATGACAATGCTGAGAAGCCTCTCAATTTCTAACTCTGTGCCCAGTAAGTTTAAAGTAGTCATGCTATGTCTTCATATATAGAAGGAACTCTTAACTGAGATAGTATATGTAAAAGTCTTCTGCTGCTTAGATTGAGATGTACAAGATGCTACGCTATACAATGAGGCAGTAAAGTGGAATTTATCTTCCCTGGTTTCCAGTACTTCTATTGCATGAAGAATTTATAGAAAGGAAAGAAAAGAGGAAATTTCTATGATTAATGTTTTTTTGCTTTTATTAAAATGATTACATGATAAACTTTTCAGAACTACTGTGTTAATTTTGGAAAAGTATTGTTTAACTGCAGTTGGTTCTTATGATAAAAAGATCAGAAGATTAAAGTACTTTGAGGTCTGTTCATACAAAATAAAAAATAAAAATCTATAAAGTATAATCTGGAAGCCGTTTTGGGGACTATCTTAGAGCTCTATTTTATTATTAGAGGTAGCAGGCTTATATCTGGAAGTTCAACTGATTGACCTACATAGTATATACATCAGATTATTAAGTGCGACATTTCATGTTAGCTTTAAATTAAAATAAATGTAACTTGTTAGTTACAGACATTAAAGTGCCATAAAAATTAAAATTTTCATTTAATAATACAAACCTTTACTAGCTTTGTCTAAATGCTGCAAATCTTCAGTAAAATTCAGGACATCAGGATACTTCTCTTCACATATTTCAACCAGAAAATGGAGCAAAGTTGTTTTCTGATCTGCTGACTTTGTGTCCTTTAACTAGAGAAGTTAAAAAAAAAAAATAATAATAATATATATATTGGAAACGAGAATGCTTCGAATTATTCAACATACTCTCACAATTGTGAATGTTATGAAGATAAGAGCCAAGCTGTTAAACCAATGCAGCTTATGTAAGCAAAACGTAACATGATTGATTCGCTGTTTTTGTTGATTTATTTTGGTTTATTTTTGGTTAAAATTTAAAGTAGATTCTAAATACTGACCAGTTTCACACTTATCTACTAAATATTTGGTCTTTTTCCAATGAAAAGTAAAGGAGTATGCTAAATTTTGAAACATGAAGCTCAAAAAAATTAAGCTGCATATACATGACTCCAGAAATGCAAGGGATGCAATATATTAAAGCACAAGAATGGTATGCAGTTACGAAGATGTCTGTGCTCTTTTTTAAATGAAAAGAACGAGATTCCAATAACAAACTTATTTCCAATCTTGAACAATTATATATAAAAATACTGTTTCACATTGGCTATTTACATAAGAACATAAGAATGGCCCTACTGGGTCAGACGAAAGGTCCATCTAAGCCCATTATCCTGTCTCCCAACAGTGGCCACTGCCAGGTGCCCCAGAGGGACTGAACAGAACAGGTAATCATCAAGTGATCCATCTCATTGCTCATTCTCAGATTTTGGCAAACAGAGGTTAGGGACACCATTCCTGCCCATCCTGGCTAATAGCCATTGATGGATCTATCCTCCATTAATTTATCTAGTTCTTTTTTGAACTCTGTTATGGTCTTGGCCTTCACAACATGCTCTGACAAGGAGTTCCAGAGGTTGACTGTGCATTGTGTGAAGAAATATTTCCTTTTATTTGTTTTAACCTGCTGCCCATTAATTTCATTTGGTGACCCCTACTTCTTGTGATATGAGAAGTAGTAAACACATCCTTATATACTTTCTCTAAACCAGTCATGATTTTATAGACCTCAATCATATCTCCCCTTATCCGCCTCTTTTCCAAGCTGAAAAGTCCCAGTCTTATTAATCTCTACTCATATGAAACCCATTCCATTACCCTAATAATTTTTGTTGTCCTTTTCTGAAACTTTTCCAATTCCATTACATCTTTTTTGATATGGAGAGACCACATCTGTACACAGTATTCAAGATGTGAGCATATCATGGATTTATACAGAGGCAACATGATATTTTCTGTCTTATTATCTACCCCTTTCTTAATGATTCCCAGTATTCTGTTCAATTTTTTTGACTGCCGCTGCATATTGACTGGATGTTTTCAGAGAATGAGCCACAATGACTCGAAGATCTCTTTCTTGGGTGACAACAGCTAATTTAGACCCCGTTATTTTATATTTATAGTTGGAATTATGTTTTCCAATGTGCATTACTTTGCATTTACCAACATTAAATTTCATGTGCCATTTTGTTGCCCAGTCACCCAGTTTTGAGAGATCCTTTTGTAGCTCTTCGCAGTCTGCCTGGGTCTTAACTCTTTAGTAATTTTGTATCATCTGCAAATTTTGCCACCTCACTGTTTACCTCTTTTCCCAGATCATTTATTAATACATTGAATAGGACTGGTCCCAGAACAGACCCCTGAGGGACACCACTATTTACCTCTCTCCCTTCTGAAAACTGACCGTTTATACCTACCCTTTGTTTTCTATATTTTAACCAGTTACCAATCCATGAGAGAGCCTTCCCTCTTATCCCATGGCAGCTTACTTTGTGTAAGAGCCTTTGGTGAGGGACCTTGTCAAAAGCTTTCTGAAAATCTAAGTACACTATATCCACTGGATCCTCTTGGTCCACATGCTTGTTGACCCCTTCAAAGAATTCTAGTAGATTGGTGAGACATGATTTCCCTTTACTAAAACCATAGTCTTGTTTCACATCACAATCACTTTTGGAATGAGTGGAAATGCATATATCAGATTTGACCCACAGGGTAACAGGGATGCGTCTGTGAGGGAAACCAGGACTGTGACTTGCTCTGGAACAAAACTGATGGCATTTTCTGTTCTGTTCTGCCTTCTGGAAAAAGGGTTACGCTGGCATCCCTTCATGACTGGAATATAAACCTAACAATGTTTTTGTTCAACCACCATTTGTGATCTTCCAGGAACCTTCTGCTAAGATGATTTGAGAGAATTTCTGCAACCCTGTGAGATGAGAGGCCATAAGCAGGATTCCATTTTTGATGCAAAAATTCCAAAACTTGATTGCTTCCTGATACTTTAGGTTGGATCTTGTTTATTCAGGGTTGCCCAGCAGGATTTAGATCACCTGACTCCTGATGTGAGTTATGAAGCCTTGATGCACCCAGTATATGGCTTGAAGCTCTAGAACAGGGGTAGGCAACCTATGGCACGGGTGTCGAAGGCGGCACATGAGCTGATTTTCAGTGGCACGCACGCTGGCTACTGGTCCCGGCCACTGGTCCAGAGAGCTCTGCGTTTTAATTTAATTTTAAATGAAGCTTCTTGAACATTTTAAAAACCTTATTTACTTTACATACAACAATAGTTTAGTTACATATCATAGACTTATAGAAAGAGACCTTCTAAGAATGTTAACATTTATTACTGGCACCAGAAACCTTAAATTAGAGTGAACAGATGAAGACTCGGCACACCACTTCTGAAAGGTTGCCGACCCCTGCTCTGGAATGTTTATCTTCAGAGATGATTTCTCTTCAGTTCATAATGCTTGAATCCAAAAAACTGATATATATACAAATCACACCCTGAGGCAGATACATCCATAGTGGAAGTTTTTGACTGGAGAGGATGAAAGAATAATACTCCCTAATGAGGACAGACCCTTGGAAAGTATGTGAATCAGCAAGTCCAGAGGGGTTTTGATTGGATGGTACACATACTTCAACCATATATCTCTGGTGAAGTCCAGCATGCTAAGTCACCTACATGTAGAATGCCATGTGTCCCAACCACACACAAGATCTCATGTTGTCTTTGGGTGAGATTGCAGACTATTGCATAGGAAAAAGAGGATCCCCCAGTGAACCTGAGGATCACCCCAGTGAACTTGATTCTTTGAACAGGGGATAGAATCAGTTTGTCTTGTTAATTATCAGGTCTTGTTGAGCAAATAGTGAGTGGAGATGTGCTGGATGCTATGTTCTACTTGCTGACTGGAGTTGCTGAGGATCAACTAGTCATGTAAACAGGGGAATACCTGCTTGCTGATTCTTCTGCGGTGAGCCACCACTTCTGTCATGTACTTTGTAAATACTCTTCAGACAGATGACTGACCATAGGAGGGAAAAGTGTATTGGTAGCAGAGGTCTACTACGTGAAACTGAAATATTCTGTGAGTGGGATGGATCACTACATGAAAGCAGGCACCCTGTAAACCAAGAGCAGCATACCAGTCATTGGGATCTAAGGGAGGACTAGAAGGCACAGAAACACTGCAAAAAATGATCTTGATGAAGGTTTTTAGTTTCCACTGGTCTAGAATTAGCTTCAGACCCCCTTTTCTCTTGGATATGGAGCAAGTATTGAGAATAAAAATGTCCTCCCCAGTTTTGAGAACATCCTCTATAACTATGAGACACAGAAGAGTTTGCACCTCTTGCATGCATGCATACTTTGTGAGATGAGTCCCTGAAAAGGGATAGGGGAAAGGTGCATGAGGATAGAGCATAGACTGGAACTGTATCTTAAAATACAGTCCCACAGTGCTTGGGACTCACTCGTCTGTTTATGGTCTTCTAGAACTGAAGAAATGGGACAATCTGTCCCCAAAAGTTGGGGTAGGTCAGAGAGAGAGAGAGAGAGAGAGAGAGGGGCAAGGAAGATCGAGCACAACTGGTCTGCCACTCTTGGGGAAGCAGACATATAGGCTGCTTAGACTGAGGCGAGTGTTGCTGAAATGTGAGGTACAAAGCAGAAGCAGCAGCAGGAGGCTTGTGCTGTCTCTTAGAGGCATGAGGCTGCCTTAGTGGATAGTACAACTGTCTCTGCTGCTGTTATAGCCTGCTACCTTTCCTCCTTGGTTCAGCATATAAAAACATGAGTGAGTAAAGTGTAACCTGAAAGTCTTTAAGGGAACGCAAGATCTCATCATTATTATCTGGAAAGAGATTAGATCCCTCAACTGGCAAATCCTTGATTTGATGCACTTCTGCAGGAATTCCAGAAGACAAGGGCCACAATGACCTCCATAAGTGTCTGCTGCTGCCATCTCTGAGTCTACGAAATCAAAGCAGCTTGGAGGGACATCCTCACTACAAGATGACCTCCCGAGAACCAAGGCTTTGAATTGCTCTTGAGTCATCAAGGAGCTTATCAGAAAATTTAGATATGGAATCCCAAATGATGTATTCATACTGTGAATACATTTTCCTATCATACAAATCCAACTTGTTGGGCACCTTTTCCTTTGGTGAAGCCTTGAAGCAACCCTGCCATCACTCTTAATTAGCTGGAGTAAAGATCAGAGAGCCAGATGTTGGGTGGGACAAGAATTGTACGTATCCATGGGAGGGAACTTGGAAACATTGCTCAGTTGTTTTAGCAGTTGGTGTCAGGAGGCTTGGTCTGCCAAAATACCTTGGTTGTTTCTAACAATGCTTCATTAATAGGCAGAGCAACTCTGGCAGGCACTGGAGTTTGGAGAACAACAAGTACATTCTTTTGTTTTAAACTTCCTGCCTATTAATTTCATTGGGTAACCCATGGTTCTTGTGTTATGTGAAAGGGTAAATAAGCTCTAAAACCTTTTGCAGTCTCCGTTTTCAAAATGTAATAAAGCATTAATCTCATACTGCAGCAATTCGTAAGATTTTGGTTGCTAAAAGCATCCCAGAACTGAAGTTTTTCTGTATCATATATACTCTCCCTATATAGTAGAATTACAACAGCTGGATAGAGCTATGATTGTGGAAACATGACTGTTTAAGATAGCAGCAGCAACAACTTAGGTTTTAAACAATTACCAAACTCAGCATAGATATATGAAAGGTTTTCCAAAACCAAAACTGAGTATCAGACTAAATTTTTTGTATGGAAAGTTTATTTTACTTATTGTAGATGAATGCCTCACATGATTTAATATTAAAAAAACCTGAGACATGCCTGGTTTAGAAAACTTTATATAAAATCAATATAAATGTTTTTAGGACTATACAAAGGTTTTTTTGTTTTATTTTTCTTCTCCAGTTTGGGTTTTTTATTCAGATTAAAAGAAAAATAAAAACTGTCTGTGCATGTTAGCAATTAAACTGTTACAACTAGGAGGAACAGTTTAAAGACATCAAGATTTATGGGATTCTGATGTATAGAATACTTCACCCAGAGGCCCCCAGAAAAATTCTAGCTTTAGAAGGATATGGCAGTTAGTTTCTGCTTGGCTGACACATCATATTCCTAAGCCCACCTAAACCATATGCCTTTCTGCCTTTAGTGTTGGTCACCAGTGAGGATGACAGGAAAAGGTAGTCTCAGACTGCATTTTACAAAAAATACCTGTCATCATGTGGATTCTCTATTGTGTTTAACACTCAAATCCTTAAGATCTTAGAATAATCAGAAAAGGCAGACCTGACTATGATGTAGTTGGCAAGGAGGAGTGCATGACTATTTTTGACAGGCAACTCCAGGTTTCTCTCATTGGCTTCCTTAAATACTACTAAGAAGCAGAGTTCTTTTCAAACTCTAGGGTGACTGCAGGTTCTGTCCTGCGCACTGTACCACAATATTCCAAATAATCCTTAGGGATTCTGTATTTGGGATATATAATACCTCAGGAATAAGGAGCTTCCCATCAACTATAAACTTTTTAATGTTGTTTATAATATATTAGGATCCATGGGAAAGCACTTGTATCTCACTTCCTGGGTAGAACATTCTCCTAACTTTTTCTCCACTATCGAGTCTCCTGCTTGTCTGGACATATAGGCCTCTGGAGATCTCAATCATGAAGTGCAGATTCTCTTCAGCAAAGCTCCATCAGTCTCAAGATCTTCCACCTTCTTCTGGGCTCTAGAATCATCTGAGCAGTTTCCTCTTCAGTAAAATAAACAGGTAGATGAAAGAGTTCACATGAGACTCGTGGGTTATAATGAAAGTCCTTACACAAACTAAGCTACAGGGAAATTGGTAATTAAGCTATAATGTGGATGGAGTTGCACTGTAATTTTGGGATAGTTTAAACGAGGGTTCATTTCAGGCTGCAGACTAATTTCTGGGAAATCAGCACTCAAACATCAACTAATTCATCCCACAACAGATGGTGAACTTTGGAGATCAATAGTAAGTTATATTCACATAAAATATGAACAACACTGCCAGGATTAGACACAAAGAGATGTTAGGAACTGTTAAACATCAGTAATGCAAAAAACAACAAAGAATCGGAGGAGGAACAGTAATTCAATGAAATGGACACTAATGCCTTAAGCCAGGGGTTCTCAAACTGGGGGTTCAGACTTCTCAGGGGGGTCACGAGCTTATTACATGGGGTTCACGAGCTGTCAACCTCCACCTCAAACCCCGCTTTTGCTTCCAGCATTTATAACGGTGTTAAATATATAATTTTTAAAGAGGGGGGGGTCCACACTCAGAGGTTTGCTATGTGAAAGGGGTGACGAGTAAAAAAGTTTGAGAGAGCCATTGCCTTAGGCCTTGTATACAATGGAAAATTACACTGTGGTAACCAACACAACGTTAAACATGATTTAAGTCTTAGGGTAGAGGTACCATGTTTAACATTGCTAACACATTGGGGTTAACTATGACTAGATGACACTAGGCTAACATGCTTATCTACACTCCACATTTAACAACTTGTCAATTAGTATGTATTTTAAAACAACAAAAAATAATATTCCAGTGTAGACAAGGCCTTAAGATAGATTAACAATGGGTGATTTAAAAAGCATGCAAGAGAAGAGAACAGTGATGAAAGAAAAAATGGAAGAAACACTGGAAGCAGAGCGAGAGAGAGAGACAAAGGCCCAAATGTATCCTCCGAGTAACAGAGCCTACTATCAAAGGAGGAGTGCCTTTAAGAGGGCTGATTCGGCATCACAAGCAGCAGGAGTAATACTGAAGAGCCAAGTTATCTCACCTATGGGAAGAAACCATCACATTTTTGAGACGCATCATGTTAAATACCAGACTGAAGCTTAGAAAGGTAAGGAAGATATAACAAACCATTTTTTTTTATCATAAAAATAGTTTTTTTTTCCTCCATGAAGGGTATAAAGTGTTTTGCAGCCTCTTTCTTAGACTTTGCAGTGACATCATACAGGGATTATGAACAGAATGAATTACCCTGGGAGTAATCAGGTTTAGAAAGTAAGTAATTGTGATAGAAACTAATCTGCACTATAAACGTTTTGAGGGTAGGGAACATATTTGTCCTTTAAACTACCTTGCAGGATTGTTGTTTTTTGGGGGAATGGGAGCGTAGGGAGCGGTGGGGAAAATTGTATAAATAAGTAATAATGGACAAGTGATGAAAAACTGGCTAAATAACCAAAGAACAACTTCCATAAAGAAGTTTCATATTGAAAACATATGCAAAAATAAAATGTTTCATAATTATAAGTAAAATATCTCAGAATACAGTAAACTTCAAAAATATTCACACTTTAGACATTATAATGTTAATATAATTACAGTAATATGACCCATACAATATGTAATTTTATTCAGTCTGTTTTACTCTATGACAAAAATAGAAACAAACTTCTTAAAGTGCAAATCAATCTTAACAGACGTAATTCTATCTTATATCTGATGTAAAATAGATTAGTTATGTTTAACTCACACTATCAAGTACTCCTAGAGATGGACTATATGAACTGAAAGGTATAAAAGAACAAACATTTAAAAAAAAATCTAATTATTGGGAAGGGAGGATTCAAACAAGGGATTTAAGTAGTGTCATAATGACAAGAAAAAGTGAATGCATTTTAAGAACTGAGCATGTATAATATTTTAAACTCACTTTACATAGAGAGCTGAGGTTAAATCCAAAGGTCTGTGCATTCCGAGAACCTGCATTCATGTAGTTTCCTATTAGCAACACTAGCTCCAGCAACTTGCGAAAGCTTTTGCTCTTCTTTATCTCTTCACAGGCAGCACTGACAGCCATGATGTCAGGTTTGATGTTGTTCACCTGTTCCTCAAACTGAAGCTTAAAGAGAATAGCACTGAGCCGTGTTTGTAGTCTCTTCACATTGCTCATCTGATTGAAAAGAAAATAGAAGATTTCCTTTAAAATTCATGCTATACTTTCATACTGAACAAATGCATATAATCTGGGATGATTTATTGGTGTGACAGGCTTGAAAAGCAATGTATCTCCTATAACTAATAGCAAAACGGATGAATGAAAGAGGGACTGCAATTGAAATCCCGGCTTGTGGTTGATAATAAACCTGTTTTTCCCCATCATAACAACTAGTATGTATAAGCAATAAAAGATAGTTTTGTCCTATATCAAATTTGTCAATTTGTACATTAAATCCTGTAAAACTAATCCAAGTTTATGACCAAGTGGGAAGTTTGGCCGTTTACCCAGACCAATAAGGAGTTTGATCACCATCTAGCTTGGGTTTCCCTGGGAGCCTTGTGACTGTGCAGGTGGGTCCAGAGCTCTGACCCCAACATCCTGCCAGCAAGCCCTCAAGCCTCATCCAGCTTTACCCAAGCTGGTTACTTCTTCCAGTCTGACCTTATAACCTTTCCAGCCCCAAACTTGTCCTATTGCAGGGACTAGTCTATGGTGGCCACTCAAGTTCCCAGAATACCAGACATTCTTGCAGTTCTGGGAGTGGAGTGGACATGCCCCCACCTGCATGACCTCGTACATGCTGTGAGTGAGGGGTCACTCCGCAAAGGGGACGCCATTTTGAAGAGTACTCTGCCCCCCGCCTCCACTAGCCTGACCATGCACGCAGATCATGCCAGTGGGAGCGGAGCACCAGACCGTTCAAAATGGCATCTGCTGTCTGATAGTGGACAAAACTATGTCCCAGTACCAGATGGAGGACAAATCAAAACCAAAAAAGGACTGTCCAATATAAAACAAGACAAATGGCTTTCATAGACCAGTACCTCTCACTGGACCCTTATAGGGAAAGTGTTAAGTTTGCTGCCTCTAAAAGACAGTAAACACTCCAACCTGTTAGTTTTCTAGACACACACACACACGCACTTTACTGAACTTATATTGATGCTTTACAATGATGATTTATAAAGAAAGTAAATCAAGTTTATTAACAAAAGAACATGGATGAAGTGATACCAAGTAAAAGGGATATAGGAATGGTAACAACAACAACAACAAAATATGCATTTTAAGACTAAAACAATCTACCAAGATGCAGACTTTGTTCTCTCATTCAAGGTCTCCTTTTCAACTTTTACTGGCCAGGATCCATCACAACCACCAAATTGTTTGGTTCCTTTGTCTCCTAAGGTGAAAGGTAAAAATGGAGTGTCTCTGTTCCTTATATCCCCAGAGGATTTGTTCTGGTCTTACAAGTCAGGAAGGCCTGCTGGGGATTCAGTCTCCTGGGTGTCTCCGTGTTGCAGGAGTCATGATAATTTTCTGTGTCTTAAGTTCAGGATCAGGATAACTCCTAGCTGGCTTAGCTTGGAGGCTTTGTTTATTGCTAATCTGTAAACTGGGGGGAACCCACAATCCACTGTCCAAGACAGACCCGTTTACCACCTGTACCTAGGCTAGGCTGACTGGTTTTAAACATGTTGTAGTAAAAGGAGGAACTGATAACTTCACATATAACATTAACACATGCATTTTATAATGATATTTACAACCAGCATGTCATTAGTTTTAACATGATACATCCCAGAATCTCTTTTGGATAAATACCATGACAACAAAATATTGGGCGTAGCGAATTGATTTGATCTGATGGACGCGCACAGTAGTTGCAAAGAAATAAAAAGCAGCTCACATATATTTGTATAGCTCAAGATACATTAAAAAAGCAACTTTCTTTTTCAGGACAAATATTTAAATGTTGGTTTCTGTCAGTGCTTAATGTAACTTGTAAAAAACCCAAGTAATTAGGAAAACATCTTAAACATGGAACACAAATATAAAATTGGCATACATAACTCAGTATATGTACAAACACCAAGTGACAGGTGCAATATAATTAGACAAACAGTATTGTCCTTAGAAAACACTAACAGCTGTATAGTATACACAACACTTTGCTTTCTTCATGTTGTACAGGATGAGGGATTTTAAAGTTATGTTGCAATTTTCCAGCCAGGTCAAACCCCATTGACGTCAGTGAGTTATCTCCAAGGAGGTATTTCCATTATGTCTCATATTCTGATTAATCTATTCTCTCTTCCTATCTGCTCCAATTTCCTGGCCCTGCTATTCACAACCACCATCACCCAACAAAGCTGCCTTACAGACAGTTAGCTGGCAAAGTCTCTTAGGCAAAGCAAGTCCAATGGAGAACAATTCCTGACTCACATAGTGCCTGAAAGTCTGTTTGCTTGGTCATTGCAGATGTCCAGGAATAAATCACCGAAATGTCAAGTTCCAGAAATATTTCAGAAGGGTCTATGAAGGCTCTGGGCTAGGTGCTTCACCCTCCAGCTCCCTTTGGTAGAATAGTTATGGCTCCCAGGAGGCGGCTTATCCTCCAACGTAAGTTGTGTTTAGGTCTCAAGATGGAAGCAGCCCCATGCGCCACTCTCCACTCTATAGGGGATCATCTTTAAACCTTCTTTTCTCTGAACCCAGACATCTTGTCCAAATTCTGTTGCTTCTTCCTGTTTAATATTCTGCAGTCCAATATTTCCTCTGATATTCAAGGCAAAATTCTAGTCAAGCCCCTCGATATCTCAAATTTTGATTAGATGTAACCTCACCCAGTAAAGGCTCCCTGACATCTACACTGCCCCCCTTCTAGCCAGACAAAACCTAGCCACTAAGGGTTTGGCTACATTTGTGAGTTAGTGCACATTAAAGCAGACCCAGGCGCCTTAGCTCACTCCTCGTTCACACTGGCAAGGCACATACAGCGCTCTGACTCCACAGCTAGAGGGATCCTGGTATTCCAACCTTGGTGAGAGGAATAACGTTTGCTGCACCTTGGCGACAACACCCAGGCGTCAGCGTGGACAAGGTGTTGCAGTACTGAGTTCTGATCAGCCTCCAGAAACGTCCCATAATCCCCTTAAGTCAAGTGGCCACTCTTGTCATGGTTTTGAATCACCATAGGAATGCGGATATGCCCTTTGAAAGCTCTGTTTCTGACAGCGGGCTGCTTATCTGCTCCAAGACAAAGCAACCGTTAGAGTGGAATGCTGTGTGTGTCAGAGAGAGAGAGAGAGAGAGAGAGAGGTGGTGGCAGGGAGAGGTCTGCTGCTGTCTGAACTTACAAGACAGCATGCTGCCATGCTCTTAGCCCTCCAAAAACCCACTCTCTCTCCCCCCACATACACACAACACACACCTTGTCACACTCCACCCCACCACCACCCCACTTGAAAAGAATCTTGCAGTCACTTGCATGCTGGAATAGCTGCCCATAATGCACCGCTCCCAATGCCACTGCAAGTGCTGTAAACGTGGCCATGCCAGTGCACTTGAAGCTGTCAGTGTGGACAGACTGCAGTGCTTTCCCTAATGCGCTCCAGAAAGGCTGGTTCTACATCTGCAAGTGTAGCCATGCCCTAAGATATCCACTTTACCTGATCTGACAACATAAACCCTGCCTTCCTCTCCTCAACTGCATCAAGTAAAAGCTTTCTGTCCATGCTTCTGCCTAACTCTGCCCCCTCCCTACTTATGATGTTCCCGCAAACTCCTCTCCACTCCACTTATGGTAACTAACTGCCCCACTGGTTTGCTCCTCTCACTACAATTCTCACGCTTTCTTCCACACCAACTCCTATGTCTGAAACAATCTCCTTCAGCTCATGTTCATGACAATGATTAGCTTCTCTATATTTAAATTTTTCCACACTCCAAATCTTACTGCTCCTGTTGCTGGTAGTTAAAGTCATTATCCATGCTGGCCTGGAGTACAAGATGCTTTAAACTAACACTAACAACTGCACAAAATAACTTTAAGATTTTGTTTCAAACACAATTACTGAAACTCTCAGTTGAACATTGGCTTAATATCCAGTCACAGTATTACCAAAAAAAAAAAAGGTTAGGAGAGATGCTCCACTGATAAGATTCTGATCCTTAAAAAGGAATCCCCATATTTCTTAATGGTTTGAGCTCTAAATAAATGGTTATTTTAGTATTCGTTTAGATTTTGAATAAATTATTCTTCTGTTGACAATCTGAACAGGATACAAAATTTCTGTTCACTTCAATTAAACTTTTCAAGTGAATTGTGATTCAAATCAGATGTATTAGAAGTACAATGCAAGTTTAAATGGAGCTTTTCTATCAAACCTAGAGTAAGCCTAAATAAATCAGAAATTTTCCAGTGATTTCAAAATAAACTGACTTTCTTTTAGCTCAAAGATTTAATACAAAAAATCTACTTAAATTAGCCACATATTTTCATATTATTCATCTTGACTCAGGAAGCAATAGAATGGAGTACTATAAAATCACCAGAACTAACAAACCAATATGTCAGCTCCATTCATTTTAAATAATGTTACAATTCCAGATGCAGTAGAACCCACACATGCAAAACTACTTAATGAACCTCAGATTCTCAAATAACTTAAATTATTTTATGAAAATATCTAAAGGCGACTGTCTAGACCAGTGGTTCTCAAATTTATTTGATCAGATCCCCCTTCTTTGTGTCTGTTACACCCCCTTTTCCCACACACAACTACATATACCACCACCAAGCTCTGAAGGCAGTGCTGCACCGCAGCAGCATAGAAATAAAGGTGGCAATGTGAAAAGTGATATTTGTCAATAACACTTTTCACAGCAGACTTAGCACCCATTTATCCTTGCCTCCTGGATGTACCCGGCCCTTCTGCATGAGCCCCAGCCACCGGAGTGGACAGCTAGAGCTCTTAAAAAAAAAAAAAAAAAAAGCACACAGCTCATGAGTCCCTCAACACATTCCCTAGTCTCCCAAGGGAGGCATGCCCCATAGTTTGAGAACCTCATGTATACACTAAACATTGGCAAAATCCATTTGTTGAAAAATATTTTTGTAGAAATGCACAAAATGTTCTGGAACCATAAATCTATTCTCTGTCCTTTCGAAAAATGTCTCAGTAGATTTTTTCACTTTACAAAATCATCTGCACACAGAAAAAATTCATCCAAGCATGAAAGGTTTTTTTTGCTTGTTTTTAATAATTAACAATCAACAGAAGAAACAGAAGTAACAAATCCCTTTAAAATGGTTCCTTTGTTTGATAAAAAAATAGAATCTCAGACAGAGACCAACACCTACAAAACCTCCACCAAGCATTCTCAAAACTACAATGCCCGCACGAGGAAATTAGGAAACAGATCAACAGAGCCAGACGTGTACCCAGAAGCCTCCTACTACAAGACAAACCCAAGAAAGAAACCAACAGGACTCCACTGGCCATCACATACAGCCCCCAGCTAAAACCCCTCCAACCGCAGTCTCAGGGATCTACAACCCATCTTGGACAATTGATCCCAAACGTTCACAGGTCTTGGTGGCAGGCCAATCCTTTGCCCAAGACAACCGCCAACTGAAACGTATTCTCACCAGCAATCTGCACACCGTACCTAGTACTCTACTCAGGAACCATCCATGCAACAAACCTCGATGCCAACTCTGCCCACTATCTACCACCAGTCACACCCACACTGGACCCTAACCAGATCAGCCACACCATCCACTGGTTTTCAGCCGGTCCACAATGTAATTACGCCTCATCTGCCGCAAACCCTCTGCTATTGTACATCGCAACTGGACAGTCTCGTATGGAAAAAGGATCATTGGACACAAATCAGATTCAGGAATGGCAATATACGAAAACCGTGGAGAGCACGTTCAACTCCCTGTCCACACTTATAGCAGATCGTTAAGCTGACCATCCTGCTGCAAATAAAACTTAGGAAGGTAGACTTCAAAGAAGAATGCTGAGCTACAGTTCATCTGCATTTGACTACCATCACTCAGGATTAAACAAAGACTGGGATGGCTTGCCATTATAGAACAGTTTCTCCGTCCCTTGGTTTTTCACACCTCAACTGCTAGACAGGACCTCATCCTCCACTGTATGAACTAACCTCATTATCTCTTAGCTTGTTTGATATTATATACCTGCCCTGGATTCTCACTAATTGCATCCGACGAAGTGGGTATTCACCCATGAAAGCTCATGCTCCAAAATGTGTGTTAATCTATAAGGTGCCACAGGATTCTTTGCTGCTTTTACAGAATCTTACCTAGTCACTATTGTATATAAATACTACTAAACATACAAACAAAACTCTTCATCTTCAAAGTACGTTAAAAAAAATATTTTGTCATAGGTTTATTTAATTCCAAGACCAGAAAAACCAGTTGTGATCATCTAGTCTGACATCCTGTACAGCACAGGCCAACAGAACGGCCCCCAAAATAATTTTAACAGCATATCTTTTAGAGAAACAGCATTGAATCTTGATTTACAAATTGTCAGTGATGAATAATCCACCATGAAACTTGGAAATTGTTCCAGTGGTTAACTACCCACGCTGTCAAAAATGTATGCCTCATTTCCAGTCTGAATTTATCTAGTTTCAGTTTCCAGCCATTAAAATATGTTACACCTTTCTCTGCTAGATTGACTAACCCATTTTTAACTATTTGTTCCCTATGTAGACACTTACAGAATGTAATCAAATCACCCTTTAATCTTTGATAAGTTTAACAGATTTAGCTCCTTGAGTCTATCATTATATGGCAAATTTTTTTAACGTTCTAATAGTTCCCGTTGCTCTTCTCTGAACTGTCTCTAATTTGTAGGCAGTGTTGTGGCAGCGTCGGTCCCAAAATATAAGAGCTCTGTGTAGCTCAAAAGCTTGTCTCTCTCTCTTACTAACAAAAGTTGGGCCATAAAAGATTATTTCACCCACCTTGTCCTTCTTCAGTTTGACAACATCCTTCTTGAATTGTGGACACCAGAACTGGATGCAGTATTCTAGCAGCAGTTGCAGCAGTGCCAGAGAAAGCGGTAAACTAATCTCTCTGCTTCTACTCAAGATTACCTTGTTTACATATCCCAGCATTGCATTAGCTCTTTTGGCCACAACATCACACAAGGCGCTCATGTTCAAGTGATTATTCACCACAACCGCCAAATCTTTTTCAGCATCACTCCTTCCTAGAACAGAATCCCCGCACTCCTGTAAGTCTGGCCCACATTCTACTTTGTTCCAAGCTCTACACATTTGCATTTAGCCATATTAAAGTGCATATTTATTATCTGCAACCTCTTTACAAAGCAATCTAAATCGCTGTGAATCAGTGACCTGTCCTCTTTGTTATTTACCACTCTCCCAATTTTTGTATCATCTCCAAACTTTATCAGTGATGATTTTGTATTATCTTCCAGGTTATCAATAAAGATCTTAAATAGTATAGGGCCAAGAACTGATATCTGAGGGACCTCGCTGGAAACAGATCCACTTGCTGACTATTCCTCATTTACAATTACATTTTGAGAACAATCGGTTAGCCATTTTTTAATCTATTTAATGTGTGCTATGTTAATTTTATATAGGTCTAGTTTTTAAATCAAAATGCAGTACCAGGTCAAACAGAAGTCTAACTGTATTACATTAACACTATTACTTTTATCAATCAAACCTTTAAATCTCATCAAAGAAGATACCAAGTTAGTTAGATGGGATCTATTTCCATAAGCCCGTATTGATTTGCATTAATTATGTTATCCTCCTCTAATTCTTTATTAATCTAATCCCATATCAGTCACTCCATTATCTTGCCTGGGATGTCAGGCTGACAGGCCTATCATTTCCTGGGTCATCTTATTTACCATTTTAAAAAATTGACACAACATAAGCTTTCTTCCAGTCTTCTGGAACTTCCCCAGTGTGCCAAAACTTATTGAAAATCAACATTAGCAGTCCAGTGAGCTCCTCAGACAGCTCTTTTAAAACTCCTGAATAATAGCTATGTCAACATGCTGATTTAAAAATATCTAATATTGGTAGCTTCTAACATCCTCTAGAGATACCAATGGATTGGAAAGAGTTATCATAATCATATGATGAGACTATATCATCTGTTTTTCCTCAAATACAGCACAGAAATATTTGGTGAACACTTCTGCCTCTTCTCCATTTTTAGTGACTCAAATTTTTTGCATTTTAAACAGTCCTCTGATATACGTAAGTATACTCCCTTTCTGCAAGTGGCAGTGGACAAACCAGGATTACAACGCCATTGTTTTACAGTCCTCTACTCATGCCCCTAAATGAGGTTTTTCTCTTACAATAGTAAAGGAATGCCACACATTACGTGCATGAAAAACTAAAGATTCTAGGAAATGTCTGCTGAGGTAATTGTGTTAAGATACTACCATGACTCGTTGTTTCCAGTATAAATAGCATGTGGTGCCAATTACTATTTCATACTCAATAGTTTAATAAATATATTGTGTAGATAGAGTTATTTCTATTTGTATGCTTGGAAGAAGTTTTAATTAAAAAGTGTGTTAGACACTGTGTGCATTTTTTGTTTTATTTGGTATTTATTGTTCTGTACTTTCATTCATATCAATTGTTCCATGTTATGGCATTTTAACAAGGATATTAAGTTTTAGGTATCATAGTTTTAATTCAATTGTGTTTGTATGGCCCCAGGCAAAACAAAACGCTGTGATAAAATTACTGCAATTGCACATATACCTCACCACTGCCACTACTACCATCAGAACTTCCCATTCAAACTTGATTTTTTTTTCCTTTCTCAAAAAGGGAATTTTAACTTAATTAATTTATGAGAAAAATAAAAGTGATTTAACATTTCTTACACATTATATTTGTAGCTTTATATCTCTTCCCACTACAAAGTTATTCTGACTCCTTCTAATAAAGCAAGTTACCAGAAGCAAGGACATTTAACAGCAACTGAAATTCAAGGAACCTGTCAGGGTTCCCCTTCTCTCCAAACAGAGGAACTTGCACAAGGTCTCCTCAACTTACTTTTAAAAACCATTACAAGCATCACATCTTGGTTAATCTCCCTTTAGGACAGTATAAAAGAATTCCAACCATTATCCCCAATACTCTCTTCCTAAGACATCACTATCCCGGTTTCTAATTAAAAAAAAATCAGCTTTCAGTAATTTTGACTTTTCTTCTTTATTTTTAAATAACTTGACTGTTTGTGGGGGACAATTTCTGGCTTATTTAGTAAATAAAATGGATTTTAAAAAATATTATAAATTTTCCTAAATATAGCAATGCATATGACAAAATATGTCAGAAAATATGTATTTGTTTTATGGATTGAATAATATCTGGTTAAAATGTGGTCTTGGATCTGAAATAAGTTTTATTAACATTTTTAACTGCTACTAAAATCAACATAGTTCTGTTAAAAATCCATCAAAAATGGCAAAAAAATAATCAGCGTGTCTGATAAAGCTACCAATTTAAAGGCTCAATTCTGGAACAGTTGCACAAACAAAATGTCCACTGTCTTCAATGCCTGAAAGATTGGATTATGTGTGTTTATATATAATAGGTGACTCATTCCCCCACTACTTCTGTAAATAAAAAAAATGACCCACTTAATTTCAAGAAAAAGTCTTTTTTCTCTAGTAGTTATATTACGCCTAATTTATTCTATGGCGTCTATCTGTGCAGTAACCGAATACCAATAGGAAACATACTTGCCACAGAGGCAAATCTGGAAAGATTATTCAGTAGACATTCCTCCTATATAATACCTATGTTTATGCCAAAGGCCGCACCTCTTAAATTGTGTATGGTTAAGCAACATTGAAAAGACGTTGAAAAGATGAATTGTGCATGAGCACTGACTTACAGCAGAATTAAGGCTGATGCAATACAACACAGTTCCTTAAATCTGCATTAAAAACTAGCAGACTCACAACAAATTAAACAGTTCTACAATAGAATTCCTAATGTCAGGGGCAAAATCAACCCATCAGAAATGCAGCCACTTATGCTGTTAGGCTACATTGTAATACATTGTTCAAATGATTTTTTCATAGTACAAGCATGTTTTGGACGCAGTACACTTGGTTCTGATTCTGTATGCTTATCTACTAATTATTATAAAAACGATAATTTTAAGTCTGTTTCCCAGACATTAAAATGAATTTTTCAGGACAAGCTAGTGTTCCCCATGCCTAACCCCAATCTTACAATCACTCCAGTCAAATCCTCTCATTTTCCTGAACTCCTTATATCTGCTCCTCAGAAGCAACATCCTCAACTGAACAAGCTGTGAAGGGGTAAGAAGATTGCTAGGTAACCTCCAATTGTGCTAGCTCTGCAATGCATTTCATCTTCACTACAAGATCTATTCACTCATTAGTTCTGAAAACAAGCTCCATGCTTCTCTCCATTCTATCTCCTAACAAACAAAAGTAATAAACAGAGAGAACAAACTGTTTTAGGAACCATGGAGTACGTAATCTCATATGTAAAAATTTATTGAGCATTAAGCAAACCACACCCCACATTTACTTTGGATATTTCCTGCAAAAGTAGGTATGTAGTCAAAATGCATAAATCTGCAGTTTCACTCCATAATCTCTTTCTCCTGTTGAAATAGTGACTTGATAGATAGGCAAGGTACAAGTTTCCTCAGCAGTTAACAAAGAATCTCATACTACTCTTTTTCATTGTCTCCCCATCAACGCCCAGCCTCCAAAATATTCATCAGTTTGTACAGTTTTCGTATGGTTTATTTGGTGAGGGCACAGACAGAAGAATGGATTACAATGTTATAGTTTACACTATCACCGAGTGGCTAGACTAAGTGATATGATTACACAGGTGGAACGTATTTATTTTCATTTATTTTTTTTAAAGGCAGCTTTGTAATATATAGCTGTGTATTCATTACGGTATCTGTGTGCCTATACACTATCCCATAGCCAGATTTCGTCTAGCTGGTTTCCAAGATCCCTCTTTATGATCCCTGGCATATGAGACATACCAAGTACAGTCAGGAGGAGGAGGGGCAGTGCAAATCCCCATGATACTTAATATGGACTATGCCTTAAAGGCACAAATTATCTTCCATATAATACTGTTTTGTGATTCAGCATGGCCAGAGGGCAGCATAAGAGTGTTAGCAGGGGGCCTTATTCCCTGCCAAGGGAGGAAGGTTTGCTTTAGATTAACTAGAACAGCTGTG
>NC_133769.1:303983298-304035332 GCF_003597395.2 Chelonoidis abingdonii | reverse complement strand
CTCCTCCAAGGACACTAGGGGAGTGATTAAGAACTGGTTCAGAGGCAAGCAATAGCGCCCTGAACCTACCCCAGAGAAGAGAAAGCGCGAGACCCAGCAGAACAGTACCGGCAATTTGCCACAGTTTATATTAAGAATTAAAATCCCATTGAAATTGTATTAGCCTACCATTCGTAGTTTTTGAGCAGTATGATACAGCATGGCCAGAGGGCACCGGAGAGTGTTAGCAGATAGCCTTATTCCCTGCAAGGGGAGGAAGGTTTTCTATAGATTAACTAGAGCACCTGAGGCCAATTAGACCACCTGAAGCCAACTGGAGCACCAGCAGTCAGTCATGTGATAAAAACCCCTGCTTTAGCCAGACAGTGTGGGAGTTGGAGCAGAGAGCATTTTGAAGGAGTTGGAACAGAGAACAGTTTTGAAGACAGACCAAAAGGAAAGTTTGGAGGAGTGCTGCAGAGAGATGAGAAATCCAAAAAAACCCTAAGTAAGGGGCAACTGGCTTATGTAAAAGGAGAGCTAGTAGCCCCTTCACAAGCTGAAGGGCAGGAGAGAGAAGTAGCCCAGGGGAAGGAACCGTTACTTCAAGTGGTTCACCACAAACCTCAGGGCCCCTGGGTTGGGACCTGGAGAAAAGGGCAGGCCCAGGTCCCTCCCTCTCCACTCCCTTCCTCAAGGACACTAGTGGGCTAATTAAAATACCGATTCAGAGGCAAACAATGGCGCCCTGAACCTTCTCCAAAGAAGAGAGAGCGTGAGACCCAGCATAACAGTACCGGCAATTTGCCACAGCAGCTTAGAATTTAATTAGAAAATTCCTTCCAGTCTCAAAGTAGGTAAAGAGTCTTTGCCCAGAAGCAGGAAGGATTTATTCAAGTCAGCAAGAAACCCTGATTTAAATCATGAATTTTAATTGTGTTTCCCATTTGTTAATTTCCTAAAGAAAGGTTGATTCTCACTGGTTGGTACCCATTAAAATTCATGCATTATATAGCTTAACTTAATTCTGATAATTATTTTTTACAACTATGTTAGAAGACTGTGAATGATGCATTTGTTATTTACTAGATGATTATTAATTTGTGATGTGTGTCAAGGTCTATTTTGCAGGAAATTCAAATAAATTAAAGTGCAAAAAACTAGCATTTTTTATTAAATAAAAACTACCTTAAATGTGTTGGATACCCAAAAAACATTCTTCAAAAATGTTCTATATTGAAAACTAACCAATTTTATAGTAAACAAGAAAAGTATCTGTAATTTAGTCAACTGAACTGTTTCTGGTCTCCAAGTTCTGAAAGATCTTAGAACTAGCAGATCTCATCCTCTCACACCAGTTTTTCATTCATAAGTTGGAAGAGAAACAAGTTTTTCCTCTTTTGCAACTCCCAATTGGTTTCTTAACTTTGAATGACCTTGTCTTTGAACTGAACCAGATGAATAAACTGAAATCAAGAAAATATTTTCTTTGCACCTGCAGAAGAGGCGATTGTTGTCAAAAGCTGGTGTAGCATTTCAAAAGACTCTGATTCCAGGGGCTTAGCCCACTGATTTCCACCAGTTCAGTGGTCTCTCTTTAAAATCTGGCAGTTAAATGTACTAAATATTACTCTGTGTTTAATTTAAATTATTTTAATAGATTGCAATAAATTTAGTCCTTAACATAGGTTGTCAATTTCCATTTTAAATAGATTTTTTAAAAATAAACCTGTATTTAATTTAAATAAAAATCAGATTTCAAGCAAACATGCTTTTTTAAAAAAATCCACCTACTAAGAACTGTTGTTTGTTTGTTTGTTTGGGGATTTTGAGGAGCATGCTGTAATTAGGTCTCCTTTATGGACATCTCTCCAGTATAAAAACATCACATTTGTTAAAGGAGCTGCAACCTCTTCTTTACTGACCACTTAAAGTTTCCTTAACAACATGGTTATGCACATCCTGAAAGTGCATGGTGAATAATACCATGAATCTCCAATGGACTGTTCAACCATTTGACTCCTTTGCTGCACAAGTTAGAAAATATGTAGTAAATCAGTCCGGGGAGCTTCAAGAAAAAATAATTTTGGCCTCATGGTTTAAGCAGCGGAATTGGCAAGCTGGTGAACTGGATTGTATGTGTGTCTCTCTCTGCCACAGAATTCTTTTATAACGCTGAGCTTGTCATACCTCCTCCCCCACCCGCCCCTCTTCTTTCCCCAGAGGAGCATGCATTAGTGGCCACCTCATTTTCTGGGTGCCCAGTTTCAGACTATGAAGACTGATCTGCAGAAGGACTGAGCAGTGACAACTACAACTGAAATAAACAGGTACTTGAAATGTTACAAAATTTAAATTCTATTTCATATGTTTTATGTAATATATAAAATGTACTATAAGTATTTTACATATTGCTATAAAAATGTGCTCTGAAAAAAACAGTTCCTATCTATTTTATGTATTTATATGACCACCATTACCATAGTAGCTGAATGCCTCACAATCCTCAATGTATTTTTCCCCTCACAAGACCAATATGAGGTAGGGCTAGTACTATCATCTTATTTTGCATGCGAGGCAGCTAGACCAGCATATAAAAACTGAACACAAAAATTATGGTTTCAGAAGTCATTTACACTAAGTTAAAGTCTAACCTTTCAACTTAGATTTTGTGTATTAACAAATGCTGTTCAAAATTGAGCTGCTGAGTAGTAAAATATTTAGGGAAGTTATAATCACCTGTTTGTAAAACAGAAACTATCTCCCTATATCCATGTATGAATGAATGTACGATTTGTGTTGTTCAATTATTTCAGTTACAACATTTTGATGATTAATTTTTACATTGAAGGATGGTTGAGATAATGCCTGTGGATTAACCCATCACTCCAAATGTCTCGAAGTACTTAGAGAACTGACTAGTTGGGTATATTTTTAAATCTCTGGATTTTCCAAGCCTCATTCTCTGGAATGAGGAAGTATGCATAAATGTGACCTCATCATACTCCATTTTGTGATGGTAGTATTTCCTATTCTGATCTGTCAAGAAGCTATTAAGAGGAGTTCCAAAGGGGGGAAAACCAGCCAGGCTACTATCTTCAAAAACTGAAAAAAAAGAGACGCCTTACTGCTGGCTTCAAACAATGGCTTGCTTGTGTATAATGGCTTGCTGGCCTCTATGTGTACAATGCTACAATTCCTGACCAACAGGGCTGTGCTTCCTCCACCTCCTCTCTGGCCACTAACAGGTAGGAATCCAGCAACTTGCAACACCTAAGAGTCAACATCTGTCAACAAGTAACCTCTAGCCAGTCTGGAAGTTAAACACTGGAGCCAATAAGAGTGCTTGCTAATCTTTCCAACCACAAACGAGCTTCCCGAAGCTGAATTAAACCCCAAAAGTTGCAACAACTAATCTACATAAGAAAGAAACTTCTGGAGTTTGCTTCGTTTCCAAGTCTTTATTACTGGAAGGATGCCCCTACCTCAGCAGTCTTGTGCTTGTTTTTACCTCCAGTAGGTGACTGGTAGTGAGTGAGTGAATGCATGTGGAGGAGTATGTATAAAGAGAACCACAGAATTTGAGAATGATGCTACAGATTTATTTCATAAATACCTAAAACAGCCCTAAAATACATCAATTTGCTGTCTAAAAGATCAAACATTCATATATTTCATGGGTTAGGAATAGTATGTTTAATCCTGATAAAACATGTTATTTTTACCTCAATTTGTTATTGGAATAGTAAATGTAACAAGCTGTGTCATCCTGAATTGTATTGGAATATTTCATTGTAACACTATTAGGTGGGAAGAGATGTGCTATTACCTAGCCACCAATAATTTGAGCAAGCTAACTTAATCTGGCAGCAGAGCCATTGTCTCAACTTGGGAATGATTTGACCCATCCTGTATCAGCTATTTGGCTGAAGCCTAAATATAATGGTTGGCACTGAGATTGATAATCCCTGTTTTACTACCCTTTCTGATAGCAAAACAATAGCGTAGACTTCCCAAATTATTACATACAGCAGGGGCTGTCAACCTCTGGGGGGCAGATCGCCAAGGGGCCAGTTTGTTTTCCTGCCACATTGGCAGGTTCGGCCGATCGCGGTTCCCACTGGCCACGGTTCACTGTCCCAGGCCAATGGAGGCTGCGGGAAGTGTCACGAGCTTAAGGATGTGCTGGCTGGAGCTTCCCGCCTCCCGCATTGGCTTGGGACAGTGGCAGGAAAACCAACTGGCCTGGCCTGCCAGGGTGCTTACCCTAGCGAGCCGCGTGCCAGAGGTTGCTGACCCTTGACATACAGCTTACCCAAGTTTATTTTACCTCTGTATTTGACATTGGTATGACAGCTACTGGAAGATGGTGTTCAGTTCTTGTGCTCACAATTCAAGATGGGTGTTCATAAATTGGAGAGTGTTCAGAGAAGAGCCACAAAAATGATTACAGGATTATAACACATGTCTTATAGTATTAGACTCAAGGAACTCAATCTATTTAGTTTAACAAAGAGAAGATTAAACATGGGGACAAATATTTGAAAACGGGTTCTTCAATTTGGCAGACAGAGGTATAACATGAGCCTGTGGCTGGAAGTTGAAGCTCAGAAAAGTCAGACTGGAAGTCAGGTGTATATTTTGAACAGGGAGGGTAATTAACCATTGGAACAATTTACCAAGTGTTATGGTGGATTCTCCATCACTGGCAGTTTTTAATCAAGGTTGGGTGTTTTTTTAAGATCCATGCTCTAGAAATTATTTTGGGGAAGTTCTATGGCCTCTATTATACAGGATGTTGGAAAGATCCCTTCTGGCTTTGCAATCCATGACTCTTCAAATATTTTCATTTCAGTTTATTCAAGTAGTTCATTCCAAATTTAGAAACCAACTGGGAGTTGTTAAAGTAAGAAAAATGGGCTGAGCGAAGATGAAATCTACCAATTCCTAAATCTTAAAAGACTCAATGACCAGAAACCAATCAGTTCAATTAACTAACTACAATTAATACTTCCCGTGTTAGATGAATCAGTTAGCTTTAAAGGCAAAGCATGTTTTAATAAACTTTTTTATCCTAAAAATTTAAGGTGTTTAACTTATAAATACAATGTTTAAATACTGTCTTGGTGCATTTTAACTGAATTCCAGTTTCCATCCAAATGCAGCTTCATACAATTCCCAATAAAATCTTACCCATCTAATAAATAGGAAATGTGTCATTCACCATTTTCTAACACAATAAAAAGCGTAAAAAATAAGAATCTGAATACATGTATGTCAAATGATAAAATTGCTTGAATAAATGTGTACAGATAAAGTGCATCTTCCTCATTAGCAAAAATTCTCAACTTTTCCTGCAGCACAGAAAGGCTCCAGCAGGGGGAGACAGTGGAATACTACACTGCTAAAAATAGCAGTGTAGAGTCGGAGACACAACTTGGCTAAGTCAAGAGCTATGTAGGGTACATAACTGCATACATGCCCATACCTTTCTGGTATTGTCTTTACTCATCTAACCATGCCACACTGGATATATTACTTTTTACCAGGGCTGTCAAGCAATGAAAAACCAAGAGAAATAGTAATTTTCAATTTACCTACTTCAAGAACTGTAATGCAATCTCTTTATCATGAAAGTTTAACTTAAAAATGTAGAATTATGTACCAAAAAAACTGCATTCAAAAATAAAACAATGTAAAATTTAGAACCTGCAAGTTCACTCAGTCTTACTTCTTGTTAATCCACTCACTTAGACAAACAAGTTTGTTTACATTTGCAGGAGATGATACTGCCCAGCTCTTGTTTACAATGTCACCTGAAAGTGAGAACTGCTGTTCGCATGGCACCGTCATGGTCAATGTCTCAAGATATTTATGTGCCAGATGCGCTAAAGATTCATATGTTCTTTCATGCTTCAACCAACATTCCAGGGGACATGCATCCATGCTGACAGGTTCAGCTCGATAACAGTCCAGAGCAGTGCGGCCCCTGAATTTGCTGTTACACTCTCAATCATAAAATTTTTTAGCTTAGCCCATGGTTATGCAAAGTATAATTAATATTCCTAACTATATTATGTTTAATTTTGCATAAATTACGCCCAATGTGTTTCTCTCATTAACACACGTCCAAAAGCAACTAGACAGATTTAAAACAGATGCCTCCTCCTTTACAGTGTTCAGCACAGATACAATTAAAAAAAAAAACCTGCCTTTGCCACAGCCATCCGGATGGGGCATTTTTGTCAACAAAAAATGTGTTATGCTATGTTATTAATAAAGCCAAAAGCCACAACTGGCTTATATATGCACTGGTTTCTGCCCTAATATGTTTATTCTTGCTATGTTGCTGTTTGTGTAGAAGGCCAACGCTAACACTAGCCACAGTGTCAGAGGGCTGGTGGAAACCTAATGTTGATTTGGAGTTAAGGGGGGGAAATATCACAGTCACAGTAAAATTGCCCTCTCTGGGTAGGCACCAGCATCGTATATTGCTAATGCTTGTAAATACACTAAACATTTTTTGAAAGGGTTAAAGTAAAAAATTCCTTTGCAGGTTGCAAAAGGCCAAAGGGGGGAGGGGAAGAAAAAAAAAAAAACAGGCTAACTCAACAATTCAGCTAGGGTCAGAAATAAGAAGCAAAACTCTTACTCAAGGCCAACGCGCACACAAACAAGCTCCTTGCTGCCAAACAGCCAAAAGCCTGTAAAAAAGAAAAACTAAAACAAAAACAGACAGGGGGGAGGGGGAGAGTGCAAAACAAACAAACAAAAATCAAAGGCCAGTAAGTTAAGCAACAGCCTCGCAAACCCTAAAGCCAGTGTGTTTTAAAAACTTTTAAAAAACTGCAGAAGGCCGGTTCAGACTAGTACAAAGGTACAAAAAACAAAGGTCCCTAAACAAAAGCACCCCGGAAGAACCCAGGGCTTAAAAACCCTCCCAAAAGCTAAAGCAAGTTCAAAATCAACGGTAAACCCTAGACAGCCTGTGCACAGGACAGAACTCTCATCTACCCTTCCCCCTCTTCTTCTTACATTACGCCAAGGCTTGGCCAGCCTTGGGTTGTGCGTGTGTAAGTATGAAAGTGGGTTAGAGCTCAGGGCACTAATGTTTTCTTCCTTCCTTTAAATAATGTTGAAAGCACCCCACACTCACCACTGTAATTTTATCAATAAAGCTTTAAAATTTAGTCACTTAGTGTGCTCCTTCATCTCCTCTCCTAAGAATCCTGTGGCCTCAGCCTAATCACCTAATGCCTCAGGCAAATTAGTAACTTAAATCTGTTACAACATGTTCATTTTAATTATCTGAGTCAGATGCCACCAGCAGAAGGTTTATTTTCTTTTTTGGTGGTTTGGGTCCTGTAGTTTCCACATCGGGGTGTTGCTCTTTTAAGACTTCTGAAAGCAAGCTGCACACCTCATCCTTCTCAGATTTTGGAAGGCACTTCAGATTCTGAAAGCTTGGGTTAAGTGCTGTAGCTATCTTTAGAAATCTCACATTGGTACCTTCTTTGTGTTTTGTCAAAACTGCAGTAAAAGTGTTCTGAAAATGAACATGTGCTGGGTCATCATCTGAGACTGCTATAACATGGAATATAAGGCAGAATGTGGGTAAAACAGAAGGGGAAAAATAATTCTCCCCCAAGGAGTTCAGTCACAAATTTAATTAACACTTTCTTTAAAAAAAAAAAAAAAAAAAAGTGTCATCAGCATGGAAGCATGAACTCTGGAATGGTGGCTGAAGCATGAAGGGGCATATGAATGTTTAGCATATCTGGCACGTAAATACCTTCCAATGCCAGTTACAAAAGAATGCAGCATTATCTCCTGTAAGTGTAAACAAACTTGTTTGTCTTAGTAATTGGCTGAACAAAAAGTAGGACTGAGTGGACCTGTAGGCTCTGAAGTTTTACATTGTTTTGTTTTTGAGTGCAGTTATATAACAAAAACAATAAAAAAAATAAAAATCTACATTTGCAAGTTGCACTTTCACGATGAAAAGATTGCATTATAGCATTTGTATGAGGTTAACTGAAAAATACTATTACCTTTATCACTTTTACAGTGCAAATATTTGTAATAAAAATATACACTGATTTCAACTACAAAACAGAATATTATATGAAAATGTAGAAAAACATCCAAAATATTTAATAAATTTCATTTGGTAGTCTATTGTTTAACAGTGGGATTAAAACTGATTAATAGCAATTAATATTTTTAATCACAATTAATTTTTTGAAATAATCACAGGAGTTAATGGTGATTAATCGACAGCCCTAGTATTTACACATGTGCTAGAATGACTACACATACATATACACTACACATAGCTGAAATAAATGTGCAGTTTAGTTTTACTTTAAGGCCATTTTTTTCTTTAAAAGTATCAACTATGTCATATCTTAAAATTTTAATTTCTTTGCTTTTGTCTAGCTTCCTCTTTTTGTTTTGAAGGGTTCTTTTTAAGGCCAGTTTTCTGAGTTTTCTGTTACCATGCTAGGTTTTGGTACCTTTCATCTCTTAAGAATGTTGAAGTTAATTATAAATTGTGGTGACTATTACTTTGTGGCCCAACTAGAGATACTTCTTGGACTAAATTTTGAATGTTATTTAGGAGTAAGATGAGAACAGCTTCTCCTCTTGTATGATTTAGAATAAGCAGTCCCGAGAAGTAATGAAAGTTTCAAGAAATTGCTTCTTTAAACCATATCACAGTAAGACAAATTTCAAATCATCTATGGGGAGCTCAAGTCCCCAGTTTCTTCTGTTTTATGACACTTTGTTGCCTCTTTGATTTCTCTCAACATCGTGCACTCAATATGTTTTTACTGACCTTCAGTACAACAGCATAAGTCTTCTAGTATGTTTGATGACACTACACCTTTAATCGTGTGTGTGTGGTGGGGAGGAGGGACGTTGTCCAGCTTACTGCAGGAAGTGGCGGGGGGAAGAGGTTTGGGCAGGACATGCTGTGGACATCATGCTAGACACTCCTTTCTAGGGGACTGGGAAATAATTTTTCCCTCACCTCCTCATTGGCCTAGGTGGCGTGTGCGTGGGTGGGAGGGTGGGTGTTTCACCTGCCCCACAGCGGGTTCAAGGAGGGCTCTGTTATGGTGAGTAGAGAAGGGAGTTAAGCTACGATGTCACAATTTCTTATCTAAATGTGGGGTGGATGTCCAGTGCAGATAGTCCATAACAAAGGTATACAATGACCAGATAAATGGCTTGGTAAAGGACTTTAAAAGCAAGTGTTGGTAATAGGAGTGGAACAGGGTGAGGGTGGGTTTCTGGCATCCTATGACTGGTATAGCAGGGAGCCAACTCCCCTTTCTTATAGCCCACCTTAACCCTCCTACAAGGGGTGGGGGGTGTAAAATGGTATGGTCTTAATCTGCCAGGTAATCCCAGACATCTAATAATAAAGTTGCAGCCTGACTAAAACCATATCAAATATCCCCTGTCCTTCGGTATAGCTGGACAATGCATTTGTATAGTTTGCAATCCATACCAATTCAGCTGTGTGGACCTCACTATGTAGAATTTTTATCTAATAGATTTCATAGAATCTTTAGGCTATAATGTTACTCCCCTATTTCTGACTAACACCTGGCTGAAGAAACGACATATTAAGAGTATCTCATTGATATTGTCATTCCACCATGTTTCAGTGATATCTGTAACATCTGTACTCTTGTCCGGTCAGATATTCAATTTGACACATTTTTGCTTTCAAGCTGCTCTCATTTAATGAAGACATTTATAGTTTTTATCTCTAACCATGTGCCTAACACTTAGAACATTTCTATGTAAGGGGTTTGTACTATGCCTATCTTTGAGTTATCTGTGAAGTTATTTAACACTTTGTCACAAAGTGGTATTAATCACTATCATTTAAGTGAACACTTCAATTATTTCTTCCTCAGAATCTAAATTTCTTGTATTTATATCAGACATTTCAGTACATTAATATTCTCTTTAATCTTTATCTTCTCTTTCAAGTCATCTGTCATCTATGTTTTAAGAGTAATACAGCAAGTACCTGACAGATCATTTGAATTAAAGCTCTCATATCCGTTTCCTATTTAGGTTCAATTCTGAGGTACAGTATCTTCAGTACTGTGAAAAGGACTATGCTTTATTTGTGAAGCAGCACATTTCAGTATGCCAATCAAAATTTCTCTTTTGCAACCATATTGAAACTTAATATCACACCTAATTTGCTGTCCTCTACTAGCACTACATTCTTTTCCACATTACCTTTTTCCAGGTTTGTCTTCCCTGTTAAATATCTGTAGTTTTGGTTCTTTTTCGTTTGATTTATTAGCTTGTATATTTCCAGGTTGAATACACAATTCTGCCAATAATACTCACTTGTTTAAGACTCCTGTGTTGTTTCTTTAGTCTCATTAGTGTTTCAAATACCACTCAGTTTATTACAGATGAACTAGGTATTTAGTTTCATGCTATTAATCATACCATTATATATAGCTAAGCCTATCATGCATCTCTGCTTTCTGACACTTTCCCTCAACGTAATATAGTACATTTCAGTAGTAGTAGTATATAGGCCAGTTGCTTTTCAATACACATGAAAAGCAACCGGCATGAAAAGGTCCAGTGGTCCGCCCTTGACTTGGGGACTTAAATTAGCCTGCCCACAATACCTTGAAGAAGTGTCAAGACTAAAAGAAGAGTCTTTCAGCAGGAATAAAAATTGTTGGCACCTCTCAGTCTTTCAATAGTGAATATGATTCCTTGATACACTGGAAATGGATTAGGAGAAGGCAACTCCTTAAAAATAGGGGAATGGGTTTGGTGCGCCTAATGATTGGGACAGCATGGTACAGCATGTACCAATCATTCCTTAACTTTCAGACAAGAGAGAACAGTGGGGTCTCAGTAACAGTGCTGGAATCAGGTTTATGGGGTGAGGGGGAGATGGCAGCCCCTACCAGGTAGAATGGATTACAATAGGAAGGATGACCTGCTCTGGATGATTTATTGATAGTCCCCAGATGTGTTATTTAATAAAGCTGTAGCTTAGTTAAACGTCATTCCTGGTGTTTTGTCTTTCTTCTTCTGGAGCCCAGGGCAAAGACAGAATCTGTGTATTGTAATAACTAAACGTGCCTCACCTTCTAGGTGTCACCAGCAAAGAAATTCATTTTCAATCACTTATTTAAAAGACCTTTAGAAAAACATGACTGTTATCCAGAAAGCAGAACATATCTATAAAGACTTTTAAACATATCTATAAAGACTAGTTGAAACACTAAAACATAAACCTTGAAAGAAGGCTATCTGAGATATGACAAATCCAAAATTGCCTACAGCAGTGGTTCTGAAACTGTGAGTCGTGACCCCATTTTAATGGGGTTGCCAGGGCTGGCTAAAATCTTCAGGGGCTTGGAGCCTAAGCCCAAGCTGAAGGGATTCAGCTCTTTTGGGTGGTAGGGCTCAGGTTACAGGCCCCCTGGCTGGGCTGAAGTCTTTGGGTTTCAGCTTTGACCCCTTCCCAGCACAAGGGAAGCTTGTGTTTTGCCCCTCCCCCCTCCTTCCCTGGGCAGTGGGTTTCAGGTGGGCTCAGGCTTTGGTCCCCCCTCCTAAGGTCATGTAGTAATTTTTGTTGTCAGAAGGGGGTTGCAGTGCAATAATGTTTGAGGACCCTTGGCCAGTAGAAAATGATTTGTGCTTTCCTTTTCAAATGAAACCAATTAAGTAGGTTGCGCTATAAAATGTGAACACTGCTCAACAAATCCAACCATAGTAGATATTTGAAAACAAATGACATTTATATAACTGCACTAAATCATCTGCTGTTTTTAAGCATTATCTATTTGAGAAAGATTATTTGGTTTTAAATACAAAGAAGAAGAAAATATATGCAAATTACTGATAAAGTTTACACTACTATTGATACACAATATGGGGAACTAATAATGGGAACTCGTGCATATTAAACTTTTTCTTCAAGTTCTTCAGCAAAACTGGTTTCCAGTTGTCATAAACAGATAGTTAAGGGTTAATGCCTCTTTTACCTGTAAAGGATTAAGAAGTTCACCGAGCCTAGCTGACACCTGGCCAGAGGAACCAATGGGGGAACAAGATGTTTCAAAAGGAAGGAGGGAAGTTTCCTTTGTTTAGAATCAGTTTCAGTTCTGGCCCGAGTGGAAAAGATCAAGCAATCAGCCTCTTATCAGAGTAGTGAGTATTAAGGAAATAAATAAATAGGTTTATGTTTATTTTCTTTTTGTAACTTGTCTTGTAGGGAGATAATCAAATTTGGGTATTCTTGTGTGTACTAAGGTTTTTGTCCTGTGTTTTTAATCTGTTGTCTGTGAGATCAGCTTGTATGCTATCTCCCAGAGGTTTTTTCTTTTACCTTTCTTTTCTTTAATTAAAAATCTTCTTTTTAAGAACCTGATAGATTTCTCCTTGTTTTTAGATCCAAGGGGATTGGATTTGGACTCACTAGGGATTGATGGGGGGAAAAAGGGAGGGGGGAAATGAGTAATTCTTCCTTGTTTTAAGATCCAAGAGGTTTGGTTCGGTGTTCACCAGGGAATTGGTGGAGGAGTCTCTCAAGGCTACCCAGCGAGGGGAAGGTTGTGGTTTTTTTTGTTTTTTTTTGTTTTGTTTTTTGTGCGGGGGGTGGGGAGACAGTTTTCCAAATGACTCAAATATTTGAATGGTGGCAGCATGCTGATCTAAGCTGGTAATTAAGTTTGTACCCTGAAGTTCAGAGTGGGGGTGGAACCTATGACACAAGTCATAATAAGATAATTGGAATATCTTACTAAATGTTTAAAATGCTAATATAGCAAAACAAATACCTACAGTGTAATCTGGAGATAGGTTTAACATTAAAACCTCAGCTAATAATTTCATGCTAATTAAGATCATCTGCCCTGACAGTCAGTAAAACCTTAGTCCTTTCTAGAGCTCTACCACATTAGAATTGCATGATGTTATGTGGGTACCTGCTTTAAAAAGCAGTATAATAAGCAGTCCTTTTGGTGGTTAGTAATACGTTTTGCAGCATACATGACTCAAAGACTGGTCATAACTAATTCAATATAAAAGAAAAAAGTTAAGACATTAACTTAGGAAAAATAAATCTCAATAAGTCAATGAAATGGAAAGTACTAAATATAGTAATCAAAGATTCAACTGATCTAGATTTTAGGAAGCATAAAAACACTTTGCCAAATATTTGAGCAACAGAATATAGCATTCAACATAACTTCAGCTCAAGAGCAACATCATGGAGCTAAACTAGAATATACAATAGAACAGATTTAACAGCATGTACAGAACACTTCAAGGACGTATGCAGGAAAAAAAAAGAAAACAGTAGTATCTGATAATATCTAAGTTGCAAGACAGCAGGATGGAGCAAGTGAAGGGGAAAAAAAATACAAGAAAACAAAGTATTTTATCTCCAGAAAAGCCAAAAGTCTGCAGTGGAAGATAAGAGTAATACAAGATTAACACAATACTGACTGCAATAAGAATAGCTAACATAAAAGGATAAAATGAGGTAAGAGGATAATTGCAGAAATAATTGCACAAAAGCAATTTAAACAATCACAAAAACAATCCCAAACAATAACGAACAACCTGAAATGGAACCTGAAATGTTTATTACTGTACCCTCTATGTCTATAAGGCTACAAACAGAAGTTGATTAACACAAGATGAAGCTAGACATATAATATTGTAGCTCTCATATCGTAAGTAATCTTAATAAGTGTCTTCTCTAGCTGTTTCTTTTAGGGTAACAGATCTTTAATTGTGAAAGTAAATCCAGGAAAAAATGTAAAAAACTATAAAAGTTTTATGAACCACAAAAGCAGTAATTATCTGTTTAACCACTGCTTAGAAGACATGTAACATTTTTTTGGTCTTTTGCTTTCAAGTACAAGATCAAAACAAATTAATACAGAAATTCTAAGGGTTTAACCCACTAAATACTCAAACTAATGTGCCTGAAGAGGGCAGGAGGCTAAAAGATGAACTCAAGAGTTATGTATTATATTCATGTTTTATTGAGCTCTTCTCTCACTCATTTCAAGACACTTGATGCCTTTTTCTTCAGGGAAAAAGTGGCAAATATGATGATGCATATTTGGCTGAACAAAAGTTCCTACAGAAATGAGTTGGAAAATCTGAGCTTACTGCTCAGGAAGAATAAACCAAAGTAGTGGAAGCAGATTAGTTTAATGGAAATTCAAGGGTTTATATGAAGTGAATCAGAAATTCAATGGACATTTTACACTCAAAGACAAATAAGTGACTAATCTGAAACTGAAAAAAACTTAGTTTTCAAAAAAAATGAATAAGAAATTGATGATGTGAAAGATAGGGTACACTTCCCTGAGAACACTTATTGTTTTAAAATAGATCTATTAACCAGCTTACGGACAAAACAGCAGATATAGAAAGCACTGAATCACTCCCAGCAAAGGGTTTCTCAGAAGAGTATATTGGAAAATTGAGACAAGGTAAAGACCATTCCTTATCTGTGTTGTAACTGCTGTTCTTTGAGATGTGGGTGTGGATGTATAGTCCAGTCCAGCATGCACACATCCTGCACACTGAAACCAGAGAATCTGGCTTAGCAGCAGTCATTGTGGTAGTGCTCATGCCCTCTGGCCCTAGTAACCCACCCCTCAACCCCTATCTGTTCATTCACACTGCAATTCAAGGCTGGAGACTCTGATGCAGAGGGTTGGAGACCGGCCACGGAATACATGCCTGTACCCACATCTCGCAGAACAACCATTACAAAACAGGTGAGGAACCATCTTTTCTCCTTCAAGTGGTTGCAGGCATGTATTCCACTAAGGTGGCTCACAAACAGTTCAGGTAGGTGGTTGAGCTTGGAGTCTACTTAAACTATGACTTCCAGAACTGCCTTCCAAAAGTTTGCTTTACTTGTGGTAATAACATTTTGTTTGGTAAAAATATGCATGGAAAACCATGTAGCAGCCCTGCAAATATCCAATGTGAAACATCACTGAAAAAATGTTGACAGATGTCACATGTGCTCTCATTGAATGAGCCCATAATATCTATGGGGTCATAGTCTGAGCTACTCCATACAGGAGATATCCATCTGGAAATGATCTGTGAGGAGACTGGCTGACCTTTTATCTGATTGGCATAGTAGTCAAGGTAATGAACAAAATGGTTTAGACCTTTCCAGATAGAACACCAAGCACTACCTCACATCTAATGTACAGAGATGCTGCTTGTCTGCATATGAGTGCAGCTTAGGAAAGACTACAGGCAATTAAATAACCTGCTTAAGGTGAAACAACTTTGGACAAAATCTGTAGATGTGGTCTTAATGACACTTTTTTTATGAAGATTCTATCATTAAAGGCTAATTTACTGACTTCTTGTGGATGTTACAGCTACACGAAAGGTTGCCTTTCAGGAGAGGAAAGATAATGAACAGGTAGCTATTGGCTCAAATGGAAGATACATGAGGGCGGCCAGTACAGTATTATCATCTCACAATCAGACAGTTTCATTCACAAGTAGAAATAGTCAGACAATACCTTTCAGAAATCTCACTTTCATGGAATTGGAGGAAATCAACTCTCCTTGGATCAGAACATGAAACACCAGGACTACTGCCAAGCAAACCCTCAATGAGCTGAGAGAGCCAGACCCAAGGACTTCAAATGCAACAAGCAGTCCAAAATGTCCTAAACATGAGTCAAAATGTGTTGCATTCCCCGAGATATTGACCAAACCAAAAAACACACTTAGCCAATAGATAGAGCAAATAGATGTTTTTCTACAATTAAGCAGGATCCTCTGAACTGCCCTTCCTCCTCATCTAGCCATGTATCATCCAGGCAATGAGGTGTAGATGCCTCAACACCAAGAACACCCTGGCCAAAATGCTAAGTCAAGAGGCCAAGAAAGAGAGGAAGAAATTTGGGAGATGAAACTGACAAGCTGAGAAGGTCAGAGAACCAACACTGTCTTGGCCAAGCTGGCAAAAGCAGTATTAGATTGGCATGGTCCCATTTCAGTTTGAGGTTAGCCTGTGAAATGAACAGAATAGGGGGAAAGGCGAACATTAGGTCCATTCCCTAGTTCAAATGAAAGGCATCATTTAGAGAACCAGAGCTGAGTTTCACTCAGGATCAAAACTGACGGCACTTCTTGTCCTTTGTTGCAATAGCTGACAAAGCTAGCTGGGGTGGGCTCCTCCCTGCTTGTTCACATACTCACCAACAATAATATTGAAATGTATTATGTGGACTGCTATGCCCCTGAACTGATCTTAGAAGGCACAACACGCATTTTAAATGGCTTGAAGCTCCAGTACTCTGCTATGGCACTACACTTCTATCTGTGACGACAAACCCTGAACATTTAACATTCCTAGATCCACTCCACAACCTATTATGGAGACAGGCATTGGTGACTACTGTTCTGGTTGGCAGAGAATGGGCAAAGATAACATCCTGGCACACATGATTCTTGTTCTTCCCAACCACTGTAGAGAGTTCAGTATCTCTGGAGGCACTCAGACAAGTCTGTCCAATGACTGGCAGATCAAGCAATAGAGCAAGTTCACCCAATAGATATGTAGTAATTTTATGTGTTATAGTTTCTTTTTCCATATGTTTTGTAATACACTCCAAAAAGAATTAAAAACATTTTTCTACCTTGATTTTATCCTTTTTTTAAAAAATCATGATTTTATTCAAAGGAAACTAAAACCAACACCATGCTATTGTTTGTGTCAGTCTGTGCAGCAATATAATTTAACATCCAAACAATTCTGAGATTAACTCAACTTCCTGGGGTGGGGGTACAGGTGCAGCTGGTTGGGGCTAAGTGGGGCGGGGTTCAAGTGCAGGGCACTGGGGCTCAGCAAAGCAGTTGTTCGGGGGGGGGGGTGGCTCAGCGGGGGGTGGTCTGGCTAAGGAGGAGTGGGTACAGCTTCAGAGGAGTGGACAGATGGGGGCCAGCTCCCCATACAGTGACCCATCCCCTCACACTGCCCAGAGGAAACATGTCAATTTATTTATCCGGGGGGAAAGAGTAAAATCTGTGGGGGACATTAATTCTGCACTTTCACAATAGTGCAGAATTCCCCCAGGAGTAAATTTGCTTCGTTTCTTAGCAGACATGATTGGGAAGGTGAATGGAAGATTAAGTTGTAAACAGGGCCTTAACAAGCAGTATATTGGAGTCAGGGTGTCTGTGCTAGCTAAAATAAACAGGAACACTGTGGTGCTAGGGACAATGGACAAAGTAAGTTAGGACTATAAAGATGAGATAAAGAATAGGTCAAGAGTGGACAATGCATAGACAGAGAATCCTATGCAGGGATTGGTTCCTACAAAGTAACAAGCCATTCCCAAAACGTGTGATGCAAGTTACAGTAAATTCAATGTAATATGTAAATGTACATAAAGAAAGAGGTTTTCTGTTCAACACCATATACCCAGCCCCCTATACTATGATCAACTCAGTTTAGCTTTGCTATAGGTCAAATGAAGGAACCTGAGTGATTAAATCTGCCATTTAACTGAGGTTTTTTGGATCCCTGAGAACTGGATGAAGTGTTCTCCCAAAATAGGACAAGATATTCTGGATAAGCCAAGTAGCAAAGTTTTAAGGGAGAATCCCAGAAAACAGCCTGGCTTGAATCAAGGGAGCCTTATCTGGATTCTTAGACACAGACAGGTAGAGGTTGAGAAGTGGAACTCCTTAATGTCCAGTTAGAAGGATCCCAGGTAAATGCGCTGTTGCCTTTTCCCAAACATGAAGTGAGGAGAATAAATGGCAATAAGAACAGCCTTCCAGCATGCTCAGACAAAAACAACCCCAGGAGTGCTTTCGTAGGAACATAAAATATAGAACACAATTTTGCTGAGTCATAAAAAAATAAAAAGGTACCGTATTCCAGGATGTTAACTGAGGTTTGCCTGTCACAGAGCTCTGAAAAACAGCAACCATATAGTCTGTTTTGAAGAGTGATAATTATTTACTTCATCTCCCCGATCCATGGGCAGTAAAAGGTGTCCTTATCAGAGGCAGATGTACTGCACTAGTAGCAGCAGTCGGAGGAGGTATGGAGTGCTGTAGTTGATAGAGAGAACTCTTTCTTTCTGGCAAAGGCAGCCATTCAATGCCTACACACAGTGCTGAAACTGGACTGAGTTGGACAGGCATTTTTGCTCATACAGTTCTTACAGCAAAACACCTCTTTGCTTTCATAAGGCCTCAGTGTGAGGAAAAGTCTATGAAGAAGAAAAGGCTATCCTTGGCCTTGAAAATGCCTCAGCAAAGTAAAGATCAGAAAGGGCAGTAACCGTATATGGAAGAGGTGAACACTGAGCTTTTTTTCCTTAAAAAAAAAAACCAAAAAACCAAAAAAGCTAACTCTGAACACCAGCAAAACAAAAGTTCTTCACCAGCCAACTCCCAATCAATCATCAGACCCAGCAGGGAAGATCTATATTGACAAAGAAGTGAAAAAATGTATAATACTTGGCCTATCTTGGCAGCCATAGATACTGAGATTCAACACAGAACCCACTGAGCCGCCTTGCCTTTGACAGACTGTCTTGTCAGGTGTTCAACAATCACATCAGAATACACACTAGACTTTTAGTTTATAAAACGGCAATAACCCCAACTCTCTTCTATGGTTGTGAGACTTGAGTGACCTACAGAAAACACCTGAAAAACCTTGAACGGTTTTTTTGAAAAATCAAGAAGTCAAAGGACTTTGTGCAAGTTTGCTTGATAGCAGAACAAAATGGGCTGTATTCCAAAATAGACACAGCCAAGACCTATCCCACTCATTTAAAAGTCTCATACTGCCCTCAAGTTTTCAGATCAGAGGAAAACTCCACAGTTGGGTATGAAAGAGAAGCAACTGGAATTATCATAGTACATAGATGAAATCAAATAGAGCACTATTCTCATTACTGGAATATCAGAAAACTAGATTTGAGCACCATAATAATAGACTTTTAAGCTGCCTTACTTCAGAAGGAAGAAAGTGGCATTGCTGTTTTGGATAAATGGATCCAAAGTTATTTCTGAAATTACACAGATATAAAACTCAACTAGAGTTGAGCATGTATTTCAGATCCCAAGAAATCAATTACCATAACATGGCAGTTTCAAAAGTGTCAGATTTGTAACAGAAATTGGATTCTGATATCAAGAAAAAAATCAAAAACAAAGAAACTTACGCTACCTATGTGATCTGGACACTGACCACATTAAAGATTGATGAGATCAACTTATTTGTGGTTTAAATTTCTTTTCTAAATACATCTGCCTCACTTTACATAAACTTTCTCTTTCAACTGAAAGAGATCTTTAGCAAGTTAGCTCCTTTCATGGTCTGATTACATAAGAGCATAAATGTGCTTGTAGTTGTTGCCTATTAGTTTCTCTGCATGTTTATAAAAGAGAAGCAATTATACTGTTAGTTCAGATCCCTGAAACTAGACTAAGACACGACCAGAGGTGCACATACAGTATTAAATGATGGACAATCTAAACTGTAAGTGAAAATATTGATATATTAGATTAGCAGATTTTTTGTTTGAACATTGCAGATGAACAATCTGAAACGTCTCTTTTCATTTATGTAGAATACTTTGTTGCAGAATCAGTCAGCCACAATGAGTTAAAAAGAAAAACAAGAAAAAACAAAAACAAAAAACCCCTCAAAACCTGAGCTGAAAATACAAACAGTGGAAACAAGGATAATTTGCTCAGCATGAGTACAAAAGAATAACATAAGCATCTAGGGACAAAATCTGAAACTCAAAGGTACAAAATGAATTGCAAATAACAAGGAACATAAAAGGCAATAAGAGGAGAAAGAAAGACATAAGAAAAAGACAGGTCCATTACTTAATAGGGAAGGAAAGCAAATAATGGATGACACAGGAAGGCTGAAGAGCATAATGCCTTTTTTACTTCAGTCTTTACTAAAAAGGTTCATTGTAATCAGATACTTTAACACAATTAATATTAACAACAAGGGAGAAGGATCTCAGATCAAAATAATGAAATAACTGGTTACAGAATATTTAGATAAATTAGATGTATTTAAGCTGGCAGGACATGATGAAAGTCACCCTTCAGTATTTAAAGAAATAGCCAAAGCAATCTTTGAATCATTAGCAATTACCTTCGATAACTCATGGAGGATGAGTGAAGTCTCATAGGACTGTAGAAGAACATACATAGTACCTATCTTTAACAAGTCAAAAAAGGAGATTCTGGAGAATAATGAATTAACCATCCTACTTTTGATACCCAAAAAGAGTACAAATTATTAAGAACAGCCAAACTGGGTAAGACCAATGGCCCATCTAGCCCAGCATCTGGTCTTCCAAAAGTGGCTGGGACCAGATGCTTCAGAAAGCCCCGGTGCTCCCTGCAGACAGAAGCCCTGAGCCCATGGAATACCTTCTCTTTTCTCCTGATATCATTCTTCCCTTGTCTGCTCTGGAAAGGAGGAAGAACCTCAGGGTCTGTTCAATAGCAAACTCCATAAAAGAAATAAAAGAATGGATTTATGCACTGAACTGGGAAGGGAGGAAGAAGAGTAGAGAACCCAGCACTGTCTCCAGGTCCAATTTCCCTTTCTGCTTGCCTTCCTCCCTAGTAGCACTGTTCCTATTCTTACAAAGGTTACTCATCATATTCCAGTCATCCATCTGGGGGGACGGCGAGGGATAGCTCGGTGGTTTGAGCATTGGCCTGCTAAACCAAGGGTTCCGAGTTCAATCCTTGAGGGGGCCACTTAGGGATCTGGGGCAAAAAAAAACAGTAGTTGGTCCTGCTACTGAAGGCAGGGGGCTGGACTCAATGACCTTTCAGGGTCCCTTCCAGTTCTATGAGATAGGTATACCTCCATGTATTATCTATTACTAAATACCAGTGATGCCCTCCTCACCAAAACTTTTATTCTCCACTAGTACTTTTCATAAAGTCAACACTTCATATCCTGGTATATGCTCAAACTCTGGCATTTAGTGGGAAACAAAAGTTGACTGGAATGCTTCAGAGGCCACTTCTTTTGCACCTAATGGTATAACTAAGGTGACTTGCAAACACTGACAAATCAAAATTAATTTTAAAACTAGTACTCCATAAAAGGTCTTGAGAATTAAGATCAATGATCTCCAAATACGGGTCTCTACTTTGCCCACCTTTTTTCCATCATGACACAGATGAGCACTATCACCCTTGCACCCTTTTACCCTTCTATATACCTTCTACTGTGTGTCTGGAAAATGATGTGACCCACCCATCCCCCTGTTACAGATTTGCAAAGGTGAGCAAAAGCTGTACTATGAGAAAATATGTTGTAAAACATATACCCAAAAACACAGTTAGGTTAGTGTGATGATGCAAAAGGGTTTTTTGCCCGTACGTGGTGGATTGACAACAGAAAGTTGTGCGGAAATCTTAACTTTTTTTTTTTTAAACACACATTTTGCACATTACAGAATGACTTTTGCAATGAAAATTCCAAAATAGCCATAGAGTTGACTTATTTTAGACATCTATGAAAATTCCACCACAGAAATGGCCATTGTAAATGATTTTGCTGTAGAAAAGTTATATGGTTAATAATTACTTTATTTCAATGAGGAGATAAAGAACAACATAACAAATAGTTATGGAACTATAGATATGTCAGTTGATATTTATCTAGAAAGTACCATCACTTTTCTCCTCCAGCTTCAGCCTCTGGTTATAATTAGGAAGAATAACAACGTGACAAACACTTCAACACTGGTTACTAATGTAAGACAAGTGAAAAATAGCAGCAATGGGCTGGTACTCACCACAATTCCAAACTGCTCTGGTTCAGACAAATTATTATATTCACTCTTCAATTTGGATAGTGTATTCAGTTGCTCTTGTTCAGGAAGATGTTTTATTAAATTCTAACAAAAAAAGATCAAATTATGAACATTAGAAATCTCAAATCTTGCATTGCCTGTATATCCAACCACAGATTTTCATGCAGGATTATTACTGATATAGTAGCAAACTGTAAAATCAAATGTGAAGACAAGGTCCCTGTCCTGAAGTCCTTACAATGTATATTCAGAGTACATTGAGGAATTTGATTGATTACCTGGTGATGGTTAGCACACTTCGTGTGTGTGTGTGTGTGTGTGTGTGTGTGTGTGTGTGTGTGTATACACACACACACACATATTTTATTCTTTTTTGAATACCATTTTGAAAGAACAAAAAGTTGATAAAATACACTTCCTGTGCATGCCCAGGTAGAAAGCATGGTCGATGAGGTAGGATAGGAATTTCAGATGTAGGGTATCCACTGAGTTAATACACTAATTATTCACCTCTGGAAAATAGAGTGCTAATGGTGTTTTGGTCATAAACGAAAGTAAGTTGCACTTCCTTATCCTTGCCTCTGTTTTTGTAATTCAAAACCACCACAGAATGATGCAAAAATCTGGCACGACTAAGATTTGCAAATCAGCAACGACCTAAGACAGAAACAGGGCTCAAACTTGACTGTTATACAGTAGTACAGCATATCAGCACCTCTCTCACATTTTTCTACAGAAGTACAGCTGCTATTGTTTTTTAAAGAAAAGAATAAGTCTTAATAGATAAAGATTGTGAAAACATTCTTGAAAGCATGAACCAAGTGCAAATGAACGCAGTGATGTCTTCCTATGTTTGCAGGTAAAACAATAGCTGTAAGAGGTATGAACTGTATTCATCTCAGTAACTCAGGCCATGTCCACACTTTACCAGTAGATTGGCACTGCTGCAATTGATGGAGATGATGTTGATTTAGCGGGTCTGGTGAAGACACGCTAAATCGATAGGAGAGCGCACTCCCATCAATTTGTGTACTCCATCTCCCCGAGAAGAGTAAGGGAAGTCAGCAGAAGAGCATCTCCCATTGTCCCCAGCACAGAGTAAACACCACAGTAAGTTTATCTAGCTACATCAACTTCAGTTTATTATTCATCTAACTGAAGTAGCATAACTTAGATCGATTTATAGTGGTAGTGTAGACTAGCCCTCATATAACCAAAAAGTTTACATGTCAATACTATTAAGTGGTTCACTGCATGGAAGGAAAAGTATCATACAGGGACAATATACAGTCTTCTATAAGTGTTAGTCATTTTGATAACATAAAAGGCTTGAGAGAATACCTCCTGCAACACATCAAGAAGTAGCCAAGCTCAAGATGCAGAGCATGGCATCTAAGTCCCACTGAGGGGAAGCAAAGGCCAAAGAACTCAGCAGAGCCCATGGATTTATTCAAACCCCAGTGAGGGGAAAAGTAAGTCCCAAATTGCTAAGTGGAGCCAAGGGAGCATAAATTGTTTGAACCTCTCAACAGTCTACTGAGTGATATCTCATTTTGCCATTTCAAGTTTATTTTGTGGACACAGCTTGCAATAGTAATCCTCCTTTTCTCTTCCTCCCTTTATGACACCTGAACAGGAACTGCAGTGATTTATAGGTCAGAGTACTGATATGTGTGGGAAGCTAACTCATCACCCTGCCAATATTATGTGTGACTCATAATCTCACACTTCAGTGAACACAAAGTTAATTCAAGTTTAAAAATTACAAAACTGTCTTTAAATAGAACAGAACTGTACTTAATACTTAGTCTTTTCTCTTGAATCTTTTTAATATTTTTACCATTCATATTGGCACCCAGACTATTTCTGCAAATAAACACTGTCATTTAAAAGAGTAACCTGTTTAATGTTCTATATAGATATTTTATAAACAGCCCAGGCACGCAGGTGCTAAATCTTTCTTTTCTGGATGGCTCACTAGATATTTGAACCCAAGATCTCTGACCCACTAACCAAAGACCATCCCAAAAGACCAGTGCTTTTGAATGCAAATGTTCCAAATACCAGCTAACTTATGTTTCAGGTCAGTAGCGACTGACAATAATTATGATTTCATGGCTATTTTGTGCAATAACTGAGGTTCTTTGAGATGAGTGTCCTTACGGATGCACCGGTCCCCTTGCACCTGGGATCAGACACCTTAATCAGCAGTGCCTGTCAGACCACACATGCGCACCTCCTGCTTCCTGCGTGGGATATATATATTATATATAGCGCTGTGCGGTCCGACCTTCCCTAGTTACTTCTCTGCTGCAGAGTGTATATACCTGGCTCGAAAGCAGTGGGGAGGAGGGCTGGTAGTGGAGAACCGGTAGTGGAGAATCCACGTGGGGCACATCTCGAAGAACCTCAGTTTACTGCACAGGGTGAGTAACCTTCTCTTCTTCGAGTGATGTCCCTATCAGTGCTCCACTTGCAGGTGACTAGAAAGCAGTGCCTCTAATTGGAAGACTGGGGCTTCGAAGCGCACATACTGCTGATAGGACAGCATGTCCTAGGAGTGTGTCCGCTGTGGTGTCATACATAATAGCATAGTGACAGGCAAAAAAGAGTCTGCTGATGCCCATGTAGCTGCTTAGTAAATGTCAGCATTGGGGACATTACTAGGAAAAGCTACTGAGGTGGCTAGGGAGCGTGTGGAATGTGCTCTCATATTAGCAGGAGACTGTTTATTGTGGAGTTCCATAAGACAAATGTTGACATTGAGAGATCCACTTGGAAAGGTATTGTTTAGAGATGGTTGTGCCTATGGATCTTTCAGTGGTCGAGAGGAATAACCATGAAGATTTTTTGAAAGGTTTTGTCCTGTCCAAGTAGAACGCTAATGCTTGTTTCATGTCTAGGGTGTGTAGAGCTGCCTCTTCTTGGTTACTCTGAGGCTTTGAGAAGAGGTAACGAAGGTGTATTGGTTGATTGAGATGGAATGATGATGGAACTTTGGATGTGGATGTAACATAACTTTGTCTTTATAAAACTGCGTATGATAGATAAACTATAAGGGCTGCAATTTCACTGATTCATCGGGCAGAAGTGATGGTGACAAGAAATGCCATTTTCATTGGTAAATGCACTGTGACAAAGTTTCTCTTCTACCTTGGTGGGTCCTATGCTTATTGGAAGATTTGCTCACCTCAGTGATCTTCCCCACAGTCTGGATCAACTCCTCCTGTGTCTGATCAGGAGTTGGGAGGTTTGGGGGGAACCCGGGCCCGCCCTCTACTCCGGGTTCCACCCCAGGGCCCGTGGATTGCAGCTGCCTATAGTGCCTCCTGTAACAGCTGCATGACAGCTACAACTCCCTAGGCTACTTCCCCATGTCTCCTCCAAACACCTTCTTTATCCTCACCACAGGACCTTCCTCTTGGTGTCTGATAACGCTTGTACTCCTTAGTTAGTCCTCCAGCAGCACACATCTCACTCTCAGCTCCTTGTGCTTCTTCCTCCCAGCTCCTCACATGGACTTCCTCTCCTTTGGCTCTCCTTGCCTGACTGGAGTGAGCTCCTTTTTAAACCCAGGTGGCCTGATTAGCTGCCTTGATTGGGTTGCCAGGTGATCTAATCAGCCTGTCTACCTTAATTGGCTAGCAGGTTCCTGATTACTCTAGTGCAGCCCCTGCTCTGGTCACTCAGGGAACAGAAAACTACTCATCCAGTGACCAGTATATTTGCCCTCTACCAGACTCCTGTACCCCACTGGTCTGGGTCTGTCACAGCACATAAAGCAGGTTGCCATTGTTTCAAATGGGGGTCTAGTAAGAGAACGTAGGATGCAGCCAAGATGCCAGGCCAGGGTTAGGTCTTGTATGCGGGGATAAAGATTCTGGATACCCTTCAGAAAACATTTCATGAGTGAGTGGATGAAGATGAAATGGCCACCTATGTGAGAGTGAAAAGTAGTGATTGCCACTAAATGTATCTGAATGAAGCTGATAATCATGATTGTTTAAGGTATACCATGTAGTCATGGATAAGTGGTAGCAGAGCGCATACTGCATTGACCTGATGGGAGGCCCACGAGCATGGAAATCTAGTCTATGCATCTAGTCGTATTGCACCTACTATTTAAAAGTATGTTTGACAGCATCCAACTAGGTTATTTCAGAATCCCAGAACAACGAAGGAGGCAGGCTTTGAGGAGGAGCATCTGTCGATTGGGATTAGGGAGGCATCAGTTGTTAGGATCATGCTTGGTGGAGGCTGCATCTTGTGAAAGGAGCCACAGCATCGCATAGAGAGAGATTGGGCAGCATACCATCATGTGAAGGAGGTAAGTATACCAGATCTATCATGGCAATGTTGGAGCTTTAAGGATGACAAGAGCTCAGTTCTCTTGTATCTTGCGAAGTCCTCGGAATAGGAGGGGAAAAAAGGAAGGGCATAGAGGACTGGCGCATCCCATGTGATGAGGAATGCATCTCTCAGTGATCCACATCCCAGTCCTGCTCTGGAACAGAATTGAGGACAGAGGGAGTTTTGTAATGTGACAAAAAAAAAAATCTATGGTGGGGCAGGCCGAGCAGTTGAAGATGAACTGAAGGAGTCTCATATCTAGTTCCCACTCATGATCGTGGAAGAATCTCCTCCTCAGCATGTCCACTGAGTGGTGTTCTGGTATCCAGAAAGGTATGCAGTTTGAATAGTGATGATGTGCTGGATTTACCAGTTCCATAAATTCAGTTCCTCCTAGCATAATGAGTGAGATCTCCTTCTGCCTTGCCTGTTAAAGTAAAACATGCAGGAGACATTGTGGGTCATGACTCTGATGGTATGATGTTTGAGTAGAGGGAGAAAATGATGGCAGGCATTGCAGACCACTCGTAGTTCTAGAAGGTTTATAGATAGGGTGGATTTGAGTAACGACCATCTGCCCTGCACTGTGTGATTGTGAAGATGTGCTCCCCCGCTGATTAGGGAGGCATAGGTTGTTAGGATCATGATTGGTGGTGGTTGGAAGAAAGGAACTCTGACACAGACATTCTTGGGCTTTGCCCACCGAAGTACTGAGTGCTTGAATCTCATCGGCGTGGATAACAGTTTCTGGAGGTTGTGTTTATGGGGAAGATATACTGTACGGAACCATGCCTGAAGACATCACATGTGTACTCTTCCATGTCTCATCATAAAAGTGGCTGCTGCCATGTGGCCTAGAAGTTGGAGGAACATTCTAGCAGAGATATGGAGGCAAATCAATATGGTGAATACCAGATCCACTATAACTGAGAATCTGTGAGGTGGTAGGAAGGCTCTGGCTTATATGGTATCCAATTATGTATCGATGAATTACAGGTGTTGTACTGGCATTAAAGTGGACTTTTCTCAGTTTTTGAGGAGGACTAGTTTTGTTAAAAGGCCCTTTGTTATACCAACAGCTCAAAGAACGTTGGTCTCGGATTGGGCTTTGAGGAGACAGTCATCCAAATATGGAAAGATGACACCTTGTTTTCTTAGGTAGGCAGTGATTACTGTAACGACCTTGGAGAACACCCAAGAGGCCGGTGACAGTACGAAAGGCAATACACCTTGTACTAGTAGTAGTGGTTGCCTACAACGAATCAGAGAAATCGCCTGTGGGCAGGGTGTACTGTGATATGAAAGTATAAGTATTGGCAGTCGCGGGTCAAGAACCAATCCCCCTGTTCAAGTGCTTGGATAATAGTGGAAAGAGTAACCATCTCAAAGAGTTGCAGTTTGATTCATTTGTTTAAATTGTGACGGTCCAGGATTAGTCACCAGCCTCTGGACTTCTTCTAGATCAGAACCCTATGTTTGAAAGGGACCGGTTCTATGGCTCTCAGTTGCAGAAGATGATTTATTTCTCACCATAGTGAGAGGAATTCCTGAAGGAGTACAGGGCGGGGTGGGGTGTGGCAGAGCAGGAGAGATAGTAAGGGGATGGAGTACTCTTCCTTGACTATCTCTAGAACTCACTCATCCAAGGTCACCAAGCTAGTGGGGATGTCAAAAATGGTTGCAATGACTGGAAGAGTGGGAGGCTTCTCTAGGCCTCAACCACACCTTCCAAATTATTGTTTTGGTGGGGGGGGGTGCATAAGAGGTATCCTCATGAGAAGTGGACAGTCTACATTTTGAAGGAGGCCTTTGTTTTAGGCACTGGATGGCATACTGTCATTGAGTATTGCGGGAGGAGGTGATACTTCTCCGTGTGTCTCTTCGGCACAGGCATGTAGATGACAAGATCTGGGAGAGTAAAGTGGGTCTTTAATAGAGTGAAGAGAATTGTTCACGTGCTGCAAGAATAGCTTTTAGCCTCACCGGGCAAGTCTTCTACAGAGGTTTCTACCTCCTTAGGAAAACCAGAGAGGTGGACCTATGATGCACGCCTCATGACCACAGCAGTTGTGATGGAGTATGTGGCGATATCTGTGGAGTCTAGCGAGACTTGTAGGGCTGTAGGGGCTATGAGGTATCCCTCCAATATCAGGGTCTGAAATTGCTCATTCTTGGCCTTCGGAAGGTCATGGCAGAGTTCCTCCAACTCGCCGTAGTATAAGTAGTTGCATTTAGCCATCAGAGCTTCATAGTTCGAAAATCAAAATTGGAGCGTGGCTGATAAATATGCATTGTGCCCAAATAAGTCTAAGTGTTTCCAGCCTCTGTCTGGATGGCTGGAACAGGAATGGTATGGATGACCTCTCTCTTGAACCACATTGACCACCACAAAATTTGTGGTGGGGTGCAAGAACAGAAATTCTGCATCTTTCGCCAGAACATAGCATTTTTTGTCAGCAAATTTGCAAGTCTGAGGGATGGATGCCAGGGTCTGCCAGAGCAACTTTGCGTGATCAAGAGACTCATTGATTTCTAGTGCGATCTTTAAAGAAGAGGGTATGTGTAGGATATCAAGCAGTTTATGCTGCTGGCCCTTAATTTCCTCCAAAGTAATCTGCAGGGAGTCTGCAATCCTGAAGAATAACTCTTGAAAAATATCTGAATTCATCAGCAGTTACATGTGGTGGAGGCATGACATCAGGGGAAGAGGTAGAAGAATGTAGTTGGAGGAGCTTCCTCCTCCTGTTTCTCCCCCTCATTTGGTACTAGTGGAGGTTCCATCTCTGGAAGGCAAGAAACTGATGGAGAAGGGAGAGGTAGGTCTCCAGCTTTGCTCCACTGGGGGTTTCCCAAATTGTGCCCTGAACATAGCCCAAGGGTCCCAATATGGCCAGTACAAGAGGACTGGAAAATGTGGTTGCATCCATGGTGGTCTGTGCTAAGATTGTGAACCAGATGTAGACTGTGCATATTAAGAGTGAGTAGGTGGAATTTGTCTGATAGACAAGGGTGTAATGGAGCCCTCTCCTCCTCATTGCCAGGGAAGGGAGGAAAGGAAGTGTGCTGACAGTCTGGAAAGGACAGTGGAAGTAGGGCAGAGGCAACTCACGAGTGCCAGATACCAGCAGGTCTTTAGTATATCTCAAGTCTTGTGGAAGAGGAAAAAGCATGAGCGGTGTTAACATATGACTCGGTGCTGAAAGTGGGATGTGTTGCCCTGAAGAGTCAGTACATGGAACAAGAGACTTTGATGGCATCAATCACTTTGCCAGCACTAACAACTTGCTCGGTGCCAACGGCTTCACCAGTGCTGAAAAGGACACCAGTGCCAGCAGTTTTGTTATTGTCGTAACTCCTGAAGTCAGCCTGTCTTGGTCTCCAGAGTTAAGAGATGGAGCTGAGCAAGCAGGTCTGCCCAGTTAGGTCTTTATACCATTGCTTTGTGCTGGTACCAGAGGTACATGGACAGGCCGTGGAACTATGTCCCGTCAGATGACACTGAGGAAACTGACCTTGCAGGGGACGGTGTTCTGGCGGGCTGAGCCTCAGTGTGAAGAGGGAGAAAGTTTCTCTTCATCTGAGCAAGACAACTTTCCTTAAAAGAACCCAGGAAATGAGGATTAGCTGACTAAATGGCTTAGCATGAGGGCCTCACTGGAGGGAAGTCCAGGCTTGTGCCGGATGAAGATCACAGTGATTTCTCCATAAGGAGTTTTAGCCAAATGTCTAGGTCTTTTCTGGCTCTGGCTGTCAGGCTGTGGCAGTGGGAACGCTTTTGTGGGATGTGACCCTCTCCCAGACAGCAAATACACTGCAGGTGAACATCCATTACTGGCAAGGCAGATCCACGAGAAAAACGCCTCTTAAAATTTAAAAGAAAAAAAATGTACATGGATATGTTTGTGACTAACTACAGAAGATAAAAATCAGATACAGAGACACATGCTCAGGCACACCAGAGCAATGAAGATCTGCATGTATTTAAACAAATTTTAATGATTTGCATACATTCAGGTGCAGCACTATCCTAGTGAGCTATTGCAACATTAATATCCTTTTCTTTCTCACACACACAAAATGGGGAATCTGAAAGAGCCAAAAAGATGCGGAGAGCGCAACCAGCAGAGTTCAATGGGCTGAACCGTTAAGACAGGCGGAAAACAGGGGACCGAAGCAATGCCTATTACACATGTTCAAGAAGGCAGCTTTCTTCTCATTCAGACAGCAAATAAGAAAAGAAAACCAATCAGAGGGGGTTTCTCCTTAGAAGCCCTGATTATTTTCCCTCAAACCCTTGAAATGTTTGAAAACCTGTAGTCTTTGGGAAAAACAGCTGACAGGACTGGGAGCAGGGGGTTTTCTACTACCTTGCTACTCATTTCACACAACCCCGAATATTGGAGGCTGCAAGGAGCTAAGTCAGTTTCTGGTGAAAGCTAGAACAACCCCAAGGCTACTTCAGCTTGTGCCAATGGATAACAGCTCATGAAGGACTGCACTGCTAACCAGAATAGTTGGAGCACACCACACTATAGCCGCACCCCTACTCAATCTAAAACAGACTTGCTGTGGCTGGGGGACAGGAGCTCCTCCCTCAGCCCAGCCCACGCTGCCACAGCCGAGAACAGGCGCCTCTCCCCCAGCCTCGAACTGCTGCAGCAAGACAGAGCTGGTGGGGGAGTTCTCTCCCCCACTACAGCCCCGGGACAGCCTGCAGCCCAAACCCTTCATCCCTGGCCCCACCACCTCACCCCTAGCTGGAGCCCTCACTCCCTATCCCCAACCCTCTGGCCCAGCCCTGAGCCCCCTCTCGCACCACAAACCCTTCGACCCCACCCCTACCACATGAATTTTGTTATGTGCACCAATATGAAGGTCATTTGTCACACATCACCTCCATATTGGTGCACATAAAATTCATTATGTGCACGGATGAAAAAAATAAAGGGAATACTGGCTGTGGACTCTTCTTGGGATTCCTTCCAAGATTTTTTTCAACTCCAGACTTGACTACTCACATTTTTGTATTTGACACACAACAATGGTACACTGAGCTATTCAGACTCAAACACAGTGGGGTGGATGTAGGGAACATCATAGTTCCAACATCATACATAAACTCTCTTTTTTATATATATTTACATATCTCATTGTACTTACTGTACATGGCATCAAACATTTTAGGATTAATTTGGTTACTTAATAGGAACCAGTCCCTCTATCACATGCTCTGTCCACATGTTGTCCATGTTTTGACTTCTTCTTTACCTCATCTAGACGTTCTTAACTTATTTTATCCCTTATTATTAGTTCATAGTAAATAGTTTCCTGGGTGTTCTCCCTTTGACCTCAGTTTTTAGCCTATTAACCTACAGTAACTCCACACTTAACATTGTAGTTATGTTGCTGAAAAATGCGACTTTAAGTGAAATGATGTTAAGCGAATCCAATTTCTTCATAAGAATTAATGTAAATGGGGGTGGGGGTTAGGTTTCAGGGAATTTATTTTTTCCCAGACAGAAGGCATTATATATATTTTAAACAATTCTAAACAATTTAATACAGGTATAAGCTTTAAACAATTTTAAAGAAACAGTTTAATACTACAGTCATCATAGTTGTGTATGAAGCTTGGCTGAGGTGGTGGAGTCAGAGAGTGGAAGAGGATGGATTGTCTAGCTACTCCTCGTGCTGTTCTTGCAAGCACAGGCACTGACTTTGCCGGGGGCAGGGGGCTCAGCCCCCAGCTCATCCACTCCACCTCTTCCCCGCCTCTTCTCCTTCCCACAGCTCCTTTCCCTCTACTTCGCACGCTGAGTCCTTGCTCCTCCCTGCTTCTTCCTGCCTCCTAAACGCCGCAAGCCATCTGATTGCTGCGGAGAAGAGGCGAGGGGAGGAGGGGGAAGGCACTGATCTGTGGGGTCTGCCAGCAGGCGAGAGGCGCTGTGGGGAAGGGGGGCCTAGGGAGGCTGCCAGCTGTGGAGAAAGCAGGCAGCCAGATGTAATAATGGAGCATTGCACAACTTTAAATGAGCATGTTCCCTAATTGATCAGCAACGTAACAATGAAACAACATTAACCGGGATGACTAAGTGAGGAGTTACTGTATTTACTTATCTTATTAAGCATCCTGTTTCAATCAGATGATTGGATTTACCTCCCTAATCTTATCTTCCAAAGAAGTAGTCCTCCCTGCATGTCAGGCCAGGTCTCAGCTATACCCTAAGAGCCTTTCAAAGTGACTGGCAGAGGACCCACAGTACTGTGACTTATTTCAGGCCTGACACACTCACTACACTCAACACACAGTTGCGATATGCATCCAAAATGTATCTCATAAGGTTTCCTGTGAACTGTTAACATGCTGGTCATGAATATAATTCTGTGGTGTGTATACAGGTTGTGGAAAAAGTTATGTACATGTGCTGGAAATATGTTCTTCAAATGTGTTTTGGAAGGCAGGGGACACACAAGTGTGCCCTAGACACAGGAACGTTGTTTTGCCCATTTGCCTGTGTCACCAATTCAAATTAAGCAAGGTAAGGCTAAAGACAGTGGAAGTACATTTTTGTATTTAAGGTAAACAAAGTGATTAAACCAACCAGAGAAGCATATTAACCAGAAGAGGAGGAAGACAGCATAGCAACTGCACAAGCAAAAGAGAAGAAAAACTTGATATAGGGATACACATCAAAGGAATACATCTCAAAGGTTTACAAGACTATAAAAAGAAGGGGAGAAAACTCCTTTGTTTTCCATCTCTTACTCTTGTAGGAATTCTGTGCCACTGCACAATGCAGAAGTTTGCTGAAATTAATTATTTTTGCACATAATTTTCTTTCCCCCACAGAAATGGCATGCAGTGCTGCTGGCCGCCACTAGGCACCGCTGGACCTAGCAGAGTCCAGCTCTCACACAGAAGACACTGCAGGGGTGGGAAGTAAGTAGAGAGTTCCTAGTAGCTGCAGTTCCCTGCACACCCTGATTGCAGGAGATGGCAGCACGCAGGAAATTCCACACAAGTCTGGTTGGGACCCTGTTTCTTCTTCTGGGTAGTAGTGGGGATGGTGTCTGGGCTGCAGGGGGCCATGGCTGGGCTTTGGGAGGGGGCTGCCGTCTGGGCTAGGGGGACCGCAGCTGGGCTCTGGGGTGGAGGGGGAACAGTGTCTCGGCTGGGGGTCCCCCACAACTGGATTGGAGAGGAGGGGATTCAGGTGTATTGGCTGAGGGGGCCCCAGAGCTGGACTTGGGGGGGCGGGATGTGGATGTCTGGCTCCCCAGCAGGGCTCTGGGCGAAGCAGGAGGGCAAGAAACAGGAATTGAGCTGTCATAGGGGTTTCTTTAACTCTCTACTCCTGGGGGAAAATTTGTGTGTGTCTGTATTGTTACAGACATATTTGCTGATGGGTATTTTGCAATAAATAATCAAAAAATGAAATAGGCATGAATATGTAGGGTTATTTTGACAAATAAAGTTTGCAGAATTTTAAAATATTGCGTGCAGAATTTTTTATTTTTTTGGCACAGAATTCCCCTTTTGGGGACAAAGGGAAGAGTACCTTTTGAGCCTGTGAACAGTGGATCCTCTTGGCCTCAAGGTCAAGAGCTACTGATAGCTTCCAATAAGTAAGAAACTGTTTTAGGCAAAGATATAGATGGCCTGAACTAAGTTTTAGGCACTGGAAAGTGTCTCTCTTAAATCTGTGTTCTTTATTAATAAATTTATTCTTGTTTTATTTCAAACTGCTGTATATTTCAAACTGCTGTATATTTCAAACTGCTTGTATATATATTCTTGTTTTATTTCTCTACTGTATATTAAAATAAAGTGTGGGACCTCAGCTAAGCTGGTTGGCTGGTGTGTGCTGTCTCTTTGGAGGCAGCAAACAACTTCCGTGAGTGCTCAGTGAGAGGGACTGGAAAATGCACAGAGACGTGTCTCTAGAAAACTGAGCAACTGGTGTTCACTGATAATTACCTGCAAGGCAATGTTAAAGACTGGCAGTCTCTTCAGGAGTTTGCTGCTGAAACAGGCTGGCATGGCAAAGAGCTGGCACATAGTCTAATTTCCAGCAAAGCTCACTCTTGCTGAGGAACAAGGGTAACAGTGGCTAACAGTTCTGGGCTGCTTTAGGAGAGCACTACAGGAATGCGCTGGCCTTCTTTATCCCCTATGCTTTTTGCATGCTAACTCCTGACAGTGTCGCCAGAAGAACTGGTTTCCCTGCTGCATTTTGATTTCATTGTCCAACAATGAGTTCGATGACACCCTAGACCTCCAGCAGTCCAAAAGAGCAGGAAAGAACATGACACTTTCTCCCTAAGAAAACAAGGCCATAAGTGGGATTTTTTTCCCTGCAGTCATCCATGTGGCCTCTTAGATGTATGACATTCAATAAAGACATGAAAATCTCTACACTTCAGAAGGCGGAAAAAATCAAAGGCACAAATACAGAATGAGGAAGAATCAACTAGGCAGCAGACCTACTGAAAAGTATCTGGTGGTTACAGAGTATTGCAAATTGAATTGGAGCCAACAATATGATGCCCACTCTACTCGGCACTTGTGAGGCCTCAGCTAGAATACTGTGTCCAGTTCTGGGCAGCACAATTTAGCAAAGAAGTGGATAAATTTAAGAGTCTAGAGGAGAGCATTTTGATAAAAGATTTAGAAAACCTGACTTACAAATCATAGTTAAAAAACTAGGCATGCTTACTCTTGAGAAAAGATGAACCTGATAACAGTCTTCAAATATGGTAGGGGCTGTTATAAAAAAAGGGCCATGATCAATTGTTCTCCAGGACAAAAGTAATCAGCTTAATCTGCAGCAAGGAAGAATTAGGGGGGGAAAAAACCTACTGTCTAACTATAATGATAGTTAAGGATTGGTATAGGCTTCCAATCATTGGTATAGGTTGGGGAATCCCCATCACTGGAATTATTTAACCGTTTAGACAACTACCTGTCAGAGTTGACCTATGTTTACTTCGTCCTGTCTCAGAACAGGGGGCTAGACTAGGAAGGCTGCCTTACAGACAGGTATGTGAGCGAACAAATAGCCATGGGTTCAAAGAGCAGCCTAGTCAGGCTCTTTACTACTAAGTTTAGGTCCCATATTGGGGTAGGATGTCTAAGCAGGGGGAAAAGCTTAATTTTACTCGAGGAATCATATTATCGTTGAGTATGAGAGCACTGAGTATTCCTTTATTTATTGATGGAAGGCTGCTATGGCCACTAGGTAAACTTTGAGTGAACCAAGAGATAGCCCTGATTTCTTGAGAGCCAGTATATCACCGAGAACCATTAGGAGAGTAGTAGATGTCAGGGAAATTTGTTTGGAATTACAACAAACCTCAAACCTGGTATACTTTTGCAGGTAAGTACAATGAGTATCCGATTTCCTACTGTGTAGTAACCACTTTCTGTATGTCCTCAGAATAGGATCTTTCTATGTACTGCAATCGTGAAGCAGCCAGGCCTTGAGTGGGACTATCCACAGGTTGGGAAGAAGAACGTGTTCTTCGTTCTGCGAGAAGAGGTGTGGAATGGGTTGCAGAGATCAGTGGGCACAATGCCAATTGTGACAAGTAAGGGTAACACATTTGTCTCAACCAGGAGAGAGCAATCAGTATGACATTTCCTCTCTCTCTCTCTCTCTCTCATTTTAACAGGACTTCCGCTAGTAGAGGGAACGGGGCAAAAACATATAGAATGTCCTTGTCTCAAATAAGGAGAGCATCCCCTAAAAAGCGTTGTTCTAGTCCTGTCCTGGAGGAGTAGCATGGACATTTTTGTTCAGTTAAGTGGTGAACAAGTCTATAGTTGGTGTCTCCCACCATCTGAATGTGTCATGTGGTACTGGTGAGTTCATCTTCCATTCATGGCCATGTGGGAACTTGCAGCTGAGACTGTCCGCTATCATGTTTTGTACTCCTGGAAGGTAAGCCGCTGATATTGTGACGTTGTGAGAAATGCACTAGTTCTATAACTTTAGTGCTTCTTCACAAGTAGACCAAAATCTGGTGCCTCACTGGCAATTTATATAGTACATGCATGCTATATTGTCTGTCAAGACTCTTGCGTGTGTTCCTCTGATTACCAGAAGGAAGTTGTTGCAGGTATTCCTAACTGTTCTGAGTTCAATAAAGTTGATATGAAGAGAGATCTCCACAGACGATCACTTGCCCTGTGTCACAAGCCTGTAGAGATGTGCACTCCAACCTATTAGGGATGTATTGCTGGTGTGAAGTAACAATGGGGAAGTTTGCGAGAAGGGTATCCACGTGCAGTCATTTGTTGGATCTTTCTACCAGTCCAGGGAGTGTTTGACTTAGGTGGGCAGTGATAGAGGTTTGTCTAATCTGTCTGTTCAGCCCGTAGACCAAGTTAAACCACAGCTGGAGGCACCTCATATGAAGTCTGATGTGAGCAATTCCAGATGTATCATATGTCCGAGAAGTTGGAGGCTGTGTCTGGCTGATATTTGATGGCTGCTTTTTACTGCCTCTATGAGCATAGAAAGATGTGGAACTCATGCTGTGGCTAAAAGCGCCCTTGCCTGTAATGAGTCAAGATTGTCTCCTATGAACTCTAGGTGATTGTACAGGGGCTGAACACTGAATTTTGGACGTTGATTTGTAGGCCCAGCTCTGTGAAGAAGTCTACAGCAGTTTGAGCGACCTGGAAGGCCTCGTTGAAGGAGCGGGCTCTGAGGAGACAATCATCCAGGCAGGAGTAGATCATAATCCCCTGGGAACGTACATGAACTATCACTATGCAGAGGCCCTTGGGGAACACTCTCTGAGCCGACGAGAGGCCAAAGGGGAGTACTCTGTATTGGTAATGGTCCTGGCCCAGGGTAAAACTGAAGAATCATCTGTGGGAAGGTAGGATCAATATGTAGAAATAGGCATCCTATATGTTGAAGGCCTAGAACCAATCTCCCTGTTCCAAAGACAAAATCATTGCTGCTAGTTTGACCATCCTGAATTTTTGATCTTTGACAAATTTGTTCAGTGCTCTGAGGTATAGTATGGATCTCCAACCTCCCCTCTTTTTGGTTATGAGGAAATAACCAGGAGTAAAAACCTTTGTCTCATAGGTGCTAAGGTTCAGGCTCTGTGGCTCCTAGACGGAGGAGATTATCCATGTCTTCTTGTAATAAACTCTCATGAGAAGAGTCCTTGGAGAGGGATGGGGAAGAGTGAGAAGGGAGGTGAAGTGGATGGAGTACTCTATGTGGATGATTTCCAGAAGCCATCTCTCAGATGTTATTTGTTCCCAGTTAATGTAGAATAAAGCAAAGCAGTACCCAAAAGGATACAATGGGTTGGTGTTCAGGGGAGTGGTCTGTCAGCACCCCAACCAAGATGTCAAAATTGATGTTATAAACTGGATTGTTGTGAAGAGGAAAACTGGGGGTCTGATGGTTTAAGGTTTGGAAAATCTGGATTTTTCCCTTTGAGGCTCATAACAGAGTTGAGTTGGAAAATGTGTTGTGCATGATTTTATAATGAGGTTGAGGACAAAATTTTCTTTTTTGTCCAAGTGTATAAATCCCTAATGACTGGAGAGTGATCCTGGAATCTTTGAGCATATGGAGGGACACATCAGTCTCCTTGGCAAACAATTTAGTGCCTTCAAAGGGGAGGTCCTCCTCTACTGTTATCTGTACTTTCTTATAGAAGCCAGATAGCTGCAATCAGCTGCATAGCCCCACCTGTAGAGATGGACTGGGCTGCTGTGGGGGCTGCATCAAGCACTGATCGGAGTGCTTTCTTGGACACCAGTCATCCTTCACTAACAATGGCATGAAACTGTTCACATTGTGACTCTGGTAGCTGATCAATAAATATATTAAGCTTGACGTAACTGATGTAGTCATTTTGCAGTCTGAACATGATAGCTTACAATTCTGTATTGCAGTGTGGTGGATGAAAAGGCCTCTCTCGCAAATAGGTCGAGGTGCTTTCAGTCTCTATCACAGGGGATGGACTTCACATGGTGTTGGGTGACCTCAGGAGTTAACCACATCCACAACAATGGAATTAATTGGGGGGGGGGGAGAGACGAAGGAGGAGAAAATGGGAAAAAAAAAATTCTCTATAATATTTCTCATCAGCCTACTTGCAGGTAGGCATAACAGATCCTGAGGTTTGCCATATAAGCTTGGCTGGGTCCAGAAGGGCCTCATTGATGGGGAAAGAAGAGGAGTGCCAGGAATTTATGATGGGTGTCTTTTACCTTCTCAAGAGACATCTGCAATGTGTCTGCCACCCTTTTTGCCAGATCCTGAAATAGCCTGAAGTGGTTGGGTAGGGATGGTGGGGGGTTATCATTGCCTTGTCTGGAGAGAAGGAAGACTATGGTGTGGGCTATGGTGTGACTTCCTTCTCAAATCCACCCTCCTTTTCCTACATGATCTCCTGGGCAGGTTCACAGGTTCTGGACACCATGGTTGAGGAAGAGGACTCAAAGGCTCATGGTAGGCCACACCAGATGCTCAGGAGAGACAGAGTCTATACGCTGCCCAGGGATCCCAGTAGGGCTGCTGGGATAGTGGAAAGGGTCCTACTGGTGGTGCCCACAGCTGACCATACTAGTAGGGTCGTTGAGGAGCAGATGGAGGATATGGCTGAGGGGGCCCAGGTTGGCAGGGGGCACTATAAGGAACATGGGAGGAGTGATGGTAGATGATCTCCTCTTCTTGGTTATCTGATTCACCACTGGAGAATGGAGGTGCATGACATAGTAGCGGCAAAGATTCCTGCATCTGAAGTAAACTTGGTACTGAAGCCCTGGTAGCGAGCAAGGGAGACTTGGGTATGTCAGAAACCATGAGGTCTTTAGAATGCCTTGTGGTGCTTACCTACTCAGGGCAGATGGTGGGTCAACAGCACTGAACAGATTGGTGATCTGGGCCAAACCAAGCACTCCAAGGCGGGATGGCTTGCTGTTGATGGTGCCAATGGTAGTGCTGGTATGGCAGCCTGTTCCTGGGGGTGATTCTGTCTTTTTTCTTTGCCTTATCTGTCGGTACTGTTGCTTCAGTGCCTATGCCCATCAGATCCTTGGGTGCATCAGTGGTACCTGCCACTTCAGACCCTCATGAGCTATAGATATCATGTTTAGACTGTTTTCGTATTGATGATACAAAATGTGCTAGTGATCTTTTCAGCTCTCTATTTTGAAGCCTCACGAGGGTTCCATGGCTGTTTTCTTTGATCCATACTCCTTAGATCACAAAGGATGTGGGGAAGACTTGTGCCATTTGGTCCAGGGACAGGGACAGCTGAAGAGCTACCTCCATCAGGAGGAGTTTTATTTCCAGTTCTCAGTCCTTCCAACATCTGGACTTGAGTTGTTGGCAGAGACCACACTTTGAGGAAATGTGACTTTCCCTGATGAAACAGATGCACTGGTAGTATTTATCCACTACAGGAATGGCCTCCTTAAACGAGAGGCACTTCTTAAAGCCTGGTGAACCAGGAAGACCCTGTGCTGTGGCAGACAGATGGGGGGGGAATGGGGAGGGGGAATGGTTTACGGTTGTGGGGGGGGGTTGTTTGTTTGTTTTAAAAGAAAGAGAAAATAAAGAAGTCTCTGCAAATAAGAAAAGGATTAACTAACAACTGAAGTTCTCAAAGAGAAATAACAATCTGATGAACGAACTGCTATTAGGTCTGTTTCTAGCCAGGAGCAGTTGAGAAGGAACTGAGTGGGGTTCACCCGTGTAGCACTGGTTAGCTTCGTAGCAGATCAAGAGGAGGGGACACCACACATGCGGGCTGAACAGACATTGCTACTGATGAGAGAACTTTGGTAGTGAAGGGACGCAAATGCACCTACAGTGGTGCACCTGTAGGAACACTACTCGAACAAGAACACATGGTTTCACAGACTCTGACAGCTATTGTAGGCACATCCAAGTTTGCAAACTAACCAAGCACCACTTCAATATAAATACAACCGTTATTTTCCTTAACATACAGTTCTTGAGCTTGAGAAAATTAATTGCTGGCCTCTTACGCACCAGGGAAGGCACTTGACCACATTTCCATGGAATGCAGCCCATTTGGAAACCCATGGAAACACTCCTCCCTTGAAACACCAATCAATTCAATAAATTAGCCTCCACAGCATAGTACTCTGCACCAGAGTATATATCCAGCACAAAGCCTGTACATCTCCTATCAGAAAAATGGGTCAAATATATGGCACTGGATTCATCCTACACTGAGATAATGTGCCTATCTGCTTGAAAGTGACTGTATAAACACCTTTGGGCATCTTCTAGTCTCAGACTGGGCAAGAAAGGGGTTGGCCTTACTAGCAGCTGGGCAGCACAACTTGGGCTAGTGACCCCCGAATCAGCTCCTACTGAAGCTCTTGTCTCTCTTGGACAGGATGACAGTCTGGTTCATCTTCAAAAATTGAATCTATGTTTGTTGAGAGTTTCTTCCTGTTGTGGTGCAGCCTGGTTTAGCTGCTGCTGTAACAGCCAACCATTTCAGAACTTCCTCTATTTTTCTCCTTTTTGCGGTATGACCAGAAATTCCACTATTAGTATCAAATGTGAATGAAGCGAGTCCCCATCATCTCTCAATATAATCTAATACAGACAGACGAGTTTAGCATCCAAAACTCACACCTTACATGGGCCGTACTTCTTTATTCTTAAGAAAAAAATAAACATAAATCTTAGCCTCAACTTCCTCCTGAGCCAGCTGTTTCTGGAGATTTTCCCCAACAGAAGTTTGTGAGGTTCTCAAAAATTACTATGATCATCACTATAGAAGAGCCTACAAATAAAACAAAATAATAAAACTCTCCCCTGTCTAATCCTATGCCACCTGCCTTACAGTAGACACCACCTTTTATCCTCTGAAGCCTTCACTAATGAGACTCACCTGGCCTAGTTGCCAGATAAGTTAAAAATAAATAAATTAAATAAATAAAGCTCTATGTCTCTCTGAGATCCTAGACCTGGATATCCTGTCACAACAGGAAAGAGAAATGCAAATGTTAAGGATCTCTAATTTGCCTACATTGTCCATGAAAAGTATTTTCATTTACTAGTTCAGCGGTTAAATTTAACCAACTTTGCAAGACAACACAAGTCTAAGAACCTTAACACTCGAGGGATGACTTAGTTACATTTTAAAGGTTAAATTATATTTCTTCTCTTTATTGTCCCTCCCCTTTTTGGAGGGAAAGGGGGAAACAGAGGAAAAACAATGTTAATATTTAAATAGTTCAAAATATGCTTCAGAGTCTACATCTCATTATGGTGGATGGTTAGGGGGGAGTCGGGGGGGACAGCTTTGTTTCTGTTATTTATTGGCAGAAGTCAGTTATGTGCAAGACTGGGTTATTTGAGTAGGAGCACATTAGTGTTTTTTGAGACAGATTTTCAAACAGAAAATTATTTACTGTAGCTCTGTTTTTCATATCCTCCTCTTCTCCCCTCCTGTGACAATGGATAAATGGCAGACAGCAGAGAAAAAGAAACACAATGGTAATAATAAACAGGCAGAGCACATCACCCACTGGGAAGGAGGGTGGAAGACAGGATAAGAAAAAGAGGAGACTATGACAAACAGCTAAGTAATTTTCCCTTTTTGTATGTCTGTCTGTCTTCTCCTATCCTCTGACAGAGTATTAAGAGAGACACAGTGCATGTATCAAGCAGTAAACCTAGGAAGCAGAGCTACCTTACTGTGTCAATAGCAGAAGCCTGCAGCCAAAGAAGGCATCGTGAGAAGCAGAGATAAAGACATACAAATACTGAGGAGACAACCACGTTGCCACCTTACATACCTTGGAAATGAAGGCTCAGCATTCACTGCCCATGAAGCAGAAAACTCTTTCATTACATGGCATCTTGCAAGTTGGGAACAAGGCCATAGCCTCATTACACACTGTGAGAGCACAACCTCACACCAGCACCTAGCAATACAGGAGAACCTCAGCATTACAGACACCTTGGAAATGGAAGTTGTTGGTAACTCTGAACAGTGTCTTCACCTCTTACCAGTAAGTGGCTACCTCATGGGTGGAGGTAGGGACAGGCAGCCCAGATGTGGCCACCTTTAAGATGCAATACAAGCACAGTACCATATTAGCTTTTTTTTGTTTTTTAAATCCCTACTACTGCCTGATTGCTTATTTCCAGTTTCACATGGTATCCAACTGACTGATCAGTCCGTAAGTCTGGTTTTCATACCTTTGAGGTTCTACTATAGTGATTTTATCTGCAGTCTTGCCCCTGTTGCAACCCTCAAAATAGACAAACAGTTGCTTTGACTTTCTAAAGTCAAGAAGGGAAAAGAAAAAAAAAAAGTAGCGGAGAACACACAACATTCAATAAATGCTATCTCTGGACCTCAGAACGGTGGGGAGAGAAATGCCAGGACTAAGAGAGGAAAAGATATGGGTTTGTTCAGGTGGAACTAGATATTCTCCTTGGGAACAAATTCCAAGGAAGACTGAAAACCCCCCACTTTTTCTGGAAAAAACTGACAAAAAGTCAGAGAGACTACGTGAAGAAGTTCAACTTACTCTTCCGTCTGAAATCGCTGGAACAATAATGGCTGTCCTAAAGGAAAGAAACCGGCATGAGGGGCTCAACTGGGGGTTGCATTAGATCCTGCAGGATGTAGATCAAGTCCCACTGAGGAATCTCTTGATGAATCACTAGTCTGAGTCCCTTTTTGAATACTAACGGAAGAAAATCTAAAACACCCAGAAGTAAACAGGACACCAATAATGGTCTGATGTCACATCAGGCCATAGAGATCTTCCAGATCAAAATAAAAGAGAGGCAACAACAAGCTTTCTGTTGCTGTTCTGTTACCTCAGCCAAGAAACCTCCCTTTAAGAAAGACTTCCTTCAAAGATCATGCAGCTACCCTGAGATGAGGTAATGGCAAAGTACATGGCTTTCAGAGAGCAGGTCTAGCATCCTGGGAAGTGTTCGCAGAAGAGTTCACTTCTAGGCCTGTCAGATCTCAAAACCAACAGCAGTGGAGTTACTATAGAGCTAGGAAAAATAGTTTTATCCTGTCTGACCTTTTTCACCACTGTCGGTAGCAGTGGAAGAAACATCTCACTTTCCCATTTCAACTCCATAAAAAGCACTGCAAAGGAGTGTGAGGGCTTGGAGGGGATGGGGAGTCTGAAAATAAAATAAGGACACTTGGTGGATATCATTAAGAAAATAACTTGCCTTACACTCTGGCAATAGCCTCAAAAATGAAAGAACTGGGGCTGTATTCTCCCTTAACAGTTTCTGACTGAGCCAGTCTAAAAGCACTCCAGCACTATTACTAGAAGGCAAGTTCTAGCCAAACACCTAAAAGCATACCTCTGAAAGGAGGGGAGCAGTGCCAGTACCTCCTTAACAGATGTCAGAAGCCACCACTGTTTGATTGTCATTGCAGACAAAGAGAAGGATGTTCAGGACCTGGGGCTCCCAAATTAGAAGAGTGAGATGGAGCCTGACATTCCACACTCATTCTTCCATGGGTCAAGACCTCGACTGACAAATTATCTGGATGCACAGCTCCAACCCAAGAGATTCATATTGGTAACCACACAGAGCTGAGGAAGAGGCAGGAAAAAGGGTAGAAGGAAAACACCACAACTTTAGAGGTCTGAATTAACACAGGAATAATAAGGTTTCCTCCAGTAAAGAGAGGCCAAGAGGAAAGACTGCCAGTGCCAGATTCACCATCCTGTGAAGGTGAGATTTATGTTTACAACTCTGCTCTCTTGCTGCCAGTATGAAGTATCATAGTATTGTCTGTTAATTCAGTGTCTTAGGGCAAGAGAAGGAAAACACAATGACAAGGAAATGACATCCTTAACAAAAAAAAAAAAAATCACTTCTGAAGAGAATAACTTTAGGATAGGTCTCTCAATCCTTACTTAGTAATCAGACTCACTCCCATCCTCAGGAGAAATGGCAGACCCCCAACCATAGTAGTTACAATGAATGCTGGTATATGGTATACATTTTAGATACTACATTTTTACTGAAAGATAAAGCTGAAAACAATTGAGCCAAATCAGCTGGGAGAAAGAATTTAAACAGAATAATGAGAATGATAATTGGGAACTGTTTAAGGACATTATACTAGATTCCCCAAAAAGTCAAAATTACATAGTCAAGAAAGAAGACTATACGGATTTTAAAATCAGCCTCATTTATACTGGATGTAAAAGCAGCTATAAAAACAATCATTTTTTTTTGTTTTTCTTTAAAGCATCTATAAAATCTGAGACTCTGACTTATTCAACAAAAGACTTCTCCCCTCCCCCCCCCCCGAACATACTGGTCACTACATAAACTAATGGTAATGGGCTTCATAAATGCTGACTGCTGTTGGAAATGTAACTTACTTGGTGCTACATTAGTTTGGAGAGTGCCCTGAATCAAGAATTTCTGGTATGAAGTGAGTCAAAAGACCAATTTGATATCTGATGATATGTCGGAGCCCTCTTCCTTAAGTTTTAGTTTTGGATATACTCCTGATACCTGGAGTTTAGCTGGTAACAAGGTGGCGTGTTTAAAATATGTAGCTTTCCTTGCCAAAAAGTTAAACCTGCAAAAATGGAAAAGTTGATCCCCACCAAACATTGATTCCTGGCTCAGTCATATGGCTGACCTCACAGCTAACAAATAACTAGCATTTTGCAGAAGGGGAATGCCTGAAAAGAAAAATCAAAGCAATTTAGGCTGACATTTTAAAGGTCTATGATAAAGGAAGATCTTGAAGATAAGTATGTCACTTCCCCTCCCTTTATTCTAACCTTGTAATTACTTTATATATTATGATTAATCAGGTATTTTGGTATATTTGTTATATTTAAAATGATAGAGAGGGAGAGAGATCCACATGCCCATGCACAATCACACACCAAATGGAAAAAAGTGAAAGCTGATAACAATCAATATAAATCAGAAGCTAAGTATAGAAAATTGTTAAAGGAAGCAAAAGGACTTAAGAAGATTCTGGCCAGGAATGTTAGGACAATAACATGGAGATTTTTCAGTAGCAGAATTGTTAATCATGACACAGAGAAGTCAGATGTGTTCAAATAAATATTTCTGTTCTCTGTTTGGAAGAAAAACCAGATGATATAGTCCTATTATATGATGATGAAATACTTATTCACAATATATCAGTATGTCTACACTGTGCAGTCCTTTCGAGGTACAGCACATACATGGTTAGCCCCTCCCCCATCTACAACAGGTATAAATAGCATAGATGGTGAAGCACTGCTTAGGTGAATAAAGACATTCCTGAACCTTGTGAGCATATACCAGGTATGTATCTATTCACCATGGAATGCCTCGCCATCTACACTGCTTTTAAAAAATGTACTGTCCCACTGCCTGATGCCTCCCTGCTGCTGGAGACTTTCCTCTCCACAGTGAGGGACTCTGGCATGGAGGCGGCAGTGGGTATCTACATGGTGAACATAAATTTGATAATAGAGGGCTCTTCACTCTAGCAAACAAAGATATGACAAGAATCAAAGGGTGGAAGTTGAAGCTAGACAAATTCAGACCCTAAATAAGGCACGCATTTTTAACAATAAGGATAATTAATCACTGCAACAACTTGTAAAGAGTTGTGCTGGATTCTCCATCATAGTAAATCTTTAAATCAAGATGGGATTTTTTTCCTCCCCTAAAACATGTACTCTAGTTCAAGCACAACTACTGGACTTAATGCAGGAATTAATACAGGGAAGTCCTATGGCCGACGTTACACAGGGGGTCAGACTAGAAGACCATATTTGTGGGTCTATCAATATTTTAAATTTTCAAATAAATTCTAACATATTTTAAATAATATGTTAATATTTTAGACTTTTGACAGCTTATTATAAAAACATCTAGATCCTGAGATACTCTGACTTACCACATAACAAACCTTAAAAGAAAAAAAAAAGAAACCAAGGAAGTAAGTCACATTAGCAAACACATATCAATAACTAGCAATAAAACAAGTGCCCAAGGAAACACATACAACTACTTTAATTGTTTTGGATCCATGTAGTTCAAGAAAACTCCAAACATTTTTCTTTAACCACATGGTTTTTGAACACTTTTTTGAAACTTTACAATATGAACGAACAAGGAACTCTTGTGCAGTTCAACGGAATACTATTCTTTGAATAAGTGTTTTGATTCAATAATTCAAGGAACAATACATGGTATGCAAAATTACAACATTCAGTGTTGTACACTTATTTATTATATAGTACATCCCAAAACACTGTCTGCAACATGCAGTTATGATATTTTTTCAGCCTAGGTCATGCAGAACTATAGAGTATTTGTAGCATAATCAGTTGATTATGTTCCACTGAGTGTAGTTAGATTTTTTTTAACTTATCACTCTTTAAATAATATTTTGAATAGAAGTAATATTAAGAATCAGATTCTTTTGTACCCAAATACAACTGTATTGATTTTCTGCTTTGAATAAAATGCTGTGGAATGTGAAGTGCTGTACAATTACACTCCAGGGAAGCATTAACAGATGGGCAGCTTCTGGAATTTCTGAAGGTAGGATCCCAGATCATGTCAGCTCTAATTGAAAAGAAAAATCTTTTTCTGCCTAGTTCATGACCAGGAACAATGTGACAGCTTTGTGCAATACATGTGAAGGTAATACAGAGTGTTCCACAAAAAAACATTTTGCAGGTATGGTAGAAACAAAAAGTTATTAAATACTGGTTTATCTGTCTGAATACATACATAAAGTAGAATTGCATTCTGGATGCTGGTAATAAGGAAACAAATACTAAAGCAGAATATAAATTCAAGTGTTTAGATAAGATTTATCTATTCTGCAAATGTAAAAAAGATTGAGTTTTGTTTGCTTACTAGAAATGCTAAGAGACTAATTATGCAGCAATGATTTTCCAGCTGAATAATTTGTGTTAAGAGTTTTTGTCAGTAACAGGTTTCTGTTTAATGAGACGCTTACACTGAAATATTGGTATTTAAACCGCCTGTCAATTTACATACCTGAATCATGGTCTCTGCCAGCTGTGTTTCATCTACTTCCAATATCATCATTTTGATTTCCTCATAAGGCACTCGGAAAGAACCAAGGAAAATTGCTAGAACGAAAACATAATACATAATGAATGGAGATAGAGTAAGAATCTGATCTTTCACTCTACTTACAAAATAAACACTAAATGGATTGTAGAATTCTACAGGCCACCCAAACATAGCATATGATAATATGGATAAGAGATAAAACTTTTTATGCAGATTTTGTAGCTTTCATAATTTTTAGTCTGGCTCTTCCAGTCCCCTGGCAGATGAATCACTATATCAACAGATGCTGCAGTAACATAGCAAGTGAGACAAAAAGAGAGTCCTTGCTCTAGGAGAGTCACTCATCATTTACTATATTATTTGTACTTGGGTGACCATTTTTACATGTTTCCCCTTTACTGCACAGGGATCTCAGCTCTCTCTCTCTCTCTCCCACCCCTCCCCTGTTTTTTTTTTTTTGGGGGGGGGGGGGGTTGAGTCCGTGAGCAAGACCACTGCAAATTTAGACTTTAGACCACTGCAAATTGCAAAACAATCACAATCCTTTAATAATGCTTTTGTTTGCTGTACTATAAACTATCCAACATTTTCTTCATACACAGTATTTAATAAGCAATTTCTCATGGACCAACTACCCTCCTAATTCCACATCTTCTCTTCAACCTTCCTCATCTGTTCTAGTGATTATCATTATTATTTTACAGTACCAGATGGAATACTAGGCACCTCACCATAAAAATAAGACAATAGATCTGTGCCCTGAATATCTTACAATCTAGTTGCAGATATTATGCAAGAAAAGCCTATCAAAACAGGAGAAAGGGTAAGAGATAATAGACCACAAATAGTAAGATTATGCTGTTACTCAGATAAGGAGAGAAGAGGGTGCATCTTAAAGGCAAGAACACAGTTTAAGCTTGTTGTTGAGAGACAGTGGTGTTACTCTAAGAGGTAGTTGATGTGGCCAGAAATTACACCTTTGCAACTCTTTTCTGTGGGCTGGGTGGGGAAATATGAGTATTGGAAATCTTGGAAAGGGGAAAGCTGTAGTACTCAAGACAGGAGATTGACAGCTCAGATGAGAGTTTTGCTATCTGGTCACAGAAAAGGTTGCATTTTAAAAATACTGTGCAGAAGGAAGAAGTAATATTTGGATATAAAATGGATGTAAGGAGGAGGAGAAATAAAGGTTGGCCCTCAAGTTATGGGCCTGAGTAATGGGAAGGATGGTGGCATTGAGAAAATTAACAGAAAACAGGGACATATGAAAGGCTCCAGAGATTAAAAGAATAGGTGCTCATGTTTTGGCCATATTAAGTTCAAACTCTTGATGGAGCATCCAGGAGATATAAAAAAGGCAGACTGAAATGCAGGTTTGGATGAAGGAAGACATCTAGTGGAGAAGATTTAGGAGTTGTCACCATAGAGATAGTAGTTGAAATCATGTAAATGGAAGACATCACCCAGTGAGAGAGTACAAGGGGAGGAGAAAATTAGTCTTTTTCCAGCCTTATCCAAGTCCACTTTGCCCCATACAATCGCTATCATCATCTTCCTGGGCATGCTTAACACAACTAATATTAAAAACGTGGAGGAAGGAACACAAGTCAGAATAGGGAAAAGCAACAAAGAATATTCAGATAAATTAGATGTATTCAAGTAGGCAGGCCTGATGAAATTCACCTGAGCATACTTAATAAACTAGTTGAACTAGTCTTGGAAGTGTTAGCAACTATCTATCCAAGATCATGGAGGACAGAGATCAGGTCCCAGCGGACCAGAGAAGAGTAAATATGGTACCTATCTTTAAAAAAGGAAACCAAGAGAATTCGGAGAATTATAAACCGGTCAACTTCACTTTGATACCTAGAAGAACACTAGTAAAAATGATTTAACAAATCAATTTGTAAGCACCTAGAAGAAAATAGAGTGATAAATAGCAGCCAACATGGATTTGTCAAGAACAAATAATCTCAAGACAGTCTCATTTCCTTATTTGGCAGGGTTACTCGCCCAGTGGATGGGTGGCAGAGAAATACTTGACAGGATATATCTTCATTTCAGTAAGGGTTTGACACACTCCTACAAAAATCATTCCCATAAGCAAACAAAAGAAATGTTGTCCAAATGAAATTACTATAAGGAGGGTGCACGATTGGTTGAAAAACCATACTCAAAGAGTAGCTATCAATGGTTTTCTGTTTCTGTCCTGTTTCTGGTACTATTCAGTATTTTCATTAAAGTTTTGGGTGATGAAGAGTATACTTATCAAACTGGCAGATGACAAAAAGCTGAAAAGGAGGACAGAATTAGCATTTAAAACAACCGTGACAAATTAGAGAACTGCTCTGAAATCAATGAGCCAAAACTCAGTAAAGACAAGTGCAAGCACTACACTTAGGAAAGAAAAATCAAATGGACAAATGTGAAGTAGATATAACTGGCTAGGAGACAGTACAACTGAAAAGGATCTCGGAGTTACGGTGAATCAGAAATTGAATATAAGTGAACCATGTAACACAGTTGTGGAAAAGGCTAATATTCTGGAATGTATTAACAGGAGTGTTGTACACAAGACATAAGAGATAACTGTTGCACTCTTCTTGGCACTAGTGAGGTCTCATCTAGACTCCTGTGTCCAATTGTGCGTGCCAAACTTTAGGAAAGATTTGAACAAACTCAAGAGTTCACAGGACAGCAACAAAAAATGGTAAAAGATTTAGGAAACCTGACCTGTGAGGAAAGGTTAAAAAAAGAGCATGATTAATCTTGAGAAAAAGATGACTGTAGGAGACCTGATAACAGTCTTCAAATATGTTTTAAAAAGAGGACCGTGATCAATTGTTCATGTCCACTAGCTCCAATTTGTTATTAAACAAAGTAATTTGGGGCAGAATACTTTCACTGCTATAAATTAGAGCTGTCAATTAATCACAGTTAATTAACTTGATTAACAACAAATTAACTAGGTTAAAAAATAGTCATGATTAATAGCACTTTTAATAGCACCGTTAAACAATAATAGAATACTAATTTAAATTTATTATATTTTGAATCTTCTCCTATATTTTCAAATATATTTATTTTGATTACAACACAGAATACAAAGTGTGCAGTACTAGCAATATTATTATTACAAATATTTGCACTGTAAAAAAGAAACAAAAATTATATTTTTCAATTCACTTAAATAAAAGTCTACTCAATCTTACTTCTTGTTCAGCCAGTCACTGAGACAAACAAGTTTGTTTGAATTTACAGGAGAATGTTGACTGCTTTTTATTTACAATGTCACTTGAAAGTGAAAACAGGCATCCACATGGCACTGTTGTAGCCCGCGTTGCAAGGTGCCAAATTTGCTAAATAGTCATATGCCCCTTCATGCTTCAACTTGTACACTCTAAATTTTTACCTTGTTTAATTTTTGAGTGCAGTTGTGTAAAAATAATAATTCTAAATTTTTTTAAGTGGCACTTTCACAATAAAGATATTGCATTATAGTACTTTGTATGAGGTGAACTTTTACAATGCAAATATTTGTAATAAAAAATAATATAAATTGAGCACTGCACACTTTGTATTCTGTGTTATAACTGAAATCAATATATTTCAAAATGTAGAACAGCCGCCAAAATATTTATAATAAATTTGAATTGGTATTCTGTTGTTTAACAGTACAATTAAAACTGATTAATCAATTTTTTTTTTTGTAATTGTTTGACAGCTCTACTATACATACTGTGGCAAATTGCCGGTACTGTTCTCTGGGTCTCGTGCTTTTCTCTTCTCTGGGGTAGGTTCAGGGCGCTATTGCTTGCCTCTGAACCAGTTCTTAATCACTCCCCTAGTGTCCTTGGAGGAGGGGAGTGGAGAGGGAGTGAGGAGCACCCCATCTGTACCTCAGCCGAAAGCCCTCCCAGGGAACAAAAATACGCTGTTGTTGAAAAGAGAATGTCTGCGATAAAATGGGCTTATGGAGACTCTCCACTTACTATCCTGGGGCGGCGGTTACCCTTGTGACTGATTCACGCCCCGCTCCGTGGATGATAGGAACATGGAAAGAAACGCCAGAGATTCGGTGTTCTCTCTTGCAACCTCCATTTCGGGTCCAGCATAGGGCTGAAGCCAACACGAACGCTGATTGGCCCTCTCACGCCTAACACTGCCTCTCGTCCCGAGTAGTTCAAACCCCTTGGTGGTGAGCGGGGGGGGGGAGATATGTGATACAGCATGGCCAGAGTAGGCATATTAGTAGTGTTAGGCCAGGGGCCTTTTGCCCTGCAGGGAGTGAAGGTTTCTTTAGATTAACTAGAACAGCGGTGAACTCCAATAGAGCACCTGACTTCACTTTAGAGCACCTGACTCCAGTTAAGCAGCCGACCTCCAGTCATGGATATAAACCCCGTGCTTCAGTCAGACAGGGTGGTAGTTGCGAGCAGAACAGGTTGGATTGGAGCAAGTGCAGATTGCAGCAGAAGAAGAGTTTGTCCAGATGAGAATATGAGACAGGTTTTTGGAGGAGTGCCTGCGGTGGGATTGGAAGTACCCAACAGAAACCCTAGTCGTAAGGGCACAGGCCTTGTGTATAGAAGAGAGCGAGAAGCCCTTTCACAAGCTGACGTGGTCTGAGACGGAAGTAACCCAGGGGAAAAACGCTGTCAGCAGTGATTCCCATAACCCCATGCCCTCTGGGTTAGGGACCTGAGTAGAGGCGCGGGCCCAGGTCCCT
>NC_133769.1:303888566-303983198 GCF_003597395.2 Chelonoidis abingdonii | reverse complement strand
AGCTGTTCTAGTTAATCTAAAGCAAACCTTCCTCCCTTGGCAGGGAATAAGGCCCCCTGCTAACACTCTTATGCTGCCCTCTGGCCATGCTGTATCACAATACCTATGATTCAAAGCTGGTAATACCACAGAAAATTTGGGCTGAAGCTTTCCAAAATTTTGCCTGAGGCAGACACCCAGCATGGAAAATTCATCCCAACAACTCAAGTTTTGAAAAGGCAAACACAATTAAAAACAAGTTCTTATACCAGGTCAGCCTCGTAACACTGACTATAATTAATTTTATCGAGTGCATATTAGGACAACATTCTGCCAAACATACAAAGTTTGTAAAAGCTGATTGCTGGATAAGGATTATGAAGAAAATATTACCAGCCATTTAAAGGCTCTCTTTGTTAAGGGAATGTCTGAGCAAAAAGATGGGCCCTATATCGTTTATTCGCACCACAGAGTTAAGTAAATTAGAAAATCAAACTTGGCTTCTTGCCACTGAAAATTTGTTCTTTACCATTTATTTTCTAATATTTTATCTAGTGCAGCTTAGATATTTTAAGTGACATGTCTTCCACTTTACAAAGCTACTCCTGAGCCATCTCCTGAAACTGTTTCCTTGGTATTCAGCCTAAGTTTCCTTTCTAAAAATGTGGTCCCATTAGTCCTAATTACAAGCTTTACACAAATATAACATGAAGATACAGATGTACCCCACATACACACTTCCCCCTCACACTGCGTTGTGACAGCTGCAATTAACTGTATTAATGTTAGATCCCCCTCCCTAGATATAACCAAAAGAAGGAAACTGGCAGGACATACTTCATCAGGGGACCTGGACTTTGGATTACTCTCCCATCCCTTACCTGGAATAGTCTGAATTTGTTGACTATTGAGACAGACTGAAGGGAGAGCTAACCAAAATACATTTTTGGTTTTACAATTTTAAATCACTGATGGTGCTCAAAGCTTGAGTATGGATGATTTTTATTATTCTATTCTAAATGAACACACATTTCAATTTATTAATTGAAATAGCTTGAATTTTAAACTAATTATTAAAAAAATCATCTTGAATAAAATATCAAAACAAGACCCTCAGAGTAGTTCTACACAAATAATTTTAAAAGCAAAAGACAGTTTCACAAAAATCAACTATGGCAATTGCTTTGGTTGTCATCAAAATAGCATCTGCTTACACAGATTCTGTGCAATCTTTGGGTCCAAGACTTTTAGTTCTTTGATTCTTTTCTTAATAGATTTCTTCTCTTCAAAATCGTCCTCTTCCTTTTTTACTGTCAAAGTAAAGAAAACAAATTTATTCACAGTATCAAATGTAGGGAACAAAATTCCTTAGTGAAAAAAGCTCTCCAAGTCAGACTGTAGACAAATCACTATGAGAAAGAAGGTGCAACTGGGGAATGAACAACCAATTATATTTTGTTTTGTAATTATTACTCTTGTGTTTTCTTCAGTATGAACAAGGAAGACAGCAGCCTTTTCAATATATTGACTTTTTTTAAAAAAATAAAAAAAAAGGTATTTTTTTCGAAAATACAGAATCTAGAATTTTATAAAGCAATGTCAAGCGTTAGTTGACCCCAAGACTTCAGATCATGCAACATGAATATGATTGTGGTCAGCTTGGTCATATGGTGCACTGGAGAAGAATGAACTTGAAAGTCAATTTTCAACAATTCTAAATATACTGAACATATAAAATGTTAAAAACTGCAATTCAAAATTAAGGACATAAGACATTTTTCAAAATTATACAAATACATCAATGGGGAACAAAATGTAAGTGCTACTGTGAACAGAGTACGTGTTTGTCAAAGTAAAATTATTGAAAAGTATCAACTGATTTTATTAAAAAAATATTTAAAAATCAGGTTGATCTGTTTCAATTATTTCCCTTTCCTCATTCAAAATCAGGCATCTCAGATTAAGTCAATCACTTCCTGTCCTACCTTGAGTGGACATGAACAAATTTATCACAGCACAGGCGCCGGCTTCCTCTGAGCCCCAGGATGATCAACCCCGTGCTCCACTCCAGGCCCCGCCGACCCCTTCCGTCAAGCCCCTGCCTCTTCCTGCGCCCACTTCTCTCCGGCCCTACCTCTTCCCGCCCCTTCTGAAAGAGCACCCCATCTCCACTCCTCCTCCATCCCTTCCAACGCCTCCTGCATGCCCTGGAACAGCTGTTTGTGGTGGGTGAGAGGTGCTATGGAGGGGTGAACAGTTGATCAGGGGAGGCAATGGTGGACAGGAAGCACTGGGGGAAAGGGAGGGAGGTGGGTGCTAAGCACGCACTGTTTTTTCTTTCTGTGGGTGCTTGTAGCGGGGAAATGTCACCCACTCCTGCCCTGAAGGACTTGACATCAGCCCTGGGAGAGGGCTGAGGCTGCAGAAGGACTGCTGTTGGGGAAATAGCCCCAATCAGGCACAGCTGGCCCTTATAAGAGGGCAGTGGGCCAAGAGCTCAGACAGAGTCTCTCTCTAGCCTGCTGAGTGAGAAAGGCCTGGATGCTGGGGAGCTGAGAAAGAGTACCTAAAGTGGAGCAAGACTGGGGGAGCTCCAGCCTGGAAATCCCCCAGGCCGCAGGCCTTGTTAAAGGCTGGAAAAGGGTACTGGGGTTGCAGAGGGGCAGCCCAAGGATTGGCAGAGACAGCAGGTCCAAACCCGCCTTGCTGGTGATGAGTGACATTTACACTGCAGTCTGCCCCAGTGAACAAGGGCTAGATCAAGACTGGCAGTAGCCATAGTCTGAGAAAAGGTGGGGATAAAGGATGGGGGTTCCCTGGGGAAGGGAGATCCAGATCTGTGGGGGTACTGCCAAGGGGCAGCACCCTGGCCTGAAAGGGGCACCAGGGTCCAGAGGGACTCAGGCCCAGCAGCAAGCAGGACACTGGCCTGCAGAGGGCGCTCCAGAGGCTGGAAACGCTAATTTCCTAGATGACCAGCAGGAGGCGCCACAGGGGTGAGTCCCACCCCATGACAGTGCTCTAGCCCACAGTGTCGGTGCCTATGGATCTTAGTCCCCTTTATGACAGCCCTTAACATATTGAACAACTTATTAGATTCCACTCCACCTAGTCTTCTTTTCTCAAGACTAAACATGCCCAGTGTTTTAATCTTTGTTCACATAATAGGTTTTCTAAAGCTATCATTTTTGTTCCTCTCCTCTAGATTCTCTCCAATTTGTCCACATCTTTCTTAAAGTGTCGTGCCCAAAACCGAACATGACACTGGTACTGAGGCCTCACCAGTGCTGCAAAATGGAGACAATAATGCCTCATATACAACACTCCTGCTAATAAACCCCAGAATAGTAGCCTTTTTTTTTTTTTTTTTTTAAACAGCAATACATTGTTGCCTAGTCAGTTTCTCCATTTTGTTTTTGCAGATTAAAGTTTTGAGTCTTCAGTGAAGATATTTGAAGTATTTTACTCAATTTCATAATGTTGATTTCAAACCTGCCAAAATTCAGGTAGCATTTATGATTGGGTAGGTACACTTCTGAACCGTCTTGCATTACAGACATGACACTGGAAAGAAAATAGCACAATGATACATAACTATTTTAGAAAAATCAGCCAATATGACACTGGCTTGTCAGTCTATGTGCAGCCTCCTTTATTTTCACATTTTTTTTAATTAGTTCAATCACTTTATTTTGTGCAGTCTTTATTACATAGTCAGTCTCTTGAATTGGATTGCTTGGGTAAATAGCTCTAATACAGGAACAACAACAAATGTGTTTGTGTTTCCTGCCTCCATCTGCTGGTAAAAAACTACATTTACCACAGGTGTAGAATGACCCAACAAGAACCAGCAGAAAGTCGGCAGTCAAAAAACATTTTTTTTTAATAAGAAGTCTGTAAATCAAAGCTAAAGACTGGAAATCATCTAGCCAATTCCCTATGGAATTTCATACAAAAAAAACCTTATCTGCATGAATTTATAGCAATATACAATATGACATATCCTTGGTGGGAAATATGTACTTTAATACAGAGTAAAAAAAAAAATAGTCTAAAAGCAAAAATGCCAAAAAAGAACTTGGAACTATGTATTCATACTCTCTCTATATAGAAACTACTGTGAACTTACAGGATAACTCTTCATGGGAATTCTGATCACATCCTTTTTTAATGCCAGCAGAAGGAAGCAAAGGATACATATTACTTTTATTTCACAATGGAAAACTTTGTATGAATGCTGTATATACGAAAGGTGATCATTTATATCATTGTTGTTACCACTGTTACACAATTTCCGTAAATCTTATGCAAAGTATATCATGTAAGATATCAGTGGAAAATTTATGATTTGATAAATATGATTATCCTGTTTATATGCATATATCATCTTTGTATCTGAAGTTATGAATATTAGCTACGTACTGCACCTTAAACCTGCATTGTATTCCTGAGTAACACTCACCGGACAGAATTTATATCAGGGCTAGACAGCTATATATTGATGGCCCATCAAGGACATATTGATCTCAAAATGGGTCATTGAAGAAACTCATCCCACCCTGATAGTTCTTAGTGAAGATGACTCAGACAGTAAGAAGCCAATGGCCACCCTCCTCTGTGATTCGACAAAATATGTAAGGGCATGTGATATGCTCATGTGACCCTGGATTCCATCTTGGGAAAGTAATTTTTCATGCACCTGGCAGAGGACATAAAAGGACACCTGAAACCTCTCCATATTGCCTCATACCTGATATTCTCTGGATTGTGTATTTATAACAAAAAGGAGCATCTTGAATTAGGGACTGAGGAACTTCCAATATTTTGAAAGTTACCAAGACAGCAGTCTATTCCAACACTAATACAAACCTGATATAAGGACTTTGCAATCATATATATATATGCGACTGGATAGCGTAGTGGTTAAGAGCGCCGACCTTTGATACGGGAGACCGCCCTTTGATACGAGAGACCGGGGTTCAAATCCTGGTTGGTACCCAACTTTCCAGTAGGGGTCCTTGGGCAAAAGACCCCCTAACGCTTCAACCTGCCTACCTCAAATATGAGAGTGACACGAACTAGGAGAGTCATGCCGGCTCGGACGTCGCCCGGATTAACAAGGTCCGCGCAGATGTGAGAGGAACCAGGACAATCTGATGATAAGTGGGCTACTGGAACAAACCATTCATGGACGAGACAAGAGAACCTGGAATTGATGGAATGCTACTACAACAGTAGACCTAATGAGAGGGGATATATGAAGAACGTATGAGGGGACTGTGGATGGACAAAAGACCTACATCCACACTTACTGAAGAAACAGCTAGTTACCCAACGCTTCAACATAGTAAAGAGAAGCTGCTCTCACAGCTTGAGAATAGACCAACTCCACATTACATCCCAGACTCAAGAAGACCTGGAAGAACAAGTGGATGTGCAGCCCACCCTGAAGCTGAAACTTCACTGCCACCCCTCCATTGCAGAGCACAGCAGCTGATATATGAGAGGCATAAGATCATGGAGAAACTAGCTACAGTCAATCCTCGAGACCATTACCAAGGCTCAGTGGAGAAGTACCATCAGATAGTATGTTAGAAGATGCCAATAGAGCCCTCATGACAATCCTACTACCACCATAACTCAAACCAATGAACTGTATACGCTACAGCCTCTGTAATCCTGGAGATGCTTGGCTACACGATCAAGAAGAACAACAGTATGTACCCACCCTGGAAAATGAGGTTGGAGGATAAGATCAAGGCGACTCGAGAGAGAAGTTAGTCAGCTGGTGAACTACAGAAGGGTGTAGAGATTAAGGATAAGACTCGGCTACTGAAAAAATACAAGGACCTGACTCCATCTGAAGCCCTAGAGACTGCTAAACAAAGGCTCACAGCACTGGCTTACCAGGCTAAGGAGATACACTAGAGAAGCAGAGGCCAAAAAAGTAAATGCCCTGTTCTCCAAAGAACCATCCAAGGTGTACTCCCAACTGCAGTGCAACAACACAATAACAGCAGAGCCACCAGCAGCAGAAACTGAACAGTACTGGAAGAAACATATGGGAGAAAGAGAAGACTCATAATCACCAGTGCAAAGTGGCTGCAGGACCTGAGAACAGAGCACAGCAATCTCCCAGAACAGAAACCAGTCACCATCACAGTAGAAGACATCCAGCAGCGGGGTCAAGAACATGAAGAGCTGGACAGCACCTGGACCAGACATGATCCACACCTACTGGCTAAAGAAACTAACAGCAGTGCATGAACGCCTAGCAGCACAGATGAACCAGCTGCTAGCAGCAGGCTCCCACCCAACTGGCTAACACAAGAAGGACAGTGCTGATCATGAAAGACCCCTGCAAGGGAACAGAACCGTCCAACTACCGACCAATAACCTGCCTCCCCACAACATGGAAGTCCTATCAGGCATCATAGCCGCCAAGCTACAGGACCACATGGGCCAGTACATGAGCACAGCTCAGAAGGCATTGGGAAACACCAGAGGCTCAAACACCAGTTGCTCATAGATAGAGCAGTCACCAAGACTCAAGGTCTAGACAGACCAATCTGAGCACAGCCTGGATTGACTACAGGAAAGCCTATGACTCAATGCTGCACACGTGGATCTGTGAATGTCTGGCGCTATACAAAGTCAACAGGACACTAAGGACCTTCCTCAAGAACTCAATGGGGACAATGGAAGACAACACTAGAAGTCAACTCAAGGCAGCTTGCACAAGTGGCCATCAAGTGTGGCATATACCAAGGTGATGCACTTTCCCCGCTGCTGTTCTGCATAGGCTTAAACCCCCTCAGCCAGATAATCACAAGGACTGGATACGGGTACAAGGTTCAGGAGTGGAACTACCATCAGCCACCTCCTCTACATGGATGACATCAAGCTGTATGCTAAGAATGAACGAGACATCGACTCGCTAATCCACCTGACGCGGATCTACAGTGAGGATATCGGGATGTCATTCGGACTGGGAAGTGTGGCCGGATGGTAGTGAAGAGAGGGAAGGTAGTCAAGACTGATGGGGTGGAACTACCAGCGGGCCACATAGCAGACATACAGACCAGCTACAAGTACCTTGGCGTCCCACAGTCACATGGAAACCACGATGAGGAGGCAAGGAAGACAGCAACATCCAAGTATCACCAAAGGATAAGACAGGTCCTGAAGAGCCAGCTCAGTGGGAAGAACAAGATCCACGCCATCAACGGATACGCCCTGCGGTCATCAGATACCCTGCCGGTATAGTGAGCTGGCCAAAGGAGGACATGGAGGCTGCCGATGTGAAAACCGGAAGCTCCTCACAATGCACGGAGGTTTCCACCCCAAGTCCAACACCCAGAGACTGTATACCAGCCGGAAAAGAAGCGGGCGGGGCTTGGTGAGCGTCAAAGCCACTGTCCTGGATGAAACCCGGAACATCCAGGAGTACATCAGTAAGATGGCCCCCAAAGATGAGCTGCTGAGAGAATGCCTGAGGCAGCAGCAGACATGGGAGGAAGACCAAGCAGAAGAAGTGCCATGGCAAGACAAGACCCTGCATTGGATGTACCATCGACAGATAGCTGAGGTGGCTGACATTGGAAATCCTACCAGTGGCTGGAACGAGCTGGACTAAAAGACAGCACTGAGGCACTGATCATAGCAGCGCAGAAAACAGGCACTGAGCACCAGATCCATTGAAGCAGGGTCTACCACACTAGAAGAGGACCCAAAGGTGCAGACTGTGCAGAGAGGCCTCAGAGACAGTCCAACATAGTGGCAGGATGTAAGATGCAGGCAGGAACCGCATACACAAAACGGCACAACTAAGTGGCTGACATTGTGTACAGGAACATCTGCACAGCGTATGGGCTAGACCTCCCAAGACCAGATGGGAGATTCCACAGAAGGTTGTGGAGAATAGCAGGGCTAAGATTCGTGGGACTTCCAGATCAGACGGACAGGCAGGTACTGGCCAATCAACCAGACATCGTGGGTAATGAGACAAGGACCAGAAGACAGCGGTGGTGATAGATAGAGTGGCCAAGTGATAGCAACATCAGAAGAAGGAATATGAAAGCTGGAGAAGTACCAGGGCCTGAAAAAGGAACTAGAGAGGATGTGGAAAGTGAAGGCCCAAGTGGTCCCAGTGGTGGTAGGAGCACTCGGGGCTGTGACTCCTAAGCTGGGTGAGTGGCTCCAACAGATCCCAGGAACAACATCAGAGCTCTCTGTCCAGAAGAGTGCAGTGCTAGGGAACAGAGATACTGCGCAGAACCCTCAAACTCCCAGGCCTCTGGTAGAGGACCCGAGGTTGAGGAAGACACATACCACCCATAGGGGTGAGAGGGGAATTTTATATAATCTATTAAATATATGTAACTTTCTTCTTTTCTTATATTATTAAATCTTTAGTTAGTTTACTAAGGATTAGCTGACAGTGTGATTTTGGGGTAAAAATCTGAGATTAATATTGATCTGGGGACATATGTCTGATTCTTTGGGATTAGAAAAGACCTCACATATGGTGAAATGGGTTTTCAATAATTTCTCACTATATTGAATTGTGTTGCCTGGATGGGAACCAAGGACTGGAATGCCTAAAGGGGTCTCTCTTTGACTTCTGGTTGTACTGCCAAAGTTCTTTTGTAACTGGTTTGGTTAATCTAATTATAGAGTATGCCAGCAGCTTTGGGGATTGTCTGCCTCTTTTCTTGCCCTGTGTGTGGCATTCTCAGTGTGGCCATCCCTGGTGCCAGGTCACATCTTGCATTTTTCAATGAAAATCCTTCACCTGCCTTCAGATACTTAAGCCTGGGTGGGTGTGTGTGGGGCATTATCTCATTGCCTGCCTCCCTGAAGTCCTGTCTTTTCTGAGTGAGTAGAAAACAGAGCAGAACACAGAAAACAAAGACTTTTTTTTTTTTTTTTAACATGGGTAGCAAAGGTTGAACACATGAATTAAGATACCTTGACTACTGTGAAGACAGAGAGGAGGAGAAGATTAACATATAGATTTAAATACAAATTACAAAAGTGGTGGAATTTACAAGACACGCCAAAGAGCAACCAATTACTTTGTTATATTATTTTCCTCTCCCCAGCCACCATTCCTGACATGATCCTCGTTCTCTCTAAATTATAAACACTTTGGAGTTTGGAACTTTTGTATCAAAAGTATCTAGCACAAGTGTTACATAAATATAACTGAATAATAATACAGAGTGCTAGACACAAGGGCAGCTCCAGGTACCAGCACAGTAAGCTCGTGCCTGGGACGGGAAGCCGCGGGTGGGCAGCCTGCTGGTCGCTGTAAAGGTAGGCAGGCGGCTTTTGGCGGCGCACCTGCAGGAGGTCCACTGGTCCCGTGGCTTCGGCAGCAATTCGGCAGCAGGGACGCCAAGTCCGTGGCACTGGCGGACATCCCACAGGCATGCCGCTGAATCCGCATGACCAGCAGACCGCCCCCGCCACGCTGCCAAATGCGTGGCACTGGCAGCCTCCCATAGGCATGCCGCCGAATCTGCATGACCAGCAGACCACCCCCAGGTACGCTGCTGAATTCGTGGCACTGGCAGCCTCCCACAGGCATGCCGCCAAATCCGCGTGACCAGCAGACGCCCCCAGGCACACCACCGAATCTGCATGATCAGTAGATCGCCTGCAGGTGCACTGCCAAAAGTCACCTGCCTGCCGTGGTAGGGGCGGCAAAAAACATCGAGCCGCCCGTGGCTGGACAGACCCTTTTTCAAACTATATTGTATTCCAAGCTTCCTCACACATAGATGGAACATACTAACAATCAAGCAAACACTGTAGATACTCTTTTTAACATTTAGGCTGTGATTTTCAAATTCTGAAAGGCAATGAGAGGTGGTCACTACTTGAACAAATTATTATTCATACCTTAAAATTAATAAAATTACTACTACATTTTTATGGATAAATGTTAAACATTTCAGATTATCAGAAGTTCATTGGCCCAAACATAAAACCAGTTAGAGTGATCACTATTTTTTATTAATTATTATTATTATTAACTAAAGGCCTATGCCCTGACAAAAACCATTTATAAAATAATTATGTGAGTATATCTCCACACACAAATAAAATCTTCAAATTAACTCAAACTATTAGTCTTTGACGCTGATTAGGAGAGCAACTGAATTTAGGATAGCACTAAAGCTCTTTTAGATCAACAGACCTTCAGTATACGCTTAGAATTGAGCACATGCTTACCTGCTGTTCTAAATGAGGACATTTAAGAAGGCTTTTGATGTATGAGATGCTAGGTCACCTTCATAGTATTTAATATGTACTATGTAGAATCTTCTTAGTTAGGGTTTAGCTGAGATTCATATCAAAAGACAGATTATTCTTTAATTTATATGAAATACAAGTACCAGCACTTTGAGTACAGTTTTGATTTCTTAATTGACAAGTTAAGGTATTAGTATATGAATTACAGTAATTTTAAAATGGGCTATTTATGACATTTCTGGTGTAAAACTTTTACTCCCTCAGTAAATTCCTTACTCTTGAGATTTGGATAATGACTCATTTCTAGACAATAACAAAAATCGAAGGTACAGGTTACTTTTAAAGTTTCTCAATGTGGTAATTTTTTTTTCATTTATTGCTATTATTCATAAACATTTCTATTTACTTAGCGACCAACGAAGGCATACATTTTCATCAACATCGCCTTCACCAAATACGCTATCATTGGATGGATGCAGCAGGATCTAAGTTTTACTGTTTTATAAAGTATGCTTCTACTCCTCATGCTTCAGAGCATAAAAATTTAAACTAAGTATAAACCCACAGAGTATAATCTTGTACAGTCTGCAATCTAAAACAATAGCTATTAGATGTTTGACCTGCCATGCCCTAAGCGGTTTAACTCAAAGATGGCAATTTAAAAAGCTAGTCTCTTCAATATGTCAAAGGCTAGTATTGCATGCATGGGCAATTACAAATTAAAACCTTCTATCAGGCATACTAGATACTGCACTGTGTGCACAAAAGCTTACAAATGGAGAAGCATTACATTAGAAATTCACATATATTTATATCTATCCACTATGCAGTACAAACAGCGGGCACACCATCTACTGCTACTGGTGCATAACCTTCAGTGAGAAACTGATCTCATCAACAAATTTCAAGAGAAAATATAGAAAACTATTATAATCAACCGTGTGATTTTTGACAATTAAGAATATGTGATGTGAAAACATTTGATGTTAGTATAGTGCAAAATATTGCTTTTTGCCATTTTTAACCACATGCTAAGAAGCTTTCTGAAAGAAATACTTGTCCATGCAAAACTAATAAAAATATTTCAATATATTGACATTTGGTAGTTTTGACAAATAAACACCAAATTAAGGTTTGAAATTAACTTAAATGGTAAAATTTGTAATCAGAAATGTTGCAATGCTTTGGGTCTGTGCCACAAATGACAGTTTCTCATTTTGATTACCAGTTTCACCTCACGTACAGCTTACTTAACAGGTCCACATCATACCCTATCTAAACATACGTAAAATAAGCTTTCAAATTAACTGAGACTTTTTGGGTCCAAAATGTTTATTTTGATTTTGCTGTCTGGTTCTCTCAATCTAAGAACCCTGGGATGGAATGCATATAAAAAAAACCAAAGCCAGTTATGATTTGTGTAACACCTATCTGCTTTCTTGGAGATAGGCGCCACGGAGGCCAGTATCTGCCATAGATGTTTTGCTAGCGCCAACAGTCTCTCATCAATCAGCAGAGTCAATCATCTGGCATTGATATAGGAAGAACTGCTTGTGTGATTTTTTTCCCCCAGGACTACTACTACAGGTATCTTAAGTCTATCAGCCATCCACCACAAAATTTCCTAGAATTTTCTGTAGCCATCAAGATGTGCAGAAGCAGCAATTACTAATGCCTCATGTGACGAGGATGAGGAAACAGCTGCTGGTATAAGCTACTTCTCAAACTGCATGTGATAATAATCTTCATTCTCATGCTTCTGCTGCTGCACAGGGACACTCTGTGCTTCTTGTACCACTGTATGAGATCTCATTAGGAGAAAGACCTCACATTAGAAGGGGCAGTGGAAGCTGACTTTCTTGCTTACTGCTGGCTTCAGAGGGTCCAACAGGGCCTTGGTTGAGCCAGATAAAGGTAAGTGTCAGTGGCCACACGAGTGAGTACCAAGGAGAAAGTTCTATAGGAATGACAAAATGTCCTAGGACTCCCTATCTGACAAACAAGCGTCATAAGAATGCACCTGATAAATGCAAGTACTGCATACTGGAAAACATAATCCCAACTATACATATAAAATGATGGGGTCTAAATTAGCTGTTACCACTCAAGAAAGAGATCTTGGAGTCAGTGTGGATAGTCCTCTGAAAACATCCACTCAATGTGCAGTGGTAGTCAAAAAAGTGAACAGAACCTTGGGAATTATTATGAAAGCGATAGCTAATAAGACAAAAAATATCCTATTGCCATTATATAAATCCATGGTATGCCCACATCTTGAATACTGCGTGCAGATGTGGTTGCCCCATCTCAAAAAAAGATATAACGGGATTGGAAAAGGTTCAGAAAAGGGCAACAAAAATTATTAGGGGTATGGAATGGCTTCCATATGAGGAGAGGTTAATAAGACTGGGACTTTTCAGTTTGGAAAAGAGACGACTAAGAAGGGATATGATTGAAGTCTACAAAATCATGACTGGTGTGGAGAAATTAAAGTATTATTTACTTCTTTTCATAACACAAGAACTTGGACATCACCAGATGAAATTAATAGGCAGTAGGTTTAAAACAAACAAAAGGAATTTTTTTTTCTGCCCACATAATGTGCAGTCAGTCTGTAAAACTCTTTGCCAGAGGATGTTGTGAAGGCCAAGACTATAGCAGGGTTCAAAAAAGAACTAGAGAATTTCATAGAGGATAGGTCCATCAATGGCTATTAGCCAAGATGGGCAGGGATGGTGACCCTAGCCCCCGTTTTCCAGAAGCTGACAATGGGTGACGGGGGATGGACATTTGATGATTACCTGTTCTGTTCGGGCACCTGGCATTGGCAACTGTCGGAAGACAATCCACTGGGCTAGATGGACCTTTGGTCTGACTCAGTATAGTCGCTCTTATGTTCTAAGAAAGAGACTGTGGTGAGGACTCCTTGCTGTATTTAGAGGCTGAAAAAGAATATTTCTTGTCTTGAAAAAGGGCTGTCTTAAGAGTCTCTTCCTCTGAAGGCACTGATGAAGTGCTTAGTCCTATAATGATACTAGTGGATGCTGTTATGATCTGCCCTTCCCCCTAGAGCAATTCTGTTAAGTTTGAGAGACCAGGTGGATTTTAATCATTTATTAAAAACTACAATATAATCCAAATATGTGATCCTAAGCTACAGGATAGCAAGTAAAGTAAACATACTGACGCTCTGCTGCGTGATAAGGCGAGGCGTACTGGTTGCTGACAGATGCTTCTTCTCTGTTCAGAGTCTGTCACCTCTCCACACAGAGAAATTTTTAACCCCACCCTCTGTCTCTCAAGTTACACATGCACCTTGTAATGGTCACATGCACAGCGTGCCCAGACAGGCCCAACTACAACTCCTTCTACTGGTGGAAAATGGAACCCAAACATGTATTACAACATTAAACAAAATACATACTTAAATGGGATGAGATGAATATTAAAGCAAAAAGGGCAAAGATGCCTCCCCCCAGGGACACAGGAGCATCTAGAGTTGCAGACTGTATGGAGTCTTTCCAGTCCCCTAACAATATTAGTATAGATGGCACTCACCGCTATAGACAGAGGTGATGATTCTGGCAAAAGAGTCACAGATAGGTCGCTTGGTTCCAAGAACTGCTTTAGGGTTGAGAACAGTGGCACTGGCAACAGCTATGCTGAGGTCATTGACAGCAGTTAGGTGCCCAAGCCATCAGTACCATGTGCACCAAAACCAGTATCAAGGTTTGCACCAGGTGGAGTACCATGCTCTGGCACTGGACTGTCTATAATGTATACAAATATCCTAACAGCAGTAATGCTTTGGTCATATAAATTGTGTATGTTCTCACAGAAATCTCTCTGTTATGCAAAGGAGTTTATCAATATTCTAAATAAGAAAGTTGTGGGAGCATGTATTGAAATGACAACTATTCAGACCGTAAACTGATTCATTTAAAAAAAAAAAAAATACTAACTCAATTTACCAGTCTTTTACCAGTCATATTATGCACTATTTTTGATTTATTACAAATATTTGAGTATAAAGAGCAGCTATTTCCTCCTGTAACGCTATTTCTTCTGTTCTGATCTTTTAAATGTGTCAGAATCCTGTATTTACAAGCAACATCTGCTGCTGCAGAAAAGGCTAACATCAAATTCACTCTTAGGACTTCACCATAACATCAAATAGGAGAACCTTGACTATATCTTACTTGATTACTACTATCTCATTGACCATATTTCCTCCAATCTGGGATAATGCAGTGACTTCCTTGCATTTGTGGTTACATAACATCTCTGTGACAACTACCATAATTGCTTACATGAAAGAGAAGTATTAAGAAATGATTTGGTATGTTTAAATCACCTTTGGTACTGATCTTGTAATAAGATGCACTGAGGTCAACTTCTGTACAGAACCCCTTGAAAATCAAAGGGGACCACACAAGCTTATGGAGTTCTCAGTGATCATTTAATTTTTGGATGAGGTCCTTTGTGTAATTTAGCAGTTGGAAACAAGGGCAGTCAGCACCAGGTGGATGCAAGCTCTTCACAGATCGCTAGCCAGTGTTCAGCAGACAACCACTGGTCCATGAACCAGTTTGTGAAGTGCTGCTTGAAAGGCATTCAAGCAACCATACAGTGTACAGGTAAAAGTTTCCTTAAGAAAAATGAAAATCATGATGGAAGAATATATTTAAGTTTAAAATTATTTTAAACTTAATTTCTATTTACTAGTATTACAAGCTATAAAAACTTGACTTTTAAATGGATTTGTCACTTCTCAAGTCAGGAGTTCACTAAAGAAAGATCACCTCAATGGAACTTCTCATTTAAACCTATTTCTCAGAAATATTTTATAAATCTCTAAATCACCACACAAATGGAATAAATTGTACTAAACAGCAGTTCTCCAAAAAGGTTTTGATCAAACTAGTTTCACGTACTTTACATTCTGGCTCCGATCTTACTTTTTAAAAAGAGAAAAACTTTCTTATCTCAAACTAATCCTATATAGTAACTGTTTTAAATGGCTATTGCATTGTCTCCCAAACAACCACTGCATCATAACGACCGGTAATTACTCTTGTGCAAATTCAGATGGTTAGTGCATATAGAGCCTTTCACAAAAGGAAACCACAAAGGGACCAAAATAAGCAAACCCCAAAACAAAAATAAAACTTTTTATTAGATACAATATTATGGGGGGTGTTTTTGTTTTTGTTTTTTTAAATCATGGACTATTAGAAGCTATTCAATTAAAATGTTTTTTCTCAGTGTTCTTAGAACTGCCATGAGTTTTCTATAAACTACTGAACTGACACAGAGCCTTATTTCAAGTGTAGTTCACTTAGTACAATTCTGCTTTAGTTAGATCTGCCATCAAAGTGATTACTTCAGCTCCAGTGAAATGTTGTTGTTCAACAGATTAAGTATTATGTTACTGCATATAAATCATACACTTCTACAAGGATAGATGCAGTAGAAGAAATTTAAAATATCCAAACCCCATTTTCTCACAGTAACTTTCACAAATCTCTCATAAGTCTTTCATAAACTTATACAGAAGTAATAATTCTACCTTTTCGATAAAAAACTTACTTTAAAATGAGAGCACCTCTAATTTTTATTCATATTGTTCAAACTGCATGCTAATATATATATTGTCTGTTTTCGACATATGGTAGTGAGTGATGTGATATTCAACTTTTTTGTTCATTTAATTTACAGCCACTTTACAATCAGATCTTCTCTAAAGCTTGGATTAATCAGACCAAAGACCTGTGCTTTTAGTATAATTTTATTTCATCAGGGAAAAAGAGTGCTGAAATTATATTTTCTAATACACAGTACACTATCTTCAAAAAGGACATTACCTAATTTTCACCCTACTTTCTTTGACTATTTACACAAAACTAGTTCATTCAGAGACAAAAAATAATTGGAATTAATTTATGAACAATTTTTTTTTGGTTTTCAACAGGACATTCTTACAGATTTCAGACATTAAAGAAGTACACACACTGGATGTTGCACGTTTCTAAACCCAGTATGTTATATGCCCAAGAATTTAAAAATGGCTGTCCACAGTTAGGTTTCTAAATCCACATTAAGATATCTAAGTGGCTTGTATTTCTAAAATTATAGGTATACAGCAGTTGACACTGACTTCCAAAGAAAGAAAGGCCTTTTGCCACAGTCTTTTCCAAGACAAACAATTTCTTTTAGAACTATTTAGTATTGAAAACCAAGCCATTTATTTACCTGGCTACATTTGAATTTAAAGAACCTAATCTCAGGCAACCATTTTTCAACATCTTAGCCCATGTTTTTCACTTAATAATTAAAGATCGTCACTGTTCTAAATACAGTAGTTGGGAAATAGCCTCTTATCAAACATCTATGTTAAATACTACAATTTAAATAACAATTCTTAAGATCTTTTATACCTGAATTTGCTTGATATTTTAAAGTTAATACATTAGAATTTATATGCAGACAATTTTTCCTATTAACTTACTATATTATTTACAGAAGGTTTTAATCTGTGAAAGGAAGCAGCCCATTATTTCAGCATATCATAGGCTTCTGAATTCTTTATTAAAATCCTTTAGAAACTGATAAATTTCTTCTGAAGTCTTCATTTCACAGGGGACAACAAATTCCTAAGAAATTCCATGTTAAACTAAGTAATAGGAAATGGCTGCTGAAAGAACTAGATGACTGACCTACAAACCCATTCAAATGAGTATTGGATCATGATTATGACACATTATATTGTGAATACTTCTTCATGAAATATATTTGTATTTCTATGGGCTTCTTTCTAACTGTAACTATTAATTAAATTCTAAACTCAAACTCACGATAGACCTAGACAACATATCATCATCATCAATTATTCATATTATTTTACCATCTAGGAGCCGCAGTCATGAACCAGGACTCCACTGTGCAAGGTGCTGAACAAACAGAACAACAAAAACAGTCCCCTCCTTAAAGAGTTTACAATCTAAGTACACTGGAGTTTTTTTTTAAATGGGGGATTAGGGTAAGTAACAATATTTTTCACACTTGCTCTCTTTCTAAAATACATGAGCATGTGTTATATATGTTCTTTTCAGGGCACCACAAAGGGCCTTCAAAAGGAACAATGAGAAACCAAAATCAGATGAAGACAACAGATTGTGGCTGCTTCAAAACTGAAAGGACAGTTACCTGTTCCGTAACTGACGTTCTTCAAGATGTGTTGCTCATGTCTATTCCACAGTGGGTGTACGTGCTCGCCACGTGTACTAGTGCCAGAAGTTTTTCCCTCAGCAGTACCCATAGGGGGAGCGCTGCTGCGACCCCTGGAGTGGCGCCACTATAGCACATGCTCCCTTCACCCTCAGTTCTTCTTGTCGGACCAACTCTGGGCTTGGCTACATTGGCACTTTACAGCGCTGCAACTTTCGCGCTCAGGGGTGTGAAAAAACACCCCCCTGAGCGCTGCAAGATGCAGCGCTGTAAAGTGTCAGTGTAATCAGGGCGGCAGCGCTGGGAGTGCGGCTCCCAGCGCTGCACGCTACACCCATCAGGGATGTGGTTTACAAGCAGCGCTGGGAGAGCTCTCTCCCAGCGCTGTGGCTCTGACTACACTCACACTTCAAAGCGCTGCCGCGGCAGAGATTTGAAATTTCTAATGTAGCCAAGCCCTCTGACAGTGGGGAAGGATGGCGGGATGTGGAATAGACCTGAGCAACACATCTCAAAGAATGACACTTACAGAACAGGTAACTGTCCTTTCTTCTTCGAGTGCTTGCTCATGTGTATTCCACAGTAGGTGATTACAAGCTGTATCTGATGGAGGTGGGTAGGAGTTCACAGATTCCCTGGCTGGAGCACAGCACTAGCGAAACCAGCATCATCCCTGGTGAAGGAGATGATTGCATAGTGCGACATGAACATGTGACTGAGGACCAAGTAGTGGCCCTACAGATATCCTGGATAGGGACGTGGGCTACAAAGGCAGCTGACGAGGCCTGAGGCCTCATCAAGGGAGCCCTTACAATAGATGGTGCGGGACCCCTGCTAGGTTGCAGCATGTGTGAATGCACAATGTAATCCACCAGGAAAGCCTCTGGGTGGAGATCGGTTGGCCCCTCATGAGCTTGGCCGAATCAACAAAGAGTTGCAAACATCTGCGGAATGGCTTAGTCTGATCCGGATAAAAGGCTAGAGCCCTGTGCACGTCAAGCGTATGGAGGTGGTGCTCCTCGTTAGCGGTATGCAGCTTAGGGCAGAGGACAGGTAGGAAGATGTCCTGGCTCATGTGCAAGACGGAGACAACCTTGGGGAGGAATGCAGGGTATGGGCGGAACTGAACCTCTTCTTTGTGAAAGACAGTGTACGGGCAGGAGGGTCGTAAGTCAGGGCCCTGAGCTCCGAGACCCACTGGGCTGACGTGATGGCCACAAGGAAGGCTACCTTCCAGGAAAGGTGAGACCACGAGCATGTGGCCAGGGATTTGAATGGGGGCCCCGTAAGGCAGGAAAGCACAAAATTTAGATCGCACTCAAGGATAGGTGTTCTAACATAAAGGAAGTACCAATCTAGCCCCTTGAGGAAACATCTGATCATGGCATGGGAGAAAACCGAGCAGCCCTGGACTAGCGGATGAAACACCAAAGTAGCTGCCAGGTGCACCCTGACAGAGGATGGGGCCAGGCCTTGAGGTCTAAGGTGAAGCAGGTACTCAAGGATAAGTTGGAGTGAGGAAACACCCCACTCACTCGCCCACCTGGAGAATCGGGACCACTTTTCCAGGTAGGCTCAGCACATGGATGGCCTCCTACTGTCGAGGAGGACCTGCCTGACCCTCTCCGAACATGTTCTCTCCTCCGCATCTAGCCACTGATCAGCCACGCTGTCAGATGGAGGCTGGCCAGATTGGGGTGGAGGAGGTGGCCTTGGTCCTGGGAAAGTAGGTCCAGGCAGAGCGGCAACGGCCCGAGAGGGGCCATGAGTAACCCTAAGAAGGTCCTGTACCAATGCTGTTGGGACCAAGCTGGGGCGATCAAAAGGTGCGTGCCTTGTCCCTTTTTACCTTCTCCAGGACCTTGGCAATGAGAGGAAATGAGGGAAAAGCATAAAGAAGTTGACCCAACCATGACAGGAGGAAGGTGTCAGAGATCGCGTTCCTCCCCACCTACCTCCAGAGCAGAATCTGTGGCAACAGCGGTTCTGTCGGGTCGTAAACAGGGCTACTTGGGGAGTGCCCCACTCTTAGAAGAGCTGATAAGTGACCTCTAGATGAAACGACCACTCATATTGGGAGGAGAAAATCCAGCTCAAGCGATCGGCATGCATGTTGTTGGCACCAGGCAGGTGGAAAGCCTTCAGGGAGATGTGGGCTATACAGAACTCCCAGAGGCTGGGGGCTTCCTGGCAGAGGGCCGAGGACCTCGCCCTGCCTTGCCTTTTGATGTAAAACATCGCAGCAGTGTTATTCGTGAGTACTCTGACCACCGTGCCTTGTAGCTGCAAGCTGAACATCATGCAGGCGAAACGTATCGCCCCAAGTTCCCTGACATTTATGTGAAGGGATAGCTCTTCGGTGGACCACAAACTTTGTGTCCATGAGATCCCTATGTGTGCCCCCGAACCCAAGTCTGACACGTCAGACACTAGGTCCAGTGACAGGGTTGGGTCCCGGAAGGGAATTCCCTGGAGCATGTTGGCAGGCATGACCACTATTGTAGCATGGCAATCACCCATGCCGGTACTGAGAGGCCTTTGTCCAGTTTGTCCCTGGCATAGGAAAACTGTGAGGCCAACCAGAGCCGGAGGGGCCTCATACGAAGCCTGGCATGGCAGACCATGTACATGCACGCCGCCATGTGGCCCAGGAACTGTAGACATGCCCTGGCCGTGGTAAGAGGGAACTCCGTGACTGAGGCTATAAGCCCCTTCAGGGTCCAGAACCTGTCCATGGAAAGAGAGACTGTGGCCTTGGAGGCATTCAGGAGAGCACCTATGAATTCTATGTGCTGCACCGGGACCAGTGTCAACTTGACCTCATTTACTAGGTGGTCTAGTTTGGCACACGTGGCCAAGAGCAGGTCCACGTGGTTGAGTACCTGAGACTGCAAGCTACCCTTTAGCAGCCAGTCATCTAGGTAGGGGAACATCTGTACCCCTCTGCGTCTGAGGTAGGTCACCACCACTGGCATATGCTTTGTGAACACTCTGGGCGCGGTGGACAGGCCAAAGGGGAGAACCGTAAATTGATAGTGGTCTTGTCCTACTAGGAAGCAGAGGACATATCTGTGTCCCTTGAATATTTGGATATGGAAGTATGTGTCCTGAAGGTCCAAGGCCAATCGCCAGGGTCCAGAGAGGGTATGATACAGCTTTCGTTCTTTCCTAGGCAATCTGTAACAGATCCACCATTTTTAAATCCTCTCTAAAACTCCATTCCACTGTCCACTATCAAAACAGCCTCTTTCTTCGGGGAGGGTGATGCATCCCACACCAACCCTGATAGGGTTAACAAGGACTTGAGAGGCCAGTTAGGTTATCTGTCATTACCTGCAAGAGGGAGAGCCAAGGTTAATTAAGAGTGAAGCTCAGCTGGGGAAGGGCTGGGACAGCACTATAAAGCCAGGAGACTGAAACCAGATGTATGCTGCAGTCATGTCCTGCAGTGAAGGAGGTCATCAAGAACAGAAAGGAAGGTCCTGGGAAAAGTAAGCCCCAAGCAAGGAATAAGAAGTATAGAAAGAGGCTAGGAAGGGGTGGAGTAACTAACAGAAGTAGAGTAGGCTCCCATGGTAAACCCAATACAGAGAAGGGAAGTAAGAGAGGCTGGGTAGAAAAGAGCCCAAGGAAACAGCAAAAGGAAGGGGACAAAGCAGATCTGGATGGCTGGTTAAAGGGTCCCTAGTCTGGAACCCGGTGTAGTGGGAAGTCTTCAATTCTCCTTCCAGCCATGGTATAATGCACAGAGTACAAAGCTGGGATTGAACACTGTTTGGAGAAGACACTTGGACAGTGGTCCTGTTTGACTTCATAACCCCAAAAGGAGTGCACTAAATGGAGACCTGGCCAGCCAAGTTACCTGAAGATAGACTATCACAGAAAGAGTAGGGACCAGAAAGGTGCACCTCATGCCATGAGAGCTACTTTCCCAGCTGCACGAGGAACATTAGTGGTGAGTGGGAACTCCACTACAGGGATATTTTGGTGTTTTTTATCCCACCATATGCTAGACTAATTAGCAGAGACACAAATGTTCATTCATTTCAGGTATTGCTTTTTTTCCCCCAAGAAGTAGTAGTTGCCTTCAACCAGACTTTGTTGTTGTCGTCAGGTGCCGCTGCAAAAGCCTTTTGACTTGCTGATGATATGCAAAGTGCTGTTGTAGGATAAGGGAAAGAGAGAGAGCTAAGACAATAATAAATTTGCTTGTTTAACAAAAATTTTGCACACTTATCCTACTCTTCACTTCTCCTAAAGTGACGCCATTAAAAATTAGTCAAGAATTCTTGAAGATGTAGTATACTTAAAATGTGGCTTCTCTTCATATGGAGCTCTAGGTTAAAGACTAATAACCCAAATGTTTCTTGTGATTTTTACTGGATTTATGACAACTAAAAATAAGGCAAGGGTTTAATTATATTTTATTGTATTTTTTATTTTTAAATTTATTTTCAAACAAGCTATAAACAATACAGCAAAATAAGGTAGTAGATAAAGAAACAAAGATGGTTCAGTTCTGATAATTAAATCCTGAGATCAAGAGATCAAAGCAACTGTGTAAGGTGATGTGTAGTTACAGAGACACGATGGGATTGTAGTTTCTTTCCATAATAACCCTGTCTCAATTACAAGGATGGGAACAATCATATTACACTAAATGCAAAATAAATTCATTATAAAAACATAAGGTTTTTATTATTTTAAACATATTTTAGATATAAAAAAAGTTAACAAACAGTAGCCCACTTTTTTTTTTATTTTTTTTTTTTCCCATTCTTGCACCAAAATATGGGAGAAATCTGGTAACCATTTCAACACTATGGAAAGCCACTAATCACTTTCCTGTGATCCAAATACAGGAAATAGTTGTCTGACATTTAAAGTTAGGATAGTACCAATAACTCACCTCTCACCTTAAATAGCACATAATAGAGCTCCAGAACAATAGCTAGATAGATTTTACTAGATAAACTGAATAGCTAAGCATAACCTAAATAATTTTAAATGGGAGTGAAATTTACTCCAAATTTGTGTTAGGCACAAAATTAACTAAAATAGGAACAAATGATTCTTCCCTCCCCAGCAGTGAATGTTCAGTCAGGCATGGCAGGGGACAGGAAAAAAAATGTGGTCCTTGAAGGAGGGGGACAGGGGAAGGAGCATCAGGCTCTGCTCTGCTGTTCTGGAGCCTGCCTCTCCCCCCAAGAGCACACACTGAGACATGGGAAGGGGACAAGACAGATAGGTGGGGATGGAGAAAAGGGAAGCCAGGCTCTTGGGGGGGCAGGGCAAGAGAGAACTGATTGTCTCTCTCATGTTCTTCCTCCTCCCTTTGCTGTCCTAATCATTGCTACTACCTTGCTCCAAAATGGAGGAACAGTTAGAACCTCCTGTGGATCTTACCAGAATGCCAGTTTTTGAAATAAGATTTTTCCTTGGGGCAAGATTAGTAGAATTTTATTACCTTCCTTGTAGTATACTGGATGCCTGGTTCTACGTTCATAAGGAGTAAGTACAGCAGTTTAAAAGTTGTAAGTGTAAACAATTTAAAAATCTAAGTAAGTGTATTAGAGAGGAAATTGTGCTTTCATTGAAATTTAGGTTCTGCATCAAGTAACAGAGACTCAAAAGGGACCAGCTCCTGGAGACCAACATCAGCAAAAAAAAAAAAAATACCAAGAGATATCTAGTGCACCTTATCAGCTTGAAGGAAGAAGGGTACATCTTAAGTCTTCATAGACTTAAAACATGGATACCCTCATTCCCTTCTTGCCGGGGAGGGTGAGAGGATTCAGAGTGGTGCTGAATGGGATCAAAGGAAGATTAAGTTGCTAAATGAAAAAATTGGCTTTGCCACACCACCTATCAGAATAAATGTTTCAAACTGTGTAACTCTCCTGCACAATCAAAAATAGACACCAAGATTACCAACATTCCTCTCATGTTCAGCAAATAGCATGTAAACCAATGTCAAAAGCCGCATTATGTCTGGAGCAGGGAGAAATTTTTCAGACAAATACTTTATTTGCCAAAAATGCAGTTTTGTCTGATCCAAAATTATTCATGAATTTCTTAATGCACTTAATTCTAGGCAGGGGCAAGTGCTTTGGACTTAGTTGCCATGATGCTGCAGCACTTACAAGGTTGTTGGAGACCCAGATTCAATTCCCCCTCTGCCTGATGTGGAGAAGGAAATTGAACTTGGACCTCCCATATTGCAGGACCTCTGGGTTCTCTCGCTCTCTCAATATCTCCTAGTGAAGCTCTTCCACTTTTTATAAATAATTATCTATTGGAGAAGGGACTTGAACTTACGTCTCCCATATCCTAGGTGAGTTTTTGAACAATCAGGCTATAGCATCATTCTCACTTTCTTTCTCTGGCCCAATCAATAATTATTTGTTGTCATTCAAAATTGCTATTCATAATCATTTTTTCTTGTGACTGTGTAATCAAATTGATTTCACATGGTAAAGTTCTTGATCTTTCAGGTTTCTTTGTTTTTAAATAGAAAAGAATATAACCGAAACCCCATTATGTTAGAAGGTTAAGGTTGTGAACTGGGGAAACACCAGCATTAAGGTTACCTATGAAAATTTTAGAAATAAAATACCACTCCATTCCTGTATTGAAGAGAATTCCATCCATGGCTCAGAGAGATAAAAGAGGAAGGCAATGGGAATATTTGATGCAGCACTTCACAGGGCTGAGGGTCTTCCTTTATGGAAACGTTTTTTTTTCTCTGTTGGGTCTGCAAGTCTTCAGTACGTCTAGTAAAATGAAGATGACTGAGCTTTTTGGCAAAGGTCTGATGCATCAACTGTTTCCTTTTTTATGTGGAGGGTATACTATTCTTAAATGTGGTCTGAGAATCTTTCCACAAGTAAAAAGTGTCATCTCATTTTATAGTTAAAAAGGTCTCAATTCTAAAAAGGAAGAACTTCAACTGTGTTCTGAACTTTGTCGGGAATTCCTAAGGATTGCAGCTATGATGCTCACTTCATCTTCAGCGCAGTTGCCGGTGGTCTTAAGGCACTGTCTGAAGCTTCTATTGCAGCCTGCAATAAGACTAGTAACACTCACTAAACTTCATCACTTAACTCCTCCCTAAATTACCAGAGTAACTTGTTCACAAAGTCAAACAACAAGAAAACTGAAATCATAATATTTGGAGAGGTGTGCCTGATAGTTGGCAATCCTTGGCTGAAGACTGGCAAAGGAATAGCTCTTCCTCCCTAATATGTTTAGTCATTCATGCGCCTTTTCTTTTTGGAGAACTCTGTTGTTCCATACACTCCATACATACACTTTGAGTGGCACAATAGCTATGGTAGTTTTAAAGACATTCAACAACTGGCACAGCCAGTCTCTCCTAATGAGATGTGCAGAAGGATGAGGGCCCCAAGGAGCCCAGTAGCACTCCAAATTAGGTTCCAGTGGAGGGTGGTAGGTGACATCTATCTACAGCTAGGCACTCAGATGACAGAATTTGCTCAGAAGAGAAAGTCCACGATACATACCTAAACACACTTAAAATCACCTTCATTAAACAATGACACTGCATCCGAGGAGCAGATTGCATCATGGAAAGGGCCTCCCAAATACCCTGGGAACACCTGTTTCAACTAGGAGGGGGACCTACTGACCATCCTCCCACATTGGAATCTATACTGAGTATCAAACAAGTACAACCCATACTCTATGGGGACCCCATCTTGAAAGAGATCTTTCCTAAACCCCCTCTTCTGGCCTTCAAACAAACCACCAACCTCATCATTAAATCAAGCCCCCCCACAGATCAGGACCCACCAACTCAAAACAGCACCAGGCCATGCCAAAACAGATATAAAATCTGCAGACCTGCTACAATGATAAATCCCCCCCCTCAATACACCTTTCAGGATTCATGGGTCTTATCACAACATGTTGTGTACATCCAATGAATCAAATGCCCTAACAACCACCATTTGGATGAAATCAGACAATCACTACACACTCAAATGAATTCTCATAGAAAAATGATGAAAGACAGAAACACTATAACACTCATAGGCAAACACTTTTCACAAAGCAATCACTCTATTGGGTTTTTCAGTAAAAAGTATTGTCAAAGGAAACCTGAACACCGCCTTCAAAAAGCGAACCTTGGAACTTAAATTCATAACTCTGCTAGATATTGAGAACCATGGACTTAATAGGGACACTGGTTTTATGGCTCATTACAATAATCTGTAACACAACACACTGCCTGCTGTGTTGGTGCATTGATGTAAGCAGTCATGAGGATCTGTTCCTTAGTCAGTATAGAGGAGCAGTTATCAGATTTTATGGTAGCCAGACAGACTATGTTAAAAGCTTGTGCCACCTGTAGATTAGCCTATGTGAGAAGAATTCTGCTCCTTTTTCTTAGAAGATCCTTCAATTGTGGCCTAATCTTATGCTTTCTTGAGGAGGAGTATGGAGTCCTAACTTCTGTCAGATGAGGACTAGGGAGCGGGAACTGCCATGAAGTAAAATGAAGAAGTAGGAGTCTGGGAGCAGGCAGCAATCAGGGCACTCTTGGAAGAGGTCTGCTCTGATCCATGCAGGTATTGTTTAGCCAGGTCAGAAGCAGATCTCATACAATTATCCACAAGAAATATTTTTAAGAGAGATTCTCTTCCTTTCTGAGTCAGCTTTGAAAATAAACAAAAAACACAGTGTTCCCTCACCTAAACAAAATTATTTTGAGTAGCCGTCATTAAAGGGTAAAGCTATCTTGCATAAATGATTATACTTAAAACTGGGAGACTTCTCTTCCACATGAAGATTGAAAACTTGGCATTGGGTTTATCAAAAAATGGTATCGAAACTATCGTTTAGTAAACCATGTCCAGAATTTTAGCAAGCTAGATTAGAGCACTAGAGTAAAGACACTGCAGGGATTCCACCTCAGCCACAAGAGGTAAGAAGGAACTGAGAGGCACCTGGCCCTGCTCCACCCTTTTATGCCATTAGGGGAGGGGACTGGGGTACAGTGCAAGGGTACGAAAGGTGCAAGCATGGGCCAATGGACATTACTGGCCACAAAAAATTCTGATCTCCACTGCACGGTGCACATGTGCATCAAGAGTAGAATACATGTAGATAATCCACATTCTTGAGAGTCAGGAGAAAGCAACAGATCAAAGTTTAATTGATATGGTAAGGGTGAAGTCACAGTGTCCCCATCCATTAATACTAGCAAGGATCTCTCGATGTGTAAGGGAACTCCTTAGTAACAGATACTGCTAAATAAAAGGGGAAAGGACCTTTGGCAGGTGCACAATGGTGGGCTCCAAACAACATAAATCAACTGTGTAAAGCAGTGATTCTCAACTGGTGGTACGCAGAGGTCTTTCAGGGGCTACGTCAACTCTGATATTGGCCTGCTTTTACAATAGGCTACATAAAAAGCACTAGCAAAGTCAGTACAAACTAAAATTTCATACGACTTGTTTATATTGCTCTATATACTTGAAATGTAAGTATATTTATATTTCATTTTTTTTAATTATATGGTAAAAGTGAGAATAAGCAATTTTTCGGTAATAGTGTGCTGTGACATCTTTATATTTGTATGCCTGATTTTGCAAGCAAGTAGTTTTTAAGTAAGGTGAAACTTGGTGCATGCAAGAAAATTCAGACTCCTGGAAGGAGTAAAGTAGTCTGAAAGGTTGAGAGACATTAGTCTAAAGGGCCCATCCCTGGATAAATTAAAGTAATATTCCCCACCTCTCCGGCAGGTTCGAGAGAGAGATTTAAACTATTCCTGTATACGGATGAGGAACAAATTGCCAATGCTATGAAGAATCAGCTATTAGTGAATTTGCTAAAGGGATGTTGATGCTGACACTAAAAAATAACTCAGACAAGGCAGATGTAAGCAGGAAATATATCCAGAGGTGAAAGTAAGCCAGTCCGGTCCAGTATGGCGTACCGGCAAGAGCCGGTAAGCCGTGCCAAACTGGACCGGCTTCCGCGGCGGCGATTTAAAGGGCCCAGTGCTCCACCCTCTGCGGGGTCCCCAGGCCCATTAAAGCGCTGCTGGAGCTCCGGCAGTCAGGGGGCTCAGGTGGGGATTTAAAGGGCCCGTAACTTCATGGAATAGATGAGAGGGGAATCTAACAGATTGGCAAATTCTATTTAAATGGATATTTAATTCATAGACACACTATTTCAGAAAAAAAAATATTTTCCTTAAGGCAAAAGATTAATTTCAAAATACATCTTTTATATGGAAGCACCTATCTTTATTAGCAGAAAAAATGGAGACCCTGTCATCAACATGTCTTGGAGCAGGGAAATTAAAGTTTTACGTGGACCTAAAACAGGAACAATACTAGACAAAAATATACTTATTGTCTCTCCCCTCCCCCACTCCCCAAATTAACATTTTCCATAGGCTAAAGTGAAAAGCACTGTTTCAAGTCCTATGTAGTAACTGTTATATTTCTAATGCTTTTATAAGATTCTAATTCAATTACCATATAGATCAAAATATTAATTTGATAAAGAAAGCTGCCATTATTTTTATTTAATTGCTTGTTTATTTGTGAAACTTTCGGCATAATTACAGCATAATCTTTCCTGATTGTAATATAGCCTGGATTGTATGGTAAAGACATCTGAGTAATGAACTGAAAGTTAAATCAATTAACTATAAAACACTGCATTAGCTTATCATTCTGTACCTTCTGGGGGTGCATATTAAAAGTGCATAAAGATGACAACAGCTTCTAAGAAAGAACTCCAAATACACAGTACACATTACAATTATATAACACAATATGCTGCTTATCTAAATGTTTTTGGAGAACACTGCAAAGCTTAAGCTCATCAACTGGAAGACACACCGAAGATTAGTGGCAGAAAATGTCCACAATTCAAATTTCTCAGAGTTATCAAAGCAATGGGTACAAAATACAGAATAACTAAATAGTAGTATCTCCTGCCTTTGTTCAACATATTGACGTTTCTTTCACTGAAGGATAGAAAAAAAACCTGATAGTTTTACCACATGTCCACTATTTTAAGTTCGTTTTCCTAATATTTTAATTTAAAAGCAGCTTTTCTCCATCTTTTTAATCCCTTCATTCACCAAATTTTACGAGACCACTGGCGTTACTAAATTTTAAATATTATCTAATATCTATTGCTGTGGAACACCATTTTTATATTAGTTCTATGTGGCACATTATCCCATTCTTATTTCATTAGCTATGTAGACTGTAACACTTGCCATAAAAGGACTGTTCTTAACTAAAGCTCTAACACGGTGCACAGATCTATGTAGAAAATCCAGAGCCTTGATGTGTTCTGTATATTTCTGGTAATAAAAACCGAACCCTCTTTCTTTACTATTTTTGCTTCATCTTTTGGACTACATAACACCTTACAACTATGTTAAAGAGCAACAGCCCCTTGGTGCTGCAATTTTCAACAAATCTCATGAGCTAAGCAGGGTTGGATCTGGTCTGTAGTTGCTTAATAAACAAGTCAATAGAAAACAGGTGCATGCAGAAAATGTTGGAAATGATTAAACAGGCAAACATCCTTCTTTCTTAGTCAGTATTGCACCTCTACCACAGCACGATATTATGGAGCATTGTCCTGACAGAGGTATCCTCTCTCCCATCAGATGTAAAATAACTTGTTGCATTAAACATCCTATGTCACTTTTCATAGCAGTAAGGAGAAGAAAGGAAATTTTGAGATAGAATACAGATCTTGTTCTTCTTCTTCACCCAGGAACAGAGAAAAGTAGACACGCATAGCCAGGTTGAGGATCTGGTACCTCCTTCTTGATGATAAAAGGCATTGCTAAGGTGCTGTAAGACATCAGCAGTACATCTTTGACAATCAGGCCTGGAGTTATAGCTCTTAGGGTCAATATAGTTTCTCTGAACTAGCACCAACTGATATTGTGTTGGAAATCTGTCCTTCCATTAGCTTTAGCTAAAACTTTTCCACAACTGATCTTCCCTGCTGTTGAAACCAGCATAGATTTTCTCCAACAACCCTCTACCTTACAGTGACTATCAGAGTATCCCTTACAAGGCAAGGCAAGGGAGGATAGCGATAATAGGTCCTGTGAGCTCAAGAAATTACAAAACTTCTGGAGAAGCCATGTGGAATCTCACACTCAACATTGTTGGTGCAAAACACAGCTATTCTTATCCAAGATATCAGAATTCTGAAAAATGCTCTAGACAAATAAATTATTTTGTCTTGTTAACAACAGCTTCTAAATCCCATACTCTGATAGAAATAAACTCCCATGGAAGTTGATTTCTGTGACACTCCCAAAATTAATATTGACTTTTTATTTGGCTCTTGATGTTGTTAAGAAATTCATGTTGTTCCTGAAAGGAATCTGGGCTGTGCAACTCTGGTTTTACAGGCCTCTTTGAGGAAAAGTGTGCTATGATCAGGTCATCTTAGCCAGGGTATATGCGAAACCTTTTCTGACCAAGGAAAACATCTTAATTAACATTTGGGAAAACATCCTTAAAGATGCAGGCCAAAAAGTAAAGCTGTGTATCAGTAATGTTTTCTGTTTCAGGTAAACCTAAGGTATCTCCTGGAGATAGAGTTATAATGTATACTTCCGACCAAGTGGGTATTCACCCATGAAAGCTCATGCTCCAATACGTCTGTTAGTCTATAAGGTGCCACAGGACTCTTTGCTGCTTTTATAATGTATACATAGTTGTTTTTCAGGCCAATTAATAATAAAAAACAAACCTTCGGAAATGTTTACTACATTGGAATTTAGTCTCTCTATCCTGAACTGGGGCTTTCATAGGAATCTCAGCTTCCAACTGAATCTTTTCTTTTTCTTCCATTTTTTGAATTCTTGGGCAATAGAAAGAAGACGGAGTAGAGCCTTTGGCCTTGTTCCCTGGGATATCAGTTACACCAATTTGAAGTATATAATATACTGCAGTCTTGATTTTCTGGTGATTTAATCGGTTGTAGAAAGAAGGATGAATATAACTGATTTTGGCTTTGCATTTAATTCTAAGTTGGACTGGATATCTCTGCTTAAAATAAGTTCTTCTGATACAGTATTGATCAAAAACTTCAAAATGTCCTGTCTTTTCCCCACTATTTGATGAATCATACCATACGGTGTCAAACCTTTAGTCACACTTATTTGAAAGCTGCAGAGCATTTTCCTGCAGTATCTACTCTGTTTCTCATGCCTTTTGGTGTATTCAATCAGCTAGTTGGATATGCCTCCTGTAATTCTTAGCTGGACCAAAAGAGTACCAAGACCCAGAGTAGGATCTCTTTTTTCTTTTAAGCTACAAGGCCTCTAATTCTTTATTAAAAAAACATCTTTTACAAGGATTTTTTTGAAATTTATTTAAAGAAGGCTCCCAATCTAGAGGATTTTCTGATCTTGAATGACAACAGTGCGCAATAGGGACTTTGACAAAGCATGCATGGCTCCAGCACAACACATGTAAGCAGCAAATGCATAAAAAGCTGTTGAGGTGCTTTCACTTTTATTATTATTTTATTTAAAAGCTTGTCTCTTCTTTAACCAGTCATGAGGGTTGCATCAACTTTTGGGAGGATACATCATAGTACATTTTCTTGTCAGTAGACTAAATCCCCTTCACTGCCACTTCCTCCCAATTTTACCTTTTTTTTCCAGGAGCTTATTTGGAGAATACCAAATAGCGGAGTCTATTCATCCACCATTGGGAAGGGAGGTTTAGAGGTGGAGATCGCTTCCTCAACCCTGACCTTCGAGTGATCTGCACGCACTGAGCTCAGTGCCGCCAATGCCACTGGTGCCACCTGCTGTTGCTCTGAGGTGGCAGCTGACGAGCGTTGGTAAGGGGGCATTGCCATGACCAGCATTCCCCATGTATTCCAATAAGGCCACTAGCCTTGATGCCACTGCTGCACCAAAGTTGACGCATCCTTGGGGCCCCAATCTCGCCAGTGGGACCTGGGTGAGGGGCTAAGCCAGCACTCCGTACTGGAGGAGTCCCCTCTGGTGCCCACAGAGGAACTATCAATGCCTGGGTGTGCCTGATAACGGCTGCCATCTGAGACCAGTAACGGGAGTGGGATGAGTGGTGTCGGTACGGGGGCAAATGGTAGTGGCGCCTGGGAGACCAGAGCATGGACAGGGAGAGTTCCCATGTGGAACGCAATGGGGAATGTCAGTAAGAGGCCGAACGGAAGGAGGGCAAGCGGTGTCAGTAATATGGAGACAGACGCCAATCTTTAGGCAAACCACACCTGGCTGGTGGTGATTGCGATCACGGTGCTGGGGACAGGGGTGAGCCCCAAAGGATCTGGGCTGCAGCTCTGGGGATTTGCAGTGCTGGGGTGGGGAGCAGTGTCTCATCTCAGAGGAACCTTGGAGCTCCACGAACCCCTGAGAAGTCATAGCAGCTGGCTTGCCCTTGTGGAGAGCCTTTGCCGCATCCTACTGCCCCTGCTGTGTCGACCTTTGCTCTCTCTGTGGCGAGGAAGCCTGGGTGTGTGCCAGCAGGAGCTTGGGTCCCATAGCGCTCTCTTGGGTTGGTGACGGACCTTGTGAGATGCTCAGAGCCCTCATTGGAGACATGTGCACTCACAGCTCTGGAGTGGCTGGGTGGGCTGAACTAGGTTCTTTGCCTGAAGACCCTGGGGCCTTTTTCCCTGTAGCTGGGAAGCCATGCTTCTGCCCTTCTTCTTAGGCACCAAAGAAATAGAGCAGTGCCAGGGGCAACCCAGTGCCAGGGCAGCACTACACGCTGATGCTGAAGTGCTCTCTGATTCTTGGCAGGAGGGCTCGGATGCCGGACCAAGGATGATTTCATTGAGAGAGCTTGGAGACAGATATCCTGCTCCTTCTGAGTTTGCAGCTGAAAGTTCTTACAAATGTGGAATTTCTCCTTGACATGCGATTCATCCAAGCACTGAGACAGCTGCCATGGGGATCACTAAAAGGCATAAGACTGTTACAGTCTGTGCAAGGCTTGAATCAGCGGGACCGCGGCATGCCCAGCCTAGGGTCAAGTCCCACTGAGATACTATCTACCTACAATTATAACTCTTTAAAAAGCTGTAAGACTGAATGGTTCTGAACAAGGTGAGAAAAACAGCAAGACACTTGCAAAGCAAGGGAGTGAGGTGCTCCGACTAACCAACACAGGTGGTAAGAAGGAACTGAGAGCGCGCAGGGCCAGCAACACTTGATATACTGTGTCATGAGCACGGCACTCCAGAGGGCACCAAGCTGGCCCTAAAGATACTCCTGAAGCTAAAGTCTCCATCAACCGTGTACATGGCCATGCACACACCTAGAATGGAATCAACATAAGCAAGCACTTGAAGAAGAACTTAGGCTGATTTAAGAGCCGGCATGGACAGCACTATGTCAGTGGGAGAAGTTCTCTCACTGACATAGCTACAACCACTCAAAGGGGCAGGAGTAATTAAGCCAATGGGAGATCTCTCTCCCATCAGCTTAGAGCAGCTACACTGGAGAGCCTACAGCACCGGAGCTGCACCAGTGTGGCTGTGCTGCTGTAAGCTCTCTAGTGTAGCCAAAGCGAAAACACAACTGGGAGTAGAAAAAGCTGGAAGGCATGTTTTTCTCCTTCAATCTATGAATAAAAGGTAGGTGTAAAGTGATGAAATCTACAAATTCTGAAAGCCTGAAGGACTAGAAACAATCAATCAATACACACTAAAAACAAACAATTCAGTTCACTAGCTACACTGTTTTTGTTTAATAAATCAATTTTAAATGCAGAACATCTTTTGATGAACTTTGCATAAGCTTTTCTCTTGTGTCCAACAGATTTAAGATTTAATCAAAATCTCAAAATGCTGTTTTGTGCATTTTAATTGAATTTTAATTTCCATCCAAATAGAGTTTGATATAAATCAGAAATTAATCATCTATTAAATAAGAAATGAATCATTCACCATTTTCCAAGTAATGAAGAATCTGAATAAATTTACCTAAAGCTAAATAATTGCATAAATACATTTGTATAGATTTGGTGTATCCTCCTGATTAGCAAAAAGACATCAAATTTAGTGAAAAGGCTACAATTAACTGCAAATCCACATGTTTAATGGTTATAACAATGAAATTCAATTTTTGGGGGGGGAATATAACTAAAAAGTAAAAATGCAAGCAATGATTAAAATCAGGGCCGTCCAATGATTAAAAAATTAATCAGATTAATAAAACAGTTGTGATTAATTGCAGCTTTAAACACACTGTTAAACAAAAATAGAAGACTATTTATTTAAATATTTTTAAATATGGGGGGAGAAGTTGTGTGTGTGTTTTGGGGGGGAGCAAGTGTGTTAACTGCACTCTCTCTTTCAGCAGAGCACTCACCAGCCTGCATGTTTGTTCAGACAGCAGCAGCCACTGGTAGCTCCCACTCCTGACCCACAGGCAGCAGCACAGACAAGCTCCCTGTCCCCCGACTCCAGCTCAGTGGAGACCGGATACACGGGCAGGGGGATGGGGACACCCGAACATCACACACTCTGTGCAAAAGACAGGAGGTTCCTGGTCCTGAGCAGCTTGGCCAGGGGTGGTTCCAAGGTGGGGTGAGGGGAGGGTCAGAGCAGTGGCAGCTACAGAAGGCAGCAGAGCAGAGCAATGGGGAGAGGAAGGGCACCCCTGCTCTGGAGATGTCCCCTGAGCCTGCCACCCCGGGAGATGGCCCAACCTGCCCACCCCAAAGGCCGGCCTTGCTCCTGAGCCAGCAGCAACTGCAAAGATGCTGCCCCATTCCCCAACCTCAGCTCAGTGACCAGATACACAGGTGGGGGAGGAGAACACCCCAACATCAGCTGCCCTACCCGCACTCTGTGCAGCAGGCAGGACGTAGGCTCCCAATCCAGAGCAGCTTCACCAGGGCAGCTCCCTAGGGGGAGGGCAGGAGGCAGGAGCAGCAGTGGAGCAGAGCGGTGAAGGGAAAGACACCCCTGCCCCAGAGGCACACAGCAGCATACCCCTGAGCATAGCGCCCTGGGGTGCAACTAATGCTTGTTGTTTTTTTTTTAAAAAAAAAGCACATTAATTTGTTATAAGTTAATCTCATGTGTTAATCACAATTAGTTAACGGCCCTTAAAAATCAATTATTTAAATACAGATTTTCTCTCCTGCTCGCTGATTTAAATCATTATTAAACTCGGTGATTTAAATCAATCCACTCTGGATGCGGCTACTCTAAGCAATCCTTCATTGACAAGTTGAGATTGTACCTCCAAGGAGTTCAAAGTAAGACCTGTTGTAATGATCTACAGGATGTTCCCTGCGAAGAAAAATATAGTTTTTATGTCTTTGTAATAAGGATAGCTGCTGTTGAGGGAAAAAGCCACATTCCTTCCAGATAATAGGTAAAATAATCTAGTAAGGTGAGAAACTTACAAGTCAAAAAATATGTGAAGTGAGCTTTGGGGGTTTCTGCACTATAAATCTACTTGATGATGTATGAAAGACTCACTAAAATGTGCTTCTTAAAGATTTATGCTATACTGGTATGCCCCATATTAGTAAAATAATATGTTATAAAGAAAATACTCACTCAAAAAAAGAACCCAGTTTTTATTTCTTTCAAATTTTCAATTGATTTAAAAAACAAAAGTAAATTTTCACTTTTTTTAATAGTGCCCAAAAGTGTATTAGGTGCTTTGCAGAGAAAGAAAAGGACATGGGTCTCTGAATAACTAAGGCTCTAATAATGCAGATTAACTACCGCACACAACCAATGTTAAAGTAGTCCTACTGAAATCAGAGTAATTTGCATGTGTGAAGTTACTTGTGTATGTTTGCAGGATGAAGTTATAAATTTAGACCTGACAACATGAGTAAGTATAAACAATGGGGAGAAGATGGAAGGGAGAAGGAAGAAAGCTACAGAAATATGATCATGTAGTGACAGCTTTGCTAAATCTTGATGTTTCAATTGAAAGTTTGTATGTTAACAGAAGTTATCATTGTGGTTATTGACGTACATGTTGTGAGCTATGTAAAGCAGCCAGTCCTATGAAGAGATTTAAACAACAATACCACCAAGCTCTTATATAGTACTTTTCATCCACAGATCTAAAAGCACTTCACAATCATCTTTAATCTATCGGTTTTCATTAAACCCCTGTAAGGTGGGGAGTATTATTATCCCCATTTTACAGATGTGGAACTGAAGCACAGAGAAGATACGTGACTTCCCCAGTATCACATAGGAAGTCTGCCAAAGAGCAGGGAACTAAAGCAAGGTTTCCCGAGGCCTTGGCTAGTGTCCTAACCACTGGACCATCCTTCCAAGAAACTAGTGGCTTAGTAGACTAGTACTGAGAGAGCATTCCATGCATAGATTGTGGCAACATGAAATGATTGCTACCAGTTAAATCATTTTTTAAATAAATACTGAGTTTTCCTTGTATGTTTCAAATCAAGCTTAAAATAAACATGGTTCACATTTCAATAGTTTCATTTTCTGTTTAATTGTATGTATTTAACACATACACACAAAGTATAACTGCACAAGAAATTAATAGAAGTCCTCCATTTATCTGTTTCTTCTTCCACAATCATTTTGCCTACTTTCACACCATCCCTAAATCATGAAGTATCTCCTGTGAACTCATCCATCAGTCTGCTACCCACACTTCTTTCAAGATCTTTTTCTACCATAACACATCCAAGCTTATGCTTGTACCTAATTAGCAGATCTCACTTTAAACCTAATTATTTGACAGTTGTTGGACCAATTCATACAAGACCAGACAGCAATACATCTTAGCCCAGAAATATCTGTACAGAAATTGAAATATCACTTACAGTAAACAATTCCACCACCTAATTAAAAACACATCTCATTTAAATAGATCATAATTTAATTTTACTCTAAAATAATCTAAAATATCCACTAGTTATCAAAACAATGTCTGGCTCTACAGCAACCCTGAAGATGCATTATACTCCTAACAAAAAAACATACATGAAGCAAAAATCAAGTGTCACCCCTTGTGGAAAACAGGCTTTATATTTTCCAATTTTAATATGTGACCTGTAAAGAATCTTTTTAATACTATGCTCTCAAAGCTATTTAAAATGTTTTATTATCCATCCTGATAGACCAGTGATAATTCAAGCCATGATTCTTGAAATAAGTTCCAAATAATAACGAATACATGCTCGCCACAGTACTAATAGGTCAATGACCAATTCAATTCCAACTGGACCCTAGTTCAATTGTAATGTAATACCAGCAATTATCAGCAGTAAAACAAAATTAGAGAAACATGACACAGCTCTGGTTGTAACAGAGTTTTTAAGAATGTAGAGCTGGATAAAACTAGAAACATTCATAAAGATTCAATCACAATATTCACTCATCTTTAGAAGTAGTACTTTGAGTTTGATTCCATGCAACTGAACTACTACCTATTAGTATGCATAAAATTGTGGCATTCTGCATAAACGTTCACCTCTTTTATACTCCCACAGTATAAAGCTAAAGGATTTTTTTCTGATACAAACGTATGCCACATTAAACTTAAATCAATGGGATTATCTGACCTAACTATAAAAAATATATACATCTGAAGTGTAATATCAGATTTTAGTACTACATTTTTTAAACAAACATTATATATTATACAGTCAGGATTTTCAAGTGTCTTGAAGATCTGTGCATAGGTATTATAGATGCCATGGCTCTGGCTGCTGAACCTTCCCCGTCTAAGGATGTGTGTAAAGAGATCTGAGCCACCAGTTTGCCCTTGTCTAACAAGGCCTGGAATTCCTGTCTGGCATCCTCTGGCAACTTGTCTGAGAAATTCAGCAGATTGTCCTACAGGGAGAAGTCATACCCAGCTAATATAGCTTGTTGGTTAGAAATACAAAATTATAGACCATATCTGAAATAAGTTTTCCTACCATAAAGGTTTCATTTGTTTTCATTTTTGTCCTTACATGCTCTTTCATTCACTGCCAAAAAACAAGGAATCCAATGAGCGATAAGTCTATTAACATTTTTCTGCCTAACAGGACACATAACCTTCTCTCAGTTCTCTTAACTATCAGAGGAAGAGAGAATGGCATTTGTAATATTGATTTGTAGGCTCTAGTATGGCATCATTGATGGTCAGAGCCAAGCCCAGAATGTCCTGCAGCCTGTGAGAACTCTCCTAGACCAATTCAACAGGAATATCAAGAGACGTACCTACTCTCTCTCTAAAGATCTTGATAAACCTGTAGTCATTCTGCACATGTGAGGAATCCTGGGGAACTACTGAATTGTGAGGTGATGAGGAATGATAATGCACAGGAGGGTGAGGATGATACTCCTATAGTACAGTAGGTCAAGGTTCTGAGGCCTGAGTCTGGCCTAAACGGTCTTGCTCAGTATTGATGATCATCTTCTGGACCTCCTCTTGTGAGCTAGCTTGTCATCTGCTACAATATCTGAAAAGGTGAGAAATCGGAGAACTTGAAAGTGGGAGGCCATAGATACAGCATACAGCCTCAGTCGCAATTCCTGCAAAGATTCCTGTATCTGGATATCGGCTGGGTACTAGTAATGGAATTTCCTTCAGGAAGACCAAGAGGAGTGCAGTCATCTATCCTGGAAGTGAAGGGCATAAGAGCCTATCTCGGACTCTAGAGAGAATTCTGAGTCACTCACCACAGTGGTGTAATACCAGGCAGTACCAAGGCCCAAGGGCATCTCTCTAAAGAGAACACCAACATGGGACAGAATGCTGGGTTTACCCCTGGTCTTCACCAGACAAAAAATCATAGATTTCTTGCAGCTGGCACAATGCCTAACACATGGAGACCAAGGCATAATCTGGTACTGGGCATCACTTCCCTGTGAATAAGAGGGAATTCTCACTCCAAGAAAGATTAATATAGATTTTGTTTATTTAACACTAACCATTACAACTAACTTAACTATTTATGGAAAGGGTATAATTTCCCTGTTAAGGAAGAAATTTGCAGTAGCAAGCAGGGTGGATAAAAATCAATGATTTTTTTCTTTAAATCAGATTTTTTTTTTTAATAAAAACTTTTTTTCCCTGAAAAAAATATCTAAAGATAGACAAATTTTAATTAAGACACATTATAGATCGAAGATATCTCACCATGGAATACGGATTATAAATTCTTATTCCATAGCATGAGACAATATATTCATGTAATGTTTAAGAAAAGTTTTGTAAATGACTTCCAATAGTTCATGGATTAGGGACCCAATTTTATGGGATTCCAGGGGCTTCTGTATAGATTATTTAAGTTAATCTTTCTATCTACCCAATGGGACCCAGTGCTCAGTCTAGAAAATACCATCAGAGATGCTTAGTTTTGCAACTCTCAAACTGTCTCTTTGTTTTTTGGTATAATATGGAGGGGCAGATCTTTTCACTAGATGATTTTTTTCCTTTCCCAGACATCTAGATCTTCCTGTCTTTCCTCCTTGCTTGTCGTGCCTGTCACAGGTCAGGGCAACAGAACCTGTGTTCCCACTCCATAATCCACCCAGAGCACCACTTAAAGGTTTATGGCTCCCAGTCATCAAATTTCTTGGGAGGAGGCCCACATCTGTCTCTCTCCCCGACCAAGGTTTTTCCAGGCTGCACAGTTCCCGGGACGTGATATTACCAGGAAGCCACATTGCCTAAACTGGCTAGCATTCTTGCTTAGAAAGAACTGTGTGCTAATTTGTAATTGCTGGCAAATTTCTCTGTAGAGGAAGCAATGCAAGCATGTTTACTCTTAAGATGAAAGCATTACAGACAAAACATTAAAAACAATAAAAGAATCTACACACATGCTAAAAAGCTTACTAGAGGTGACACCAACACCAACCTCTGGCTCTGGTAGGTGTCAGTCCTTCAAAACTCGCAACTGGGTTTTCCCCCATAGTTACAAGTTCATAACCGCCTCAGATGCAGAACCAGAACACAGACTGGGCATATCAGCCTGTTCTGTTATTCAGCTAAGACCTTTGATATTCTAGCTCCCAAAATAGGTAAGCAGAAGATACATTCCTTAGGACATAGCTTCAAAAGGCTGGGCTTTTGTATAACTGGAGGTGAGGAGAGGAATTTCTATTAACCTCTCCCTTGCCATTTTCAGGAAATCCACTGCACACATTGTTCAACAAGCCCATTCCTGTCTGACATTTTCAATATACTCCTTTGAACTCCTACGCCACACATCACATCGCCCTCCACAGGGCAGTTCCAACCCACAAAAACACAAACTTAGCATGTAATACAGTAGACCCCAAAGATATTTAAACTTATTTCTGTAAGCTCGAGCAAGGATCTGCAGGAAATTGCCATATCTTTCACATCTAACCCCTAAAGGAGGAGATGTAACTAGCATGCTTGACTGCCATCCTAGGGCAACCCTCAGATTTATTCCCTAGATGGTGTTTAAGCAGTTATCCTTCATAATTTTATATTTCAACTATGCATATACTAAATATTCTCCCAGCAAGTCAACACACATCCTTCAAAAATCATGGTCATTAAACAACCAGTACCATTTCTCCATTTAGAACCTATGGATGTCTCGGACACCCTTACTCTTGATTGCTCCAAAACCTTTGGGTGAATTTGACACTTGGTCCTTTCATTTCCACCTCCCATCGTTCTCAAGGAGTACGTGCAGTGTCCCCTTGTCTCTTGCCTCAGTGGTAGTGTGAGGTGACCCCCCCCTTCTTCCCCAGTCCCCAGGAGTATTAAAGAGTGTTGATCCCTCACCACACTGGGGTGACCTTTCATTCCCCACACACTCAATCAAGGTGAGCAGAATTTCCTGTCCTATCCAGTTCAGGGTCTTTTATATTCTCACAGACCAACAGGCAGCCAGTCTGCAGAAGAAGTTTCCCCTCCTTTCTGCCTGTAGTTATCTTTGTCATCTCCCAAGCAGATGTCATACACTTTACTTGAGCGGGTGTTAGACTGAAACTATTGGAAATAGCATGCAGTGTTTCTTCCTGCCCTCCTCCTGTTTATATACTGCAAATTCTTCCTGGAGGCAAAAAAGGAAAGCGTTAACAGACACAAAAACAACACAATTAGAATTGAATTGTCCTTTTCTACATATAAGGCCAATCAAATTTATATTGACTATATCTATTTTACATAGTAAGTGACACCAGTCAGCCAGCCACACTTTAAAGCAAAACACTATTCAATAAGAATATGACCCTACACCCAATTACTGTCAAAAATGGTGAGTGTGACAGCTTATGAACCATATTTCAATATGATCTTATAGAAAAATGTTAGAATTCTAATTCTTCTGTCAAAAAAAAAAAACACACAATCAAGAGCACAGTGGATATTTCAGCTATTCCTAATTACAATAGCACTGTGAGCCATCACTATAAGAAAGAAAATATGATACATTAGCATAAACAGTAAACTGGAGAAAATTTAAAACAAGTGTAAATGAATTAAAGAAAAAGTCAAAAAATATAGCACTAGGTTACACCCAAGGTCAACAATACTAGCTCTTTATCACCCTACACAACCTAATTATTTAGCTGAAACACAAAATGTAGCTTCGGTCAATATCTTTCATTGCTAAATCAAGAGCTGTCAATCAGCAACTCTTGTTTGTGTGGTCTCATTAGAGCACATTGCTTCAATCTGAATATGCATAGCAAAGAATGCAGAGAGCATATCTGTATCTACTTAACCTTCATCAACCAACATTCATGCACCCTCATTAATTATTTTTTATCTCACTTTCAAGCATGACATGGCTCATACCAGAAAAATAACGTGCTGATAATTGTTCAAGACAACAGCTGGACAGGCATAGTGCAGAGGTGAACTCTCTCATAGATTACAAGGTGCGTCAGCGCATTACAATTAGTTTAAAAAGTCATCTGCCTGTGTTCAACGGCTTTGAAAAGAAGAAAAAAATTTCATTAGCAGCCAAAGCAATCTTATCATATTTTAAGCCTTAATGACCCATTGCATTATACTCTCTCACATTACAATTTATCCATTTTGAACAGACCAGATGACAAACATTCATAGACTTGATCTCAAAACTCAGTACAAGATGCAATATTTCTAAAGTGGTGTCATCTGATATAAACTAAGCAAAGTTCAGCCTTGCCATTCAAGATCATCTAATTTAGAGACTACTAAAAGAGTAAGAGCAATTTATACATCTTCCAAGTTACAATTCATCTTAATAGGTCTCCCTAATAATATCATTACTGAGATTCCTCTGAAAGAAATTTAATGTCATGTTTAAATGGGACACCCAATATGGGAATTCAGATCATCAGTATGCACACTGACGTACTGCAAGACAGTAAAATACTGCACTGGTTAATCTTTATCCCACACAACCTCTCAAGATGACGGCAACTATATATTCATGGCATTTAATACACTACAAAAGGAAGAAGGGAGGTATTTTCTTCTAACACAGACCTTCCATGAAAGAAACAAATAAAGAATATAATTGCTATGTCTGAGAAAGGCAGGACGTGACATTGGAAAATTAAGCAAGTACCTCCCTGTCTGTATAGTGACCAGCATAATGGAGTCCCAGTCCTGATTGTTGCTACTGTAATAACATGCTAAAACTAATAAAGGCAGTCAACGTACTCAAGTGCTTAAGTTCTGAATTTTGGTAATATAGAAAATAAAGTTATAAAAATGCTGTTAGATATCTACTTCTATTGACAAAAAACGACATTTAGATATATAGGATTTCAATAATTTATTAAATACATACTAGCTAAAAGATTTAATATACTAGACAGCAGTAGGAACAAAAGATAGGAATTCAGGTAGCAGAGTGGGGAATCCTACAAGAGCTCCCAAGCCATTGCCCTGGCAAAGCAACCTGACTCCTCCCCCCACAACCCTCAGCTGGCAGGAAGCTGGGAAAATCAATGCAATTTTTACCATGGTAATGTCACAAAGCCTGTTTTGGTGACTCCATCACATCTGGCTAGAGCAGTTCTAATAAATCTGATGATTCATCAGCTCCGCAGTCCCCTCAAGCTTGATACAAGGAGCTTTGCCTCTTGATGTCTTCCCCGGCCCCAGTCCTTCCCTACCTCTAGGAATCATCTGAATGCTGCTAAATCTCTGATATTTTACCCTCTCCTCAAAAGCAACATGACAGGAAGAGCCATGGATGGGTTGTTTTTCCACTAACTGTACCTATTATGTAGTTTCCTGGATATGAAGGGGAGCAACGTGGCAGGGACACAAGGGGGTCTCCATTACCTCTCCCCTAACTTTTGGTCTTTGAGTCTTTTCCTGTGAATAATTACACCATATGCACATAGTTTTTAGAATTTGGGAAAACAAATACGATGTTTAACAATTTAACTACTGCCTACACTTATGAAAGGCAGCATTAAAAATGTCTAATCTTGTTAATGGTCTATGGTGTGCAAATCTAGGAGGCAGCAGCAGCAGAGGAACTCGCATTGTTTCCAGCTTCAGAAAAACACAGAATCACTTTATATTTTATTCACAGTTGTAATGTAACCTTCAGAACCTTCTAAAGGGTAGAAACGTGTTTTTTGTTTTTCGATGAAAGCTTAAAATTCTGCTGAAATTGATAGCTCAGGCCTCCACGTTTGCTGGAGGACAGTGTCTCACATACAAATTGAATTTTTCAAGTTGTATAGCTATGAAATGCTATAATATAGCTCAGAGGTCCGCAACCTCTGGCACGCCACTCGCCAGGGTAAGCACCCTGGCGGGCCAGGCCAGTTTGTTTATCTGCCATGTCAGCAGGTTTGGCCGATCGCAGCTCCCACTGGCCATGGTTCACCATCCCAGGCCAATGGGAGCGGCGGAAAACTGCGTCCAGAACATCCCTCGCTCGCACCGCTGTCCGCCAACCCCATTGGCCTGGGACAGTGAACCATGGCCAGTGGGAGCCGTGATCAGCCGAACCTGCGGATGCGGCAGGTAAACAAACTGGCCTGGCCTGCCAGGGTGCTTACCCTGGCGAGCCACGTTCCAGAGGTTGACGACCCCGGCCTAGCTTTTCTCTAGTGAAAAAGGAGGAAATCTCAGTAGTCAAAGAAAGTCTCTAAGAGAACACAGTAGTTTTCCCAACACTGAGTCTGGCTTGGAATGAACAAAATTTCTGGCTGCAAAAGTTGTGTCTCATAATACTTAATAATTAATACTCTGTCCTTCCCCAGCTTCTTTTCTTTAAGCAAAAGCTACCATGCTATTCTACAGTAATGATCCAATGCATCATATCTTACAAGAGGAAATACTGCTTTGTTTGGGGCAATTATAGGAAATTTATATTTTCGACTATTATTGATTTTTTTAACTAATTGAACTCCAAAAATCCCACTATTCAGCTACTGTAGGTAAAGGCACTGTGGGGAGCATTTCACCCACCAGTGGACTTCAGCCATTTGTGGAGCCAGCACATTAGCACATATCAACACTACACAACAGTGTACGCTAATGACAATGAATACAGAGAATCCTGTGAAAGAGATCACTTATTTTTAGACAACCTGCTTACCTAACAACTTCAAAGCATTCCCAAACATGCTGAATACAATTCTGCTACACCTTTATCAAGCACCAGCTCTCTCCCAGTCATTGGTGAGTTAATTTAAGAGGTTTCACACTGTAGTATATACAACTACTGCATAGCCGCACGAGGAAATAAGGAAATAGATCAACAGAGCCAGACGTGTACCCAGAAGCCTCCTACTGCAAGACAAACCCAAGAAAGAAACCAACAGGATTCCACTGGCCATCACATACAGTCCCCAGCTAAAACCCCTCCAACGCATCATCAGGGATCTACAACCCATCCTGGACAATGATCCCAAACTTTCACAGGTCTTGGGTGGCAGGCCAATCCTTGCCCACAGACAACCTGCCAACCTGAAACGTATTCTCACCAGCAACTGCACACCGTACCATAGTAACTCTAGCTCAGGAACCAATCCATGCAACAAACCTCGATGCCAACTCTGCCCACATATCTACACCAGCGACACCATCACAGGACCTAACCAGATCAGCCACACCATCACTGGTTCATTCACCTGCACGTCCACCAATGTAATATACGCCATCATATGCCAGCCATGCCCCTCTGCTATGTACGTCGGCCAAACTGGACAGTCCCTACGGAAAAGGATAAATGGACACAAATCAGATATTAGGAATGGCAATATACAAAAAAAAAAAAAAAAACCTGTAGGAGAACACTTCAATCTCCCTGAACACATAATAGCAGATTTAAAAGTAGCCATGCTGCAGCAAAAAAAAAACTTCAGGACCAGACTTCAAAGAGAAACTGCTGAGCTGCAGTTACTCTGCATATTTGACACCATCAGCTCAGAATTAAACAAAGACTGTGAATGGCTTGCCAACTACAAAAGCAGTTTCTCCTCCCTTGGTTTTCACACCTCAACTGCTAGAACAGGGCCTCATCCTCCCTGATTAACTAACCTCGTTATCTCTAGCCTGCTTCTTGCCTGCATATATATACCTGCCCCTGGACATTTCCTCTACATGCATCCGATGAAGTGGGTATTCACCCACGAAAGCTCATGCTCCAATACGTCTGATAGTCTATAAGGTGCCACAGGACTCTTTGCTGCTTTTACAGATCCAGACTAACACAGCTGTCCCTCTGATACTAGATAGAAAGTAGTTACCCATCTTTGACAACAAATAACAGGACTATGTTAAACTCAAATCTTTTTATTTTTGTAAGTCTACCTCTCTCAAACAAAAGATTTTAATAAAATGTCCTATTAATAATAAAAACAAAAAAAAAAAGTTTATTTTATAAACCCACAACACTACTTCAGCTACTCACTCCTTCAGGTGCGGAGGCAGACCAAAAATTTGGCTAATTGGCAGAGAGCTAGGACCATCCCTTCCTGAAATTCTGCAGATTGATAGCTTCCAAAGATGAAACTATACTAGTTAGAAACATACGCTTCCAAATGAACTTTAGAAACACTGATTATGGTAAGGACACTTTAAACATTCAGGAAATTTCCCAGATTTTTAAGCACTTCTATCAACTTTAGGAGTTAAGCCAATTTAATACACAATGCATATTTTAGTTTTGAAAATCTAAAGTAAAACATTCTTCCTGAGTGTGACCGACTGTATGACAAGATGACTGTAAATTCTCTCTTTTATCCAAGACCTAATTTTCATTTCTCATGTCCAAACAGTCTAAACAGTGTGATGCACAAAGCAATAAACATCCCTTGGGAAGGAGGTAAAATTCCAACTACATGCAAAAAGAAAAGATCCCGATTATTGCTGAAGCAGCAATTTCTGTAACACAGTGGTGGGCAACCAGCGGCCCATCAGGGTAATCTGATTGAGGGCTGCAAAACATTTTGCTGACGTTGACCCAGGGGCGGCGGTTCACCATTCCGGGCCAATGGGAGCTGCAGGAAGCAGCGGGCCACAGGGTGACAGGGCCACAGGACGACCACAAGTGCAGTTTGAGGGATGTGGGGGATTGTCACCCCAAAGAGAGATGAGGCATCAGGGGGCATATGCGCCACCTCCCATTTCTGCAAGTGCAGAGCTGCCCAACTGAAGGAGACTGCGTTTCAGCTCCGGTGACACTGCAGCTGAATGCTGTCTCCTTGGTCCTAGTGCCAGTAGTACTCCCCTTCTGTGTGCTGGGAGCCTTCCTGTTTTCTGTGTAACAATGAGTGCCCACGTTGGGGCTGAGGCAATGACAGGGTGAGGGTAAGAGGCAGTGGGGAAGGAAAAGAGGTGGAATAGGGCAGGAGAAGGGGAATGAAGGAGTGAGGGGAGGGGATGGGAAGAAAAGGGAATAGTGGAATCACGAGGGGAATTGGCAGCCTGCCATGTGGCATCCCCTCAGCAGCAGCTAGGGCTCCCACATTAAGCAGGTCCATTGAACACTAAACCACAACAAGTCCTACCCCTGTACTCCCCAACAAGCCCCCCACACTCAAGTCCCCCACCCCACTGATCCCCAACTAACTTCACCTGAACCCTTGTCATCAAGTCCCACTTCCACAGCATCTGGACTCCCCCACTGAGCCTCCTGTGCCCAGACCCCTCTGCTCAGACCCAACCACCTTCAGCTGGATCTCCTGTAAAGTCCCATTGCCCCTGCATCCAGAATCCTCCAACAAGCTTCCTGAGCATCCAGATCTCCCACCCAGATTGCCCCACATAGAAAGCTGTCACCCCACACCTGGATCCCCTCACACTAAGCCCCTCCACACTTGAACCCTGCTGGGCTGAGCTTGCCCCCCCCCCCCCCCCCCCCCCCCGGGGTTCCGCTCCCCCGACCAACCGTGGCAAGTCCCATGGCCCCGCTACTGTGGCCAGAGCCCCACATCCCCGCAACCCTGCTACCCCNCCCCCCCCCCCCCCGCCCCACACACACACTTGGTGTGCCTGGCACAGAGGAGCAGGGCTCTGGGGAGTTTCTATGGCAGGACTAGCCCATGCACTGTGTCAGGTGCACCCTCACTGCCGAGTCCCTGTACCGGGGAAAGTGGGGACTTCAGGGTGATTTCTCACCTCAGTGCAGCCAGTATCCTATGGCTCCCCACTGCCATGCTGAAGCCACATTTATTTATTGACAAAATTGGCAGAATTTTAAAATATCGTGCGCATAATTTTTAATTTTTTGGCGCAGAATTCCCTCAGGAGTAATAGCAGCTTCAAACTTTATGTTGGTACCTTCAGCTTTTCATTATTATGCAATGTTCATATTTAGTGGCCATAGCTCCCCAAATCATGCCCTCACTTTGTTAGGCACTATACAAATACAAAAGTAGACAGTGCCTGCATATCTTTTAGTCATCTTTTTCCCATATTACTTTAAGTGGGAGTTCACCTTGCACAGTGCAGTAGTGGGAAGAGATACATTGAATAAAGGTTTCCAGAAGTTTATCCCCACAAAGATGTTTTTCCTAACTAGAGAGCTTGCCAAAATAAACTGAATTCACTGTCATCTCAAAGCAAATCTTGGAAAGGAATGCTTTGTCTGCCACGTTTCAGGCTTGCAAAGGTAGGACATTCTGGGCAGAAGTCCATGAGCAGATTCTAGTAGCCATAAGAAGTATAGCTTTGATCCGCTTTTTGGAGATGGGTAGTGAAAGGACGCACTGATTAGAAAGTTAATGGGCCACACTTGACAGAGAAAGAAGAATCGTGTGTGTAATGCCTTTGGATTTGAGGGTGAGTTGGAGGGAGTTATGTCTAACTTTTGAGATTACACACAATAATTCTACTTATTCAAAATTATTTAAGCAAAACTACTATAGGACACAGTTTCTCCACACACAGTTGCTTTCTGTATTTTTATTATGAATGCAGATGCAAATTTTTAAGCTTCCAAAATAATACGAAGGTTGTTCAACCTTTAAAATACTCCAACTCTTTTCTTCATTTGTTGTGATTTAGTATACACACGTAAGTTACACAAAACTACCGGCAGACAAAGCCTATGTTTTTGCCAGTGGAAATTCAAAACTATCAGTGCATAAAACTGTGAACAAGAAGTTACGTCAAATATAGAAGGGACACAATTATTTCTGAATAATCAGTTCTAAAACTATATCTGAGAGGTTTAGGGAAAAATCTTAAATCGAATGTTACAGCTAACCATAAAAACATACTATATTCTATAAAAATTCTGGTTTGATAACCACCACCACAAAAACCCTTTATTAGAAGAACTGAATTTTAGGTTTATGAAAATGTTGCTTAGTAACAAGATTTAATATGGAGTGCTTTTCTGTAGCTCTCTACAGGTATATTTTAAAAGGTATGTTAACGATAAACCTAAAATATTATTTAACAAATAAAATAAATTTAACCATTATAGGAGTTTTTAAAAAAAATATAACATAGTACCATTACCTCTGACACATACTAAACGTCAGCTAAAACTAGAAGATTTTGTTAATGCAAGACAATTGAACTGACACTTCTCAACTTTAACATAGAAAAGATATATATTTCACTCAGTTTCCACAATATTTCAGCCCAGTACTTAACTGATATTTACACATGACCACAAAGCTACTGCTTGCAAAATGTGCAAAGAAACTATTAAAACATTAATTTATTCATCAGACTACTGCAAGATTTGACTGAAATCTCTAACGAAGAACACAATATAAACAAGTATTTAAAAAGTCAAACTACTACAAGAAATATTAGACACAAAAAAGATTTTAATAAATAAACTAACCTCTCATTGCTATGGAGAAAGTAGATAGGAGCATGAAGCCCATATAGCATGCATAAATAGTGAAAGGAAGTATTAGTCTGATCAGGTGCAGAACAGAAAGATGCTTTCCAATATTTACACTGCGTAAGTACATCTAAAAGGGAAAAAAAATCTGATCCATATTTAAGTAAAAGTGGCTAATTAAACTAAACTAAAGACGTAATTAAACATGGAAACTTGCGTGGCTATAGCAGACAAATCTGGGAACTCAAGAGGTTCTAAACATCTAGCTGGTCAGAATTTTTTTTTTTTTTTTTCACACGACATAAACCAGTCACTCTGATGCTAGGCCTCAGTTTTTATGACCTTCAATTAGGTAAAGCTGATCAAATTGTGGTCTTATGCATTTTTACAAATGTATACATATTTTACTAGAGTATGCTAAATTTCAGTTTTATTTAAATTTTCAAAGGAAGACTTTGTTAAAGTTACAGTTATGAAATTAAGTAAGTAACTATGTAAAGACTAAAATCTGTACCTACAACAGAAAAGTAGTTTCACAACCATAAACTAAGGTTAAACCATAGCAAACTGTACAACCTTGACTGCTTTTTTCCCTTCAGTGAAAGAAAACCTGGGTAACAGATCTGGCGAGACAGCATCTCCACCACTCCTGGAAGAGGAATATCGGTACAAGGACATGGTAACAACCTGGAATTTCTCTGTATCGTGGGCCACCAGTCAATTTACAGATATATTTAGTTCCTGGGGCTCGGGGCTCAGGGCCCAGGCTGGTGGCCTGGTAAAGGAATTATGTTTTAAAAATAATAATAATAATAATTAAAAATAACATTGGAAAACAGCTTGACTCTAGAAAACTAGGAGCTTTACTGGTCACTGAGTGTTCCTGCAGCTCTGAAAGCAAGTAATAGCAAGAATAATAAATAAAAAAAATAATCATTTAAACACAAAAATTAAAACAAAAAAAATTAAATTAAAAAAAATATTCAGCCTGAAGTCTGAATCAAATATCTTCTGCGCCAGACCCTGACTCAGGCTGTGCAAATAGTGGCACTTAACAACAAGGGTGTATCAGAAAGAGAGGAACAACAGGCTGAAGCAGAAGGTGTTTAAAATAAAATAGCAAAAAATAAAAAATGAAAGAACTGTTGAAGGCTTAATAAAAAATTTCCCAGAATAAGACCAAGGCAAATCACAAAGAACGTAAAAAACAAAGTCATGTTGTCAGAGCCATGTTACAACAGCAAAATGAAATAGTGGCTGTGTTTCAAGGGAGTCATACTTGGGGTCAGAGAAGGACCCCAGCTTGTATCCTACTTACTATAATAATAGAGGAATGATCCCCATGAGCTTCCCTTTTCTTTGGGCTTCTGGGCGGTACCCATATGGTACCGTGCCTGAAATGCAGGTACAGTGGTAAACATCCACGCGCATAGCCCCCACAGTGAGGTAAATTAGTCCCCAACGGGATAACCAAGGAGCAGAAGAATGGGTAGAGGTCAGGCTCTTCTGCCCTGACCAGGTTAGAGGCTCAGGAAAATTAGCTGACCTGTAAAACCAGAGCACAGTCTTGGAATGGCTGGCAAAGATAGCTGGCACCCCTGGTCTCACTCCAGCAGATGTGGTAGCAACCCCCCTCAGGTCTCAGAGACAGGATAGGGACTAGGAACACAGGTTCCCAGACGTTGTGGCCCATGCAGCCCCACTTCTAGATTTGTTGCTGCTGTCTGTATTTTTTTCTTGGCTTAGGTTTTCCTTTCTTCCTAAATCACCTCTCTCTCAAACACACACACACACACACACACACACACACACACACACACACACACACACACACACACACACACACACACACACACACTCCTTTTCCCCCGCCTCTGCTTCTTCTCTCCTCCCCATCCCCACAGCTTCTTTTTTCTTCCTATGTTTTTGTTTTTAAAGTTGAGTTAATGCCACAGCTGAAAGTATTTTACTGTCCTTGAAAATATGGTTGCCAAGTAATAAAAAAAGGCTAACCCTGATACTAACCCTAATTACAACTTGGAAGCAGATTTTTAAAAGTAGTAAATTGACAAAAAAATTGGGACAATATTGCCGTTTATGTTCATGGCATAAGGAAATCTGTGGCTCCACATAAAGCAACCTCATTTAAAGCAATAGCCCTCCCAAATAAAACACACACACACAAAAAAGTGAGGGGGAACACTTAAAAACAAACAAACAAACAAACAAAAATATCCCAGGCCCTAAAGAGTCAGGGCACAGCTCCTAACCCTGGTGGGTAAAAATTTTAAAACAGCCCCTAAAGTATAAGCTAAAAAAAAAAAAAAGGCACTAACCCCCCTTGATAGTGGCACATTTAAACACAGATGGGTGGGGAAGGTTCACACTTTATATAAAGTTCAAAGGAGGAGTGTTCAAACAAAAAAATATGTTAAATACAGGTGCCACTCATTCATTAATAAATACCCAAAATAAAAACTTGTTTAAATCTCCAGCTGAAGTTAAAATCTTACAGGAGTTTAATAAGGCACAAAGTATTGTTCACTTTTGCAAAGAACATTCTGTATCACATTTTTTAAAAGCCAACCATTTTGCTTACTAAATTTAAAAACCCCTAAAAATTAATGTTTAGAATAATTAAAAGTATAAATTAACTTTGCTAAGTTCCCAAAGTTCTAGCAGTTGCAGAGAAACATGGGTAAGTATAGATCAAAAATAATAAAAATATAATGGAAAAATTCCTGTTATAGGCCCTGATCCCTCACCTCAAAAACAATATAAGTAGTCAAAAAAGGCAAAGGCAGCATAAAAAAATAATGAATGGGCTTTTAAGCCAGGGAGTTTTAATCAAACAATGAAGTCCCAAGAGCACTACCCTCTGGCCAGTCCTTAAACGTAAGGGGAGAACATACAGGCTGGCACTGAGTTTTTGCCCCATTAATTGTGTGACATCACTATTAGCCCTCATTCTGGCAAAGTATTAAAAGATAATAGCCTCGGCGACAGGTGGTGTCCAGTGGTTTTCAGCTTTGGATTTGTCCAATGCTTTCTTTGCTATCCTATACATCAGAACGGCTATTTTAAATTTGTTTTTACTTATTAAGAAAAGCAGTTGTGTTCCACCAGGCTACCCATGGGCTTGAAAATACCCCTATTTGTCATACCCACGTATTTACAATATAAAATAAAATACCTAAAAAAAACAACGTAATTTCTTATATAAACAACATTCCAGTTTGCACTCACTGAAACATTTTTAAATTATTGAATAAAATATTACAAGCAATACTCTCGACATGATGCTTAATCCCCACATCCCAATTTAAAAAAAAAAAAAAAAAAATCACTCTTCTAGGCCCCTTAAACAAATAAATTCCTACTTCAGCAAAACTAAAGGCATAAACAAAATATTAGTGTAAAATAAAAAAAATACAAAAAAAAATGTATCATGGTTTAAACTGCAATAGTCTACTCAGGCTCTACAAAGTCTACCACTTCAGTGGCAACAGCAACATCCTCATGTATACACAAGGGGAATTTGTTAATAAAAGAAATTGAAGCCTACCCAAGTGGGTATGGTTCTCACTGAATGAAAAATGACAGGCTCCTATTTAATTTTAGTAAGCCCAAGTGTGTTAATTTATGGACTAACATCCCTAAGCAAACTGTCCCATCCTCCCGCACGCACACAAAAAATCATTTTAGGCTGAAATACTCCCTTTCATTCCCAAATACAATTTAAAGTTTAGCTTTTTTTGTTTGTTTACTAACATTGAAAAAAAATATTTTGCCCTATATTTTAAAGGCTCCAAATCCTCACAGAAATTTTAAAAAGCAGACCAATATAAAATAGATCCTTCAAAAATTCCATAAAATAAACATAAAAATATCAATTCTAAAACCAACTATAATTAAAGCATATATAAGTCAACTCAATATAAAAAAGCACTTAATTAAACCAAGTTATTGTAGACCTTACTTTAGCAAACATCTCAACAATAAAACTCTGCTATGAAAAGTTTGTCCAGTCATTTTATAAGGGCTAAAAAAAAAATCGTTAATTTTCAGTGTTCCCAAACCACACTAAAACCAAATTAAAAAAACAAATGAAAAGTATTTAGCACAAAAATAATTTTTTTCATAATACAGATAAAAATAATCGCAAATAAAAGAAATGCAATGAGACAACACCTAAAAAATTTAGCTGTGACACTAAAAAATATCCTTAAATCAGTTTAACTCATACAAAATGGGGTGGCAGAAGTTTATAAAAAATTAAAGCAATTTCCTCCCCTCCCTGCCTCAAAAAAAAACAAAAAAGAAAACCAACCCATCTCAACCTCTTGAAGGCTGTTGGTGCCCTCGAAAGTAATGTTTTCTTAGCCCTGTCATGCATGCAAATATAAATTAATATAATAAAAACATAATTCAAAATAATATAAACAGTCCATTACAAAAATAAAAGCATTATTTAAAAACATTCCACTCAATCTAAAAATAATTACAATCCTAATAAAATTAATTTTACCTCTAAAAAAATTAAAATAATCACTGTATTTCTTTTATTACTATCAAAAGCTAAAATAAAAATTTCCCCATTAAAGCCTGAAACCTTAATGTCAAACAGTAATAAAGCCCATAAATGCTTTGCTTATAAAAAACAAATTGTTAGTCTATTAAAAGATGTAGTAAGTTATAAACTTTATTTTAAAATATTGACAAAAAGTTTAGTTTAAAAGTATGCTTTAAAGCAGTCCAAAAAAGTTTTCTTCGGGCAAAAATCTGGCATCTAAGCTCTCTAGCAGTCCTCCTAAAGCCTGGCAGCTAATTCCTCAAAACCATTTTAAAACTTTTTAAAATAAACATTTTTAAATTCTCTAAACCTACTGCAACTGCATATGTAGATATTAGGGCTGTCGATTAATCGCAGTTAACTCACACAAATAACTCAAAAAAAATTAAGTGTGATTAAAAAAATTAATGGCAATCGCAACTATAACAATAGAATAGCAATTGAAATTTATTAAATATGTTGGATGCTTTTCTACATTTTGAAATATATTGATTTCTGTTACAACACAGAATACAAAGTGTACAGTGCTGATTTGTTGTTTTTTTAATTACAAATATCCGAATGGTAAAAATGAAACAAAAGAAATAGTATTTCAATTCACCTCATAGAAGTACTGTAGAGCAATCTCTTTATCGTGAAGTGTAACTTACGAATGTAGAATTTTTCTCTTACATAACTGCACTCAAAAATCAAAACAAAAAAAATGTCAAACTTAACAGCCTATAAGTCCACTCAGTCCTACAATTGCTAAGAAACACACTTGTTTACATTTACAGGAAATATTACTGACTGTTTCTTATTTACAATGTCACCTGAAAATGAGAAGAGGTGCTCGTATGGCACTTTTGTAGCCAGCATCACAAGGTATTTACATGCCAGATATGCTGAACATTCACATGTCCCTTCATGCCTCAGCCATCATGCCAGAGGACATGCTTCCATGCTGCTGATACTTGTTAAAAAAAATAATGCATTAATTAAATTTGTGACTGAACTCCTTGGAGGAGAACTGTAGGTCTCCTGTTTTGGTAGTGGTAATCAAAATGGCCCATTTGCAGCAGTTGACAAGAAGTTTTACTATTTCCCCATGTTTATTCCCCCCACACACGCCATTCCTCACAACTTCTTGTCAACTGCTGCAAATGGACCATTTTGATTACCACTACAAAAAGTTCTCTCTCCTGCTGGTAATAGCTCACCTTAACAGCATAAACAACTGAAGATGCACTCCTTTTTCCATATATTGTCTATATGGGACTAGTAGCAGATTTACCACTGACTGGTAAGTCTTTACCCAAACAATTTCCAGAACATGTAATAGGTTATCTGGGGAAGGACTGTAAGCAATCTGAATACAAAATAGGGATGTTCCACAAAACTACATGGTGGCAGTTATGTAACTGAAGGCTGAAATTCTGTACCTCCTTCATAAGATTCAGAAATAACATTTTGTTTATATTTTCACTGCATGGTGTATGGGCCACAAAACAGATTCCTAGGTACTCCACTATTTTTCCTCACCATGTAATATTGGACATTTCCCCTCTAAAAGCTTCTAAATTATGCCAATTCAGCAGAGACAACTCAGCAGAGCTCATGTCTGTTTTTTTCCTGGCTTCGTACATTCAGGAATCAGAACAACATGCAGCTTTGGAGGGTGCTAAGGAAGAGAGTCAGGTGCTCTAGGCTCAAGATCTAACTGCTCAAGACAACATCCTCAAGCAGATGTCACAATTAGCAACACAATAATCTTAAATGCAAGACCTAGAGCTTGCATACAGCTCATCACTGACATCTTCCATTACTGAAGCAGCTGAACCACTTCACACTAATATTCAATGCAAAAATAAATGCACACTCACAAAAAACACCTGGCTAGACACAAAAAATGGAAATTATTTATCATTTCGTTTTGTCACTCTACCTCTTTCACTTTCTACAATAAAGTCCTTATCTTAAACAAGAAAAGCAGAAAAGGAAAGAACTGTCACTTTAAACTAATGAAAATACATCACCTAGTTTATTTCCACCATATTTGACAAATCTCACAGCAAGAAAAAAAAGAAAAACATATTGTCTATAACGAAGAAATCTGAGAAGCAATCCCTAAGAGGAAGGCGAAAATGGACTGAGGAAAAGGAAATTATTACTAATAATTCACAGAAAGGGAAAAAACATACATCTATTTTTTTCCACTGAATAATCCATAGGATTTTTGCTCTCAAGTACAAGACAATATGGAATCTATGCTAGCTACCACTTTTTATTCTCAGACAACAGCAGTAGCAGCCAACACATGAATCTTCTTCCTTGGTCAACTCATGCCTCAAACTGCCACAACCTTAGTACCTACAATACTACCTTCAGAGCAGAATTGTGCAAGAAGCAAGAACTCCAAATACAAGACAATTAGATATATTTCTAAAGTAAGAGTTAGACATAAAATGAGTTCTCTTGAAAAAAACTGCCTCCGACTTCCCCACGTTACCCTCCCCCCAAAAGAACAGTATGTTGGGTAAAGGTGGAGAAGCATCTATATGACTCAGAAGCCTAGGTTTCCTTTTCAAATAAAGGAGTCAATGGGGTTTAGGCATTTAAATCCCTAGATCGCTTTTGAAAATGATACTTAAGCATTTTTTAAAATTTAATTTGTAAACTATAAAAATAACTACAGGGGAACACAATTCATTTAAAAAATACTGCTCCAAATTCTATATGGAAGTGTGACGGTGAGTTGAATTACATATTAGAATATCTTCAGAGAAGAAGAACTACAGGCAAACATTCTGTCTTCTTTAAAAAAAATGCCAGTAGTACAGGATTCTCACTTTTTGTTAAGAAGTATAACTGATCTCAAAAGGCAAGACCAAGCGTGGGGCATTCTTCTCTCTCTGAAACATTTACAAAACATTTTATAACAACTTGCTTAAGCAATTTTTGGATTAACTCTTTTTAAAAAAAATTACTACATGACAGTTTACATCCAATTCAACAAATTTAAAGGTTGATCAGCCCAATAACTTATTAGAAAAGCTCACTAGAAATACTTAGTGGGTTCTTTAGATGTTTCAGTACATGTGCTGAACAAAAGTTGATGCTATTTATAGGATATATAGTGTAAGTGTCTGAATTATACTGTCATGAATCCCCATGCTCATCATATTATAGGCTGAATTCTTGCACATTCAAACCATAATCAGACTGCAATCCAAGGTAAATGAAGCATACTTTCATTTAGATTATATGCTTTAATATTCTCAAGGCTATTCTGAAAAAATTTCATGCACTTAATTTTGGCACTTCTACTAAAACAGCAGCACAATACAAAGAACAACATTAATGTTCACTGACTCATTTTGTATCTGAACTCTAGGGACCTGGTCCAGCTCCCATTAAACTCAACTCAATAACCCATTCAAGACCCAATCCTCCTGCCACTAAAATCAGTCTTGAACATAAACTATTTGGATTTTTTATTTTAAAAAAAATAGCATCATCAACTTGAGTAATCTAAGTCATGGTATTTTTTTATGTCACAAAACGATGAAGACAATCTTTGTCCACGCCAATCTACACATAGTTCATCTGTACTACAGTATACTATACTATATATTTTGCTAATAAATATTTATATGAAAATGCCAGTTACCTGCTACTATAAATTATAAACGAAGAAATGCATACAGTGCCAGAAAATTCATTCAGAGAAAGAAACAGTTACTAACCTGTTTCATAATTGTTGTTCTTCAAGATGAGTTGCATATCTCCATTCAATTCAGGTGTATCCATGCCCAGTGCATAGAGATACCCATTGTCTAATCGCACGAACCTAAACACCTTTCCCTTTTGCCCCTTGCACCTCTCTTTCTCTGAGGCCCCACTCCCCCACTCACTCCAGCCCCCCTCCCCCTCCATTGCTCGCTCTCCCCCACCGTCACGCACTTTCACCGGCCTGGGCAGGGGGTTGGGACCAGGGGCTCAGTCTATGGGAAAGAGTCCAGGGTGTGGGCTCTGGGAGAGAGTTTGGGTGCGGGAGGGGGGCTCAGGGTTGGGACAGGGGTGCAAGAGGGGGTTCGGGATGCAGGCTCCAGCTGGGCAGCACTTACCTCGGATGGCTCCTGGAAGAGGCAGCATGTCCAACAGCAGCTCCTAGCTTCAGGGGCAGCCAGGCAGCTCTGCGTGCTTCCCCAGCCTACAGGCGCCTCCCCCCGCAGCTCCCATTGGTTGTGCGGTTCCCCAATTCTCAACAAATGGGAACTGTGGAGTCTGCACTCATGAGGGAGGGAGGGCAGTGTGCAGAAACCCCTGGCCACCTCTCCTCCTAGGAGCCACTTCTGGACATGCCAGCTGCTTCCAGGAGCAGCATGGAGCCAGGTAAGCTAGGGTATCTGCCTTAGCCCCACTGCACCAGACTCTCTCTTCAGGAGCCTCCAGGAGACCAAGCCTGATTCTGGGAGACTCTGGCCAAACCATGAGAGATGGCAACTCTACCAATGCAGTACTTCCACCCTCTGCTACCTGGTGAAGGGCAGAACTGCCCTCAACCCCTTCATTTCCTTCTTAGAAGACTGACTCCAGTGTAGATGGGAAGGAGAGTGGGTCACCTGAAGTGAAAAAGACATATGCAACACATCTCAAGCAATAGTAACTAATGTAAGAGGTTATTAAACATTTCTTCTTATTTAAAGGACTGCACATGTCCATTCCACTTCAAGTGGCTCACAAGCCATTTTATCTAGAGGTGGGACCTGAATACTGACTGAAGAATCACATTTCCAAATCCAACACTGCCTGATAGCATAATAGGAGGCATAAGATAGGCACTGAAGACTAAAGTTGCATCTCTACTCATGTCCGGAATAGTCACCTTGGCTTAAAACGCTATGGAGGCTGAGAGATCTGGTTGGATGCACTAGCACTCTGTTTGGTGGCAGTATCATTAGCCATGTTGCAGCACAAACATATGCAAGAAAGATCCATGACAAGATTATTTGAGAAGAGACCTGAAGGCCCTTCATCCTGTCTGCAATTGCCACAAACAACTGCAAGGAGGATCTAAATGGTTTAGTCCTGTCCAAGTCAAACACTAACATTCTCCTGACATCTGAAGTGTGGAGTTCTCTCCACATCCTTATATGAGCATGAGGCTTCAGGAAGAAAATGGTGAATATATTGCCTGACTAACATGGAAAGAAGACACCACTTTGATGAGAAACTTGGGATACTAAAGCACATAATTAACCCGCTCCCCTGGCCGAGATGATTGCTACAAAGGCTACCTTGGTTGAGAAATGGAGTAACAAACAAGAAATTAACAGTTCCAAGGGAGGATCCATTAGCTTTGTCAGTACCAGGCTTAAGACCCAAAGGGGCATAGGTTCCTCTACTTGGATATATAAGTAGTCCAGGACTTTCAAAAACTTAATTGACATGGGAGAAGAGAAAAAAAAAGATTAACAATCAAAGAGTTGGGAACCAAGCCACCACTCTCCAGCTGCCCAGCTCGGAAGGCAGAGCAGAAATAAGGGTCGCAGTACTGCAATGCCCCTTACAATAACCTTGTGACCCCCAGAACACCTTTTTGGGTCAGGACTCCTACAATTATAACATTGTAAAAATAAATGCTTACCTACCTTTCGTAACTGTTGTTCTTTGAGATGTGTTGTTCACATCCATTCCACATTAGATGTGTGCGCGTCACATGCACGGACATGGCAAACTTTCTCCCTTTGGGGCTCCCGTCGAGTCGGCAGGGGAGCCTGCCAGAGCGGCGCCTCCACGCCAGTGCATATATACCCTTGCCAACCAACCTCCCTTCAGTTTCTTCTTCCGGAGACTCCGATAGAGGGGAAAGAGGGTGGGAAGTGTAATGCACATGAACAACACATCTTGAAGAACAACAGTTACAAAAAGTAGGTAATCATTTTTTCTTCAAGTGCTTGTTCACGTCTATTCCACATTAGGTGACTCACAAGCTTACCATAGGAGAAGGGTAGGAGTCATGGAACAATTGATCGAAGAACAGCCCTGCCAACCACCGCATCATCTCTGGCTTGCTGGTTGACTGGGCAGTGGCCTGTGAAAATGTGCACCAACAACAGGTGGCTGATTTACAGATTTCCTGGATCAGGACATGCTCCAGGAAAGCTGTTGAGGAGGCCTGTGCCCTCGTAGAATGAGTGGTGATCACTGGGGCTGGAACCTTGGCGAGCTCGTAGCAAGTGCAGATGCAGTCCGCAATCTAGGATGGAATGTGTTGCGCCGAGACTGGAAGCCCTTCCATTTGATCAGCTATGGCACGGGTCGGCAACCTCTGGCACGCGGTTCGCCAGGGCAAGCACCCTGGTGGGCCGGGCCAGTTTGTTTACCTGCCACATTGGCACGTTCGTCCAACCGTGGCTCCCACTGGCCATGATTCGCCGTCCCAGGCCAATGGAGTCAAAAGGAAGTGCTGCAGGTGAGGGATGTGCTGGCCACGGCTTCTCGCCGCCCCCATTGGCCTGGGATGGTGAACTGCAGCCAGCGGGAGCCGCAGTCCACCGAACCTGCCAATATGGCAGGTAAACAAACTGGCCCAGCCCGCCAGGGTGCTTACCCTGGTGAGCCATGTGCCAGAGGTTGCCAACCCCTAAGCTATGGCGACAAACAACTGCTTGCAAAAAGGTTTAGTTAACTCCAAATAGAATGCCAGGGCCCTTCGGACATCCAGAGTGTGCAGGCTACGGTGACTCAGGTCCTTGTGTGGTTTAGGAAAGAACGCTGGTAAACAAATATCCTGGCTCATATGGAATTGCGAGACTGTCTTAGGGAAGAATTTTGGGTGTGGCCTGAGTTGCACTTTGTCCCTATAGAAAACTGTAAGGAGGCTCCAAGGTCAGGGCTCGTAACTCAGACACCCTCCTTACTGATGTAATGGCCACCAGGAATGCCACTTTCCAGGAGAGGTTCAGGAGATAGCAAGAGGCTAGGAGCTCGAAAGGAGGCCCCATAAGCTTGGAAAAAAACAGATTAAGGTTCCAGGGAGGGACCAAAGAGCACGAGTAGGGGAACACTCTCTCCAGTCCCGTAAGGGATCACACCACCATGGGGTTAGAGAACACAGAGCATCTGGATTCCCCCAGGTGGAACTCTGAAATGGCAGCTAGATGCACCCTGACTGAGGAAGGAATGAGACCCTGATGCCTGAGGTGCAGGAAGTATTCTAGGACGACTGGAATAGTAGCCTGGATTGACTGCATCTGCTTAGGCTCACAGCAGCAGGAAAATCATCTCCATTTAGCTAGGTAGGCCGCCCTAGTGGAAGGTTTCCTACTGCTAAGGAGAATGTGTCATACCAGAAGACAGCACTGGCTCTCCATAGAGTTTAGCCAGATAGCTTCCACGCTATAAAGTGCAGAGACGCAGATCCAGGTGGAGCAGGTGCCTTCTATCCTGCATGATGGAGGTCCCGGTGCAGGGGCAGGGCAATTGGAGTGGCCACTGACAGCTCTAGCAGGGTTGTAAACCAGTGCTGCCGAGGCCAGACTGGAGCAATCAAAATCATCACTACCTGGTCCCTGCGAACTTTGAGGAGAACTCTGTGGATGAGCAGGAGTGGAGGGAAGGCATACTTCAGATGCCTGGCTCCAAGGGATCGCGAAAGCATCTGCAACCAAGCCCAGGCTGTGGTTCTAGAATGAGCAAAACCACGGACATTGGCTGTTATGCTTGGAGGCAAAAAGGTCCATTTGGAGAAACCCCCACTTCTGGAAGACTGACTGCAAGATGTCCAATCTTATCAATCAATCACTCGTGCATGCAGTATGATCTGCTGAGGCTGTCCACCAGCTTGTTCCGTTCTCCCGGGAGATATGACACTATGAGATGGATGGAGCGGGCTATACAGAAGTCCCACAGCAGAAGGGCCTCTCGGCAGAGGGGAGAAGAGCAGGATCCGCCCTGCTTGTTTATATAAAACATGGCGGTGGTGTTGTCTGTCAGAACGGTCACGCTGTGACCTTCCAGAGTGGCTCAGTTCCAGTGCCATCGAGTCCCACTGAGTCAAAGGTAGCTGGGAGTCCACAGAAGCTGAGATCGACCAGGACCGATGCCGATGCTGGGGAGGTGACCTCAGGTGGTGCACGATTGCCGGCTTGCCTCTAGACGGCACCCTTGGTGATGGTGCTGGAGGCTGCTCCTTGCCAGGGCGGGGGCTTGACGACAACAGCTCAATGAGGTTTTTTGCTGCCTCAAAGGTGTCTAGCGTGGAGGGCTGTTCTCGGATGTCCTCCAGCCCTTCTTCTGCACTCAACCCACTTATCCCACGACTCGACGGGCCCTGTGGCACCAGAGCCACTGGTGCCAGTGCATGTCCTGGGGCCACACTGCCCTTTTGAGTGCTTGGTCCCTTGGGAACCACTGCCTTCTTATGTGGGGAGTGCCCTCTATTGCCTTTCGGCTGCCCCCTTCAACTGTACTGGACAGGTCGAGTAGTGCCTGGGCTTGTCCTGTTGTTTTGGTGCTGAATGTTTGCGGTGCCCCACCAGTACTGGATCACAGACTGATGCCGGGGCACTCCACACCGAGGATGCCGGCACCAAAGCCGGCTGGTCCAAGGCCGTAAGTTGTAGCGCAACGTCCATGAGCAACTGCTTGAAGCGAAAGTCTCTCTCTTTCTTAGTTCTTGGTTTAAAGTCCTTACAGATCTTGCAGCGCTCAGTCTGGTGCACTTCCTCCAAACAACGGAGACACGAGTCATGGGGATCACTGATCGGCATAGGCTTGTGGCATGTGACACAAGCCTTAAACCCATGGGCATGCAGCATGCCCCACAGCCCAGGGCTATTGCTGGAAACAACTTCCAGACACCTAAAACAAAGGAAGCTTAACTATCTACTATTAAGAAGTGCTAACTACCGATAACTATTAACTACAGATAACTGCTAACTACTGAAAACTGTTACAACTGTGCTAAGGGATCACTCGCAAGCGAGAGAAGAGTTGTTCCAACGCCGCAACGGACGGTAACAAGGAACTGAAGGGGGTCAGGTCGGCAGGGATATATATGCACCGGCATGGAGGTGCTGCTCCGGCGGGCTCCCCTGCTGACCCAACGGGAGCCGCTAAGGGAAAATGTTTCTGACATCCATACACGTGGTGGGCGCATATCTAATGTGAAATGGACGTGAATAAGCACTTGAAGAAGAATTTCAGATTTAAATAGCTGAAATCATGAAATTTATGATTTTTAAAATCCTAGGACAGTGAAATTGACCAAAATGGACCATGAATTTGGTAGGGCCCTACTTATACCAGTCTACCTATTCACCAGTCCTGGAACAGAGGTGATCAAATAACGTGTACACAACTGCTTCTTTAAGAATCTCAGCCTAACACTAATGCCTGGTTCCCTCAAGACAGCTCTATCTCAAGAACTGACTCTAGGCAGAGACCAAAGCAAAAATTCAACCCCTCTGCTTCTTATTCATTTTCCTCTCTATCTTGTCTCTATAGAGTATTGTACAACCAAAACACAGATGCACCACAACACATCTTCCCCAAACTGATCATTTGTTCCCATGATAGGAAAAAGAATTTAGAAGAAGTTTATGTGTAATAGCACCACTCAGTAATGCTCGCTATCGCAGTATTCACAATGAGTTTAAGTCGTGGAGAACACTGTTTTGTTTTGTTTTTTTAATATAGATTTATGACCATTGTCAAAAACCTCAACAACTTTTGTAAATTTACCTAGTTTATTGAACTCACAATTCTAAACCCACATTGTAAAATAGCGAATATATTCTTCTGAATTGTTTCCAAACTATTTCAAGATTTTTGATTTTTTAACTTGTACTGCATCTTTTCTTCTAATAATTTGCTCCATATTTTCAAGCTTATGTTTCACATTTGGGCTTTGGTAAATTCATAGCTATGGATAGTAGCCAGAGGAAAGATTAAGATTTTCTGCAAAAACAGAAAACTAATGCTGTAACTAGTAAAAGGAGAATATCACACACACTCTTATTTTCAAAAGCTACAGCTGAATAAGCATTTGCTCACAATATTTTTTTTTCAGCTAGAGTTACCATGTGGATTAGAATTATTTAGCATCACCGTTCAAGTTATAAATAAGCCATCTGCTTATATTCACATTGATTGGAAATGTGTGTGTGGTGAGCCAAAACATCATGAGATGACTGGACATGAATAATTCCTTACCTTGTTATTTCATATAAAAACAGAGTGGAAGAGAAAACCTAGTTAGTTTTAGTTTACAAATGTATACAGTTCTCACTGAAGAACCAAAAAACGTAAAATATTCTGGACTATAATACACTAAAGCAGTCAGTTAAAAGGATGCCTATAAACATGGTGATTACATCAAGATAACATGTGCCTCATATAATCTGTAAGCACAGCAGAGGGACACAAAAATGTAGCCCTTTGGAGATGGCTGGAATAAGTAACAACTCCTCCCTGAAAACAACAGTATACTGGTCTTAAAATAGTACAAGAACTAATTACATAAATTCTAAGCACACTTAACAGTGTAGCCATGATGAAGGCTCAAACTGTTTAACCACCACTTCATAGTCAATAAATCACTTAAAATACAGTGAAATATCTTAATTTATAAAATTTTGATTCTTCGATAGCTACAGGATGCTCCTAAACCACAATAATTTGTTGCTGTTAGTTCACAATTCAGGTGCCTAGCAATAACAACATTAAACAACATAAATATAATGAGTGTCTAATATGAAACCAAGAGACAAAACGGACTAACAAATATCTTTTAAAAAAGATTTATTGAAACCACTACGTTTTCATATACTGGATAAAAATTGTTGATTTTACTAAAAGTATGAGCATAAGGTTTGAGCTGAATTTTCTACAAAGAAAAACAACTTACATATCAAAGCAAGAATTTATATCTTTCACTGAATACGTTATATTACTTCAGGAATATTACAAAAATATTATGGATTTTACTTCCAAATTTGTATTAGATTGTCTATTACCTTACATCAAATTAGTAACTGCTATGAAGCAACAGATTATTTACTGTACTATGGGACACTCTTGTGGTATATGAAGGAATGAAGTGATTGGCCAGCAGCACATAGAGTTCAAAGCAAGTTAGGATCCATTCCAAACACCAGATAGGTTTACAAATTAAAGTAATTTAAGATGTTAAATTCAAAACTCATACGGAAAGAATTTGTATAATTTACCTTAACTGAATACCATATCGCAGTTACTATACTGAATATTTGTATGAAATAAGAATTAACTATGGACGTTCTGAAAGACAATGCCAAAACAATCCCTCTCTAGTTGAAAAGATTTTTAAGACTCATTGTGAAATAATAAAAATGAATTTTTCACCTACATTACAGTATCACTGTAAATTCTTAAATCTCGTGTTGCCAAAAGAGAGACATTTCTGTGTTAAGTAGTAACGGTCATTCTAATATTACATGAGGAAATTGTCACATCAGAATGACAATGAAAAGACAATTTTAAATTGTTTATTAAATAGAGAGTCTCTTATGTGAATGTATTTGAAATACTGTCCAGAAAGAAGAGCTCTTCACACATTCAGTAATTTCTGCATATTATATTACTGTTTGTGACAAGGTTCCTCCTCTACCTTTGTGGGTCCAGCGCTTATTTGGCAGATTTGCTGCCCACAGTGATCTTTCCCACAGTCTGGATCAACTTCTCCTGTGTCTGATCAGGAGTTGGGAGGTTTGGGGGAACCCGGGCCCGCCCCCTACTCCGGGTTCCACCCCAGGGCCCTGTGGATTGCAGCTATCTATAGTGCCTCTTGTAACAGCTGCATGACAGCTACAACTCCCTGGGCTACTTCCCCATGGCCTCCTCCAAACACCTTCTTTATCCTCACCACAGGACCTTCCTCCTGGTGTCTGATAACGCTTGTACTCCTTAGTCCTCCAGCAGCGCACACACTCACTCTCAGCTCCTTGTGCCTCTTGCTCCCAGCTCCTCACACACACTTCCTCTCCTCTGGCTCCTCCTCACCTGACTGGAGTGAGCTCCTTTTTAAAACCAAGTGCCCTGATTAGCCTGCCTTGATTGGCTGCAGGTGATCTAATCAGCCTGTCTGCTTTAATTGGTTCTAGCAGGTTCCTGATTACTCTAGTGAAGCCCCTGCTCTGGTCACTCAGGGAACAGAAAACTACTCATCCAGTGACCAGTATATTCGCCCTCTACCAGACTCCTGTACCCCACTGGTCTGGGTCTGTCACAGTTCTAATACAGTTACGGTTTCGTGGATACCTGTACATTGAAACCTTTATTGCATTTGCAACTTTGGACCTAAAACTGATATGAAATCTATACAAGAGATTATAAAGAATCAAAATGAATAAGTTATTGAATAATTCCAATAGGGGAATTATTGTGAGATGGTGGATTTAATCAAACCAGTTACAAAGCAGGGAAGGCCCAAGAAACCATCCCCATCACCTAAGAGGCAGAAGCCCTCAAACCATAATTTCATTGCAGGCATGGAGGTGAACATTTATATTTTTATTTATTTTTTAAAACATGCGCAGCTCACTACAGACAACTATTAGTGACTTCAAGAATTTAGCAGGAGTAAGAAAACCTATTAAAAGATTATATAGGCATATATAAACCTCAGTTACACTAGGCAAGATACAAATACAAGAGATATAAACTCTCATGAATAAGGCAAAGGACTAGCTACATAAGGTCAGGAATGTATTCCCTCTATGGGTAAGTTATAAAATTCTTCTGCTCTCGAATTCTTGCAAGTTTCTGTAAAATTACTAGCATACTGTACTAGATAGAAAATGGTCAGCTCTTGTATGAAAATTCTCATTCCTATATACCCCCTTATTTTATTTTTATTATTCATTTCTAACTTCTATTACGCCCTGTGTTATGTTTTCTTAAATTTATCTTATTCTTTTTTTCAGAAAACTATACGAACAAAACAACTCTACCCACAAACACCTCTCACTTTCAAAATTAGTGCCGAGTTGCCTACGTGACTTATACTGAAGGCTACATTTGTGTTGTGGATGCCATGGAAGTCACAGAATCCATGACTTCCAGAGACTGACCTTCTCTGCTTCATCCCCAGAGGCTGTAGGACTCTGGAGCTGGCAGCTAGCAGGGCCCTGTCAGGGTTCCAGCAACAGAGCCCCCTGCCACCACCGATGCCTCCTACCCCACCCACAGGTATAAGATAAATGCATTAAAAAAATTAATGCATGAATTTGCTTTCAGTTAATCGCAGGCATTAATTGCGATTAATTGCCAGCCCTACAGTTTATGTAATCATATTTCACCATGAGGGCCTGGTAGTTGTTGATATGGAATTGAAATGTAGTAGAGGAGTATTCCTTCCTTCCAAAAAGGTCCAGGCATTTCCAATCCCTGTCATACAAAAAGACCCTTGACTGGTGTTGCCAGCCATGGGACTTGACTGCATCCACCACGATAGAATTGCGTGGTGGGTGGGAGAGAGGAATTCAGATTCCTTGGAGGGGACACAGTATTATTCTCTGCATGTAGGTGCTACTGATGCTGGAGTTAGCCATACAGTTCCTGCTGACCCTAAGATGGCTTCGTTAATAGGTAAGGTGATCTTTAAGAGGAAAAATGGAGAATGTCAAAGTGTCGATGGTATGTGTCCTTGACTTTTTCCAGTGGTATTTGGCAGGTGTTTGCAACTCTTTGCCATCTCCTAGAAGAGATGAAAGCTGTCTGCCAGAGATGGTGAGAAAGGCATAACAGCTTCATCGAAGGAGGAGGAGAGTATGGTCCTTGGTGTCACTTCTTCCTTGGCACTGCCCTCGTGTTCCTCTATGATGTCTTATGGAGCCTCTAGATGCTTCAGCCAATGGGTTGTCTCTCAAGGATTCCTGGGCAAGTCTCAAAACTCGAGAGGCATGCCACACAAGGATCCCAACTAGGGCGAGAGTGGCATGTAGCCCGCTGGTAGTGCCCATGGATAGCTGTACTAGGATGGCAGTGGTGGGGCCATCTGTGGATATATTTTAGGGCTTTATTGGTACTGAGCACTGTACGGGGCCTGAGAGGAGTACTGTGACTTAAACTCTCTGGCTCGCTGTTTGAACCCTCACTGGAAAGTTGAGGAGCATGATATGTCCCTCCGTGCTCACATCCATGGGCATGTCAGCAGTACCAGCTGCTGTTGGTCTCCGTGAGCCATGAGTGCCAGACTGAGATGTTCTCTTGGCTGACAGTGCCGAGGATACTTAATGAGATAGAAATCACTTATGGCCATCTCAGGGCTCACTATGGGGACTTTTCCACTCTTTTCTTGTGAGGGGGTCAGCAGTTTATTTCTTCAACACACAGCCTTTACATGTAGAGGGCAGTGGGGAAGACTCACATCTGCCAGGTGACTCATGGCATAGGTCCTGGAAGGGCCTGTGAGCTGCCTCCATTAAGATAATCTGTTGGAGCTCTCTCCCCTTACAAGATCATGGCTGGAGCTGCTGGCACTGTTGCCAGATGTGGCCTTCCCTAAGGCAGCGAATGCACTGGGAGTGCTTGTTTGCTATCGGGATTGCCTCCTTGCAAATGAGGCATTTCTTGAAGCCTGGCAAAGTGAGCATACCCAATTGAAGAAAGGGTCCCCGATGAAGACAATGAAGAGGGAAAAATAAAGGTTTCTGGTTTGTATTTTAATTTTTTTAGGAGAAAAAAAATGGTAAAAAAATTGACAATGCAACTACACTATATTAAGAGGCTATCTATCTAACTGCAAAAAGAACAATGATCCCAATGGACTGAGAGAAGCTACATCTCTAGCCAGGGGCAGTTGAGAAGGAACTGAGGGGGGTTAGCCCACACACTGGTTAGCCTCAATGCACAGCACAAGGAGACACAGTGCACACGCGAGGCTAAGAGACACTGCTACCGAAGTTCTCCAATCAGCAGCAAAGGAACACAAGCTCCATCTACAGTGGAGCAAACCTGGGGATACTATCTGAAGAAGCACCATAATTTTCAATAGATAGTTTTGATAAATTTTAAAATCCTAAATATGCCTCTTCCAGCACTTTCTATTTTTAAAAATATGAAAAATATTAATGGAGAGACATCTTAATTATCAAAAAGAAATCTAACTCAAAGGCCCTATGAATGTTAACTGATGCAATGGATAGCAACAGAAACAGCTTCAAAGCTTCTCAATCTTCTTCTTTAAAAAAAATTTGAAAGATAATTTGCATTGGCTTATCAGATGTACTGATATTGTATAATAAATTCAAATTGAGTTGTAGTACCTACAATTACTGAACAGAAACTTAATATTAATGCCTCATGGCATACTGATTTGGCTTAAACAAAAGTAAATATATTTTTGACTATTTTCAAGGTGATAGGAAAATGTCCTGATTTTATAATATCAAACAAATACTTGTTTAGAATTTGTGACAACAGCCAGTAAATGTATTTCACACTATGGCTGCAGAAACAAACAACCTCTATAGAAATATGGATATCCAGAAATAGAGAAATGGAATCTTTCTGCCTATATTAAATTAACTGAAGTTGCAGAAAAATGAGCAAAGCTAGAAGAATTGATAAAAATATCCTTAATATTTAACGCAAGCTATACATATCATAACTCATTACCTATACTGCCCTCAAATGTGCTCTGTTCATTCATCTTTTATTTTTGTCATCTTCTCAATATGTATATACAAAAATCACTTGTATGCTCAACAATAGTTTATCTGGTCTGGCACACTACAGTGCTCGGCTAAACACCTTTATAAGCACCTTCCTGAAGAAAGTTCAGTGTGGCTGGAATCCCAGGATTTCTTGGATCTGCACTGCACTCTTCACAATGTGAATTTAACTTACTTAGTGTGGAAACTGTCCTGGATGACAGCAGAGTCCTGATCATTTTGGAACATAAGCCAAGTGCAGCTAACACTTCACTTTCAATAGCTAGCCTGCCAGTCAAAGACTATTTTTGTTGGGATGGAGGCCACAGCACTCTTACTGAAGGAAAATCAGGACTCAAACCATCCTCAAAACACTCATCATAGAAAGGGCCAGCTTCCATAAAGACACAACCAGCTTCCTCAAGAAATTGTCACATAAATAACCTCCTTCAGAACATGAGCCTTGTCACCTCCCTATATAGCAACATTGCTCACACTGACGGCATCGCTGCCTGTCTCAAATATTTATAAGACAATTTAGAGGGAAATACAAGAGAGAACTACCTCTTAACTGCTTGAAACTCTGGGAACTTATTTAGACGTGCTTCCTGAGATAATCATTTTCCTTGAATTTAATGGGGTCTATCTGAGCTCTCTCACTGATGAAGAAGATAATTTGGTTCCTGACTCTGGAAATGACACTGATAAACAGGACAATTTGTAGGGTACAGGGGTGTATCACTAACATGGAACAGTTTCAACATCTGGTCACTGTCACACAAATGTAACCAGAATGCCTGGAGGGCAAATACTTGAGCTCCTAGAAGAAATACAACTTCTGAAATCTTTCCTTGGATCAACTGGACACAATCTAGAAAGCCTAGATAGACAAGATCCCGAGAGAGCATTAAAGACTCTCTCTGAAAATAGAGTCAAAGGACTCAAGCAGTTGAAAGATGTTTTCAGTATGTACATATTTAGCCTCACATGGATAGGCTATTCACAAATCTGCAATCTCCCTGTCATAGATTAGTCCAATGGTATCTCTGAGGGCCAGTCAGAAAACAAGGAACACGAGATAAATCAAAGGATGATTTATTGGAATTGGAAATGGGTCCACAATGTTGCAAAATACAGGTATTATTTGTAGCTAAGGCAAACTGGCAAACAGAGAAAGGCTTCCTTGTAGGCCAAAAATTATGAGGCGAGTTCTCTGTCAGGAAGATCTGGACACAACACACAAATAGGACTTGCATTTTATCAGGCAGACTGAACAGGACCAGTATGGGGAGAAATTTTCTGTTCTCTTTTCTAACAGGAATCTGCCATGTTTTCTACTTAAATACCGGAAAAACTTGCCAAAAATCTTCTCCTTACTGAGGAGGCATCAAGGAGAGGGAAACAAAACACACAGCACACAAAACCTATCTTAGAGGAGCTTCTTGCTTCTTCAAGTGGAGGCAAGACACTGGAATATTAAGAGAAGCAACCGATTTTCTGAACAGCTCCACCTGCTCACAATACATTGTGAAGCTACAAGGAGGTTTAAAAGAATAATAAAAATAAGTGCCTCCATGCTTGGAAGATGAAGAGTAATAACCCAGTTGAAATGGATCACAAAGCACCAGGTTTTGACACAGGAGAAAAAGTAATATGCAGTTATTACCAAGTTGGAAAAACTGCTTGAAATAGAGGTCTGCCTGACTACGCAGCTAACGAAGCTCCTGGAGCTATCTTGTACCAGTTGGACGCACAGGTGATTTCTGCTTGTTAAGGACAAAAACAGCTGAATTAAACATACTGAAAGAAAATGTGTTCATCCTCTAAATCTTGCTACATATTCTCAGCACCAAAACATATTCTACTTGCTACAAAAAATTCACCAAGAAATACTTGCAAATCTCTATCCAAAATATAGCAAACAATCCTTTCATGAGGGCATTAGTCTAGGACCGTAAAAACCAAGCTTCAATTTTTGCTCTGCCATAGACATCTGGTGTGACTCAGGACAAACCACTTCATCTCTCTCTCTCAGTTCCCCATCTGTAAAACAGGGCTAACAGTACTCAAGTGAATGTTCACAGGGGTGCTGAGAGAGCAAGTACATTAAAAAGATTGCGAGGTGATCAGATATATGGACCCGTCACCACAATAAGTAGCAGCCAAAACCAAACCTCGCCCCTTCTCGTTTTTTAAAATAAGTTTCAAATTAATAGCTTAATTTGGTTTAGTTTTATTTTTCTAGCCTCTCTCTGCTTACTGATTTTACATTCGTTAGGGTTGTAAGAGGTTAATTTCTAATGCCTTTAGTTCAAATACCTAGGTGGGCAAGGCAGAGCTTGCTGTATTCCAGCAGGAGGCTCTGCTGCAGCTTAAGCCTTCTCAAAGCAGCTAACATAGGTAAGCAGAAAGGACTGAAGTTTAGTGAAGTAAGGGGGCTTCTAAATAAAAGGAGCTAATAGAGCAGATGCTAATAGGGTAGCAACTTCTGCAAAAGGTGTACTGAAATCAGAGTAAAGAGTCTCATCCCAAGTGACCCAGAACAAGGAGCCATTGACAGAAACCAACTCTTTGCTTTGTGGGTGGAGGCAGCGTACCACCACCATCTTCAGAAACAAGTGAAGTAAACATAATAAAGCCCAAGAGAAATCTACGAAATAATATATATATTTTTAGTGGATTTGCAATATTTGTAGTACAGTAGAACCTCAGAGCTATGAACACCTTGGGGAATGGAAGTTTTTTTTTGTTTTGTTTTTTTTAACTTTGAAATGTTCGTAACTCTGAACAAAACTTTATGGCTGTTCTTTCAAAAGTTTACAACTGAACATTGATTTAATACAGCTTTGAAACTTTACTATGCCGAAGAAAAATGCTGCTTTCCCTTTTTTTTTTTTTTTTTTTTAAGTGGTTAACGTTTAACATAGTACTCTACTGTATTTGTTTATTGTTTTCTCTCTGCTGCTGCCTGATTTCATTTGGAACTGGAAGTATGAAGTGTGTAGATGGTAGTTCATAACTTCGGTGTTTAACTCTGAGCTTCTACTGTACTGCAAACTGATACTGTACAGTGTCATATTAAAAAATCTAAGCAGCAGCAGCTATTCCTCTTCTGCAGTAACAATGGATCTTTCAGATATGTCCCCCACGGGTGCTCCACTGTAGGTGTGTCTGTGTCCCTGCACTGCTGATTGGAGAGTTTTCCACTCCGCCTTGTGCTCTGCCACAACACTAACCAACACTGCAACGGGCAACCACTCCTCAGTTCCTTCTCTACCGCACAGTTTATTATGAGAACACCAAAACAGAGGGAAGACGGGTGGATTGTGGAGCCCCCATAGGGGGACACATCTTGAAGAACCATTGTTACTGCACAAATTGAGTAATTTCTTCTTTGAGTAGTGTCCCTATGGGTGCTCCACTATAGGTGATTCCGAAGCAGTATCCTCCACTGGAGGCTGGGGCTTCGGAATCAAGTCTGTTATGGATGATAGTACTGTGGTGCTGTATCTGGCATCTGCAGCAGAGTCCCCCAGGATGGCATAGTGTTCTGCAAAGGTATGTGCAGATGCCCATGTAGCTGCTCTGCAGATTTCTGATATAGAAATACCCTTGGAGAAGGCAACAGAGGAGGAAACCTCTCTCTGCAAATGTGTGCAAATTGTAGATGGGTGTGCAAAATTGCCAATCTGATGACAGAGTGTGATACAATTTGAGACCCATTTACAGGAGTCTTTGACCTGAAATCACTGTGCCTCTAAACCTGTCCACAATTGAGAGAAGAGTCTCGGAACTTTTCTAAAAATTCTTGTCCTGTCCACATAAAAGACCAAAGCTCTCCTTGCATCAAGCATATGGAGGATGGTTTCCCTATTATCCTGGTGAGGCTTGGGATAAAAGGTTGCAATGTGAATGAGCTGGTTCACATGAAATGAGGACTCACTTTGAGGGTGAACTTCGGATGTGGTATAAGAATGACCTTGTCTGAGAAGAACACTGTGAAGGTGGGGGGAGAAAGAAAGCACCACTATCTCTCCTATCCTTCTTGCCGAGAAATGGCAATCAGGAGCACTATCTATATGGAAAGGTGAGTTAAAGAACAAATGGCCATGGATTCAAAGGGTGATTTAGTCAGTCCTTTAAATAATAGATTGAGATCCCGTTGTGGGGTAGGAAGCCTGAGTTGGGGGAATAAGTTCGCTATGCCTTTGAAAACCTCTTTGTAGTCAGGTAAGAAAAATTGAGTACGCTTCTACCTGCTGGTAGAAAGTCACTATTGCTGTTAAGTGTACATTTAGGTAATAGAGGAACAATTTCTTCAGATGTAGCAAACAGTCTAGGACTACAGATAGAGTGGCCAAATACAGGGTGACTCTTTTGACCTGGCACCAGATCCAGAATCCAGTCCACTTTTGTAGCCTGCTGTATAATAACATTTCTTCAGAACATGATGTTTCTATGGGCTGGAACCATGAAAAGCCAGGCTTTGAGCTATAGTATCCAAAGGTTGGAATGCAGAGTGTCTGTCTCTCTCTCTTCAAGAGATGGCAAGGAGTAATTAGAAGAATCATTGGTGGATACAGCACCAATTATGACAGGTAAGGGTACCATATCTGTCTGAGCCATATGGGCGTGAGCAGTATGATGGTTGTTTTCTCCCCTTTTCAGGGCTTTCAGCAATAGAGAGAATGGGAGAAAGGTGGCACTTATCCCATGAGAGGAGTCTCTCTCCCGGAGAGCACTGACCAATGCTTACTCTGGAACACTACCACTGACATTTCTTGTTCTGATAAATAGCGAAGTCTATTATCAGTGTCCCCCATCATCGGACTATGTCACAGAGCATCAATGAATCTGTCTCCCATTCGTGGCATGTGGGAATTTGCAGATAAGACTGCCCATTGTCATGTTGCACATTCCCAGCAGGTAGGCCACTGATCTTGTAACATTGTGGGAAATGCGCAAGTTTCACAGCTTTAGTGCTTCCACAAAAAGAAAGTGATCTGGTGCCTCCTTGACAGTTTATGTAATACATGTGCGCTATATTGTCCACCATGGCCTTCGTGTGTGTACCTCTTGAACATCAGAAGGAAGAGAGCACATGTTCCTGACCATTCTGAGTTACACGTTATAGCTACCAGAAAGGGTGACTTCTGGCAGAGGAGAGACGAGCAAGTTGCTCTTGGCTCAAATGGAGGACCCTTACTTGGGAAAGTCCCAATGACAGGGGAAGAGCAAAGATGTCCTCTGATGTGACACAAGTCTCTGAACCTCCCTGGAGCACGATGGGTCCAGTTCACTCATCACAAAAGGGTCGGAGGAGAGAAACTTTGTATTTCTACCATCATTGGCGGCAACTCCAATCACACTAGAACTGACTGATCCTGAGATTTCAACTTTGATGGTACTGATGGAAAGGGTGCTACCTGAATGACGTCTGATACTGAAAGAGCCTCACTTTATGGGCTTTAGAGTCCTGGCTCTGAGACTTAATATGTCCTAAGAGGTTGACAGAGTAGGTTTGCTTGACTTATGTGGAGTTGTGCCAGTCAATTTCGTAGCCAACTAAGAGGCACTGCTCTTACATTTGTGCGATAGTTTTCTGCCTTCCTGATGAGAGACTGATGAAGTCTGTGATTACAAGCTCCCCTGTAGCAGAGCTGGACATCATGGCAGACATGCATTCCATGCCAATTTAGCTTGATGTACAGGAAGGGTGCCCTGGCCAAGGTCCGACTGAGGCTTCTTGGCCTTTTCTGAGGTATTTTCTAAGCCTAAGTTCCCATGACAAATGGATACAGCCAGAGAAGGAGCAGCAAATATTGCACTTAGCTGTGACGTGTGCTTCCCCAAGACAGTAGAAGCAGTGCAGATAGTCACTGCTGACCAAAAAGAATGGGGGCAGGAGACAATTCTTGAAGCCTGGAGTTCTGGGCATAGTCCGATACCCATAAGAGGGTATTGGAGAGGGAAGGGATGGTTGCCCCAGAGATGAGAAATCAAACTACTAAAACTTCTCTATAGTTTTTATATCTTCTATGAGTAGTTAGATGGAAAAAGCACTAATACAGTGTTTAATACATACAGCATGAGGAACTGAAGGAGGAGAGCTCTGGACACTGGAGGTTCTGACCCAGCCCATACGACAGTATGAAGGAACTGGAGAGGTTGTTAGCCCACCCCACCCTTCATCTCCTCAAGTATGAGGAAAGCAAGGACACATGCACATGTCTTTCAAAATTCTCTTACTCCAGGTGCATAAAGCACATGCCTACCCCACAGTGGAATACAGACAGGAGCCAGCTTTTAAAGAAGAGGAGGCTTTTTTTTCCCCTCCAAATCTGATTTTTTTTTTTAAACTCTGATCTGTTGACAAGCTGCCTTGCATACATTGTTCTTATGTTTGTTGCAGTTGCATGCCTTTTGAGAATAATGTGACTAATCATATACAAAATAGACTTCAAAATGCTGCCAGTCAGACAGTGCTTTGCTGAAAAAGCAACAGTGCATTCCTAGCTGGAAGAGTGAGTTATTTAAACGTGAATGCATGTTTGGGGTTTTTTTGGCTCAAGCCATTTTGCCATGTGCTTATCATTTTAACACCAACAAATCTAGAAGGGATGGGGTAAATGTGAAGTTTAAGAAAAATGAAAACAACAAAACAGAATTTTACAGTAAAATAAATTGTCATTACCTTTCACTCTTTTTTTTTTCCCCAGAACTTTCACTGGTTAGTAAGTGTGCAGCTGAAATTACTAAACATTTTCAGTAAACTTATTGGCTCATTCAAATTCCTCCCTACCAAATAAACAAACAAGGACTCATCCATTAATGCACTCATCATTCTAAATAATAAATTCAAACTTTTTGTCCATACTCTGAAGGAGATAAAGGGGCACTGTTACTCAATCAGTGCTCTGGTTTACTATGGTGTCCCCAGCATTTACTCAGTTTTGTCAATGCAATGAGTCATGACATTACCTTCATCTGCCACTCCCATGCTACTCCCTATGTCAGGGATACCCTCCATATACCTAATTCTCATGCCACCAGACTCACCTCATTCAAGTACCTCGTAGAAATTTACTTCAGGCATAAAACCTACAATAAATGAACTAGCACAAAAAACTTCTTTACAAATAAATAAAAAAAAAAATCAGTCACCCCATGAAGTTAATACAGCCATGTTCAATCTCACCCCTCTCTTACTCTCATTTTCACCATCACATCTACATTTTAGACTGCAAGTTTCTCAGGGTATCTGTTCTGCAAAAGCCTGTAAAATGCATTGTTGGATGCAATCCTAATAAATTATAACTTACCAATCACCCTGAAATAAAGGTAATTCTTGCCATGTAACATAAGAAAGGGGTCAGATTCTGTTAATCTAAACAATACTGTTCTTCTTAATACCACATCAAAGTATGAAACCACACCACTAGCACCTAAGAAATAAAAAGAATCAGCACAATCATTCTGATGGTAGGTTCATACACAGTTAACTTGGTACAGAAGCAATTATTTCTGCATCAGTACAGAATGCCATGGTGTTTTCCTCAACAGTCAATGTCAGTGAAGATATACATATCTATTTTGGCATCTACTTGAAAGCATACTTCAATATAGCTGTGATAGAAATATGCCCTATCACTGAAAGTGAAAACTTTGGAGAATTTCTGCCAAGGACAGTCCTAATGCTTTAGATGCCACCAAATCTATTGGTCTGTCTCCCCTCTTCAGAAACAATGGAAATAGCTCACAGTTCAGACTCTCAGATGTCATGGGGACATAAGAATACTAATTTTCCTGTTCGGGAAAGTAGCAACACAACCACAGGCTCTGAAGGGGAAATCCTTGGTTGCAATATACTCAAAAAGCAAATGTAGAGAAAGAGAATAAAACCAGGAGCAGGCTAAATGAAACTACTTTAGAGAGGAGGCTGCCCTCTGATTATCTGTTGGATAGCTGACCTTTCCACAGGCCTTAAAAAACTGGGTCAAAGACAGACTGAGCAAGAGCAGGACTTCATGTGTAGGAAGGAGGGAATCTCGTGAAAAAAAAATTACCAAGAACTGTTTTCCCAGAAAGCCTGGGTCAATTATACTCATATGGTTAATTGCTGCAATATTTGTTCAGTATGGGCTTATCTGTATCCTTGGTGCATCAATAAACCATGAATATTTGCAAGCTAAATAGCATAACTTCTGGATTCTACAATGGGATTCACTAGTTTGTCAAGAGCTAAACATCTTTTGTATGCACAGATATTCTTAAATATGACTGAACAAAAGTCTGATAATATCAGGAAGCATTTTGGTGTTTGTCACAGAAATTTTTTGTCTAGCTCACACATTACATACGGCTTTCAAAATGATGGAATAGAATATTACTTTAATAAAAACGAAGTTTGACTCTAAAATTTACTATTTTTCAGACTGCATATTTTTATATGCTCTCATGTAAAATATGGAGAGTCAAAGTGTTTGATATATATAATATTATTTAAAATTAGTAGACTGGGATTACAAATGGCATATTTGATTACAAAATACAGCTTTAAAAAGTATTAAATCAAGTCAATGAATTACTTACCTTTCTTTTGACAACAAAACGTAAGCTCCAGTTTGCAAAGCAAATCAGCACTCTCATACTTGTCCTCATCTGCTTTCAGCCAGAAACAGTTTTCATTCATTTCATGTGGCCTAATCTGCAAATCAAAGAGATATCAAAGCTTCCTTGTAAATATGTAGCATAACTCTCCTTAAAATTCTACTTTGCTGTAAGCTCTACACAAGACGTAACAATGGTGAAGCAGCTGATTGCTGAGACTACTGCCTACCATGCTGAACAATACTGACTCCCATGTATCTGTATCCATCGGTTCTTCTGTTGTCCCTTGTTTTGTATTTAAATTGTAACCTCTTTGAGGCAAGGATTGTCTTTTTGTTGCATGTGTACACAACGCCTAGCATAATAAGTCCTGGTCCACAGCTAGAATTAATACAAAATAATAACTGGACATTTGAAAGGCTGCATGTTCATAGACTATTTCAATCACTGTTTTCACAAGTACAAAGATTTCTAATTTTGAAAATGCAGTGTATCTAAAATATACTAATGCACTAAAGATACTGTTTAAAAGAAACTAGATTCTAGTGTTTAGAAGACGTCAATACACACACCAAGATCTTTAACACAAACTGAGTTTTATACAACTTGTTTAGAATTGTTATAATTCTGACTTTTATGTTGAACCGCTCATGACAAATGTCTATAGACAAAAAGAATTTAATATAAAATCTTTTATCAGTACTACCTTATTAGTTAAGGGTCTAACTGTGCCCTGCATAGATATAGCAAATTTGACATCAGTGTAAATTTAAAACATTATCAGTTTTAAGGGAGACTTCTCTGAACACAACTGAGTCAAACACAAGGATAATACCTGTATTCTTTTAGCTATATTTTTCCTATGGATAACTCTTTACACTGAGTTTTTTGGTCCAAACATTTGTATTAATATAAAGAATACTACATTATTTTTTGTAATGATAATTTTTAAAGACAAGAATAAGATGGAAATATTGACAGATGCAGAAATCCCTAGAAGGAGGAAGGAGGAAAGAGTGGGGAGGAAAGAAAAAGTAAATCCATAATAGGAGATTGATACAATACTATATTTTCATTCAACTGACATTCATTCTACACAACTTACCCATCTGGCAATGCCAAATTACTGTAACTTCTACATTAAATTTGGCATTAGAAATTTTCCACATTTAAGTTTTACCTTTGACCAATTGAGCCTTTTCATGGTGATCTCAGGTTTGAATTCTTTTTTAGGCTTCAATCCAAAGGGCAATGTACGTGGAGGCGGAGACCACTGTACTCCAGGAAAGCCTGGTGGCGGAGGAGGTGGTGGTGCACCAAAAGATGGAGCCATTCCTGAGCCATTCATAAAAGGCGGTGGCGGAGGTGGCGGCGGCGGAGGTGCTCCATTAAAAGGTGCCAATGGGGGAGATGGTAGTAACTGTTCAGGTGCTGCAGCAGCTGATGGAGGAATAGATGTGCCTCCTTGTACTGATGGTAAAAAATGAACATCTGATCCATGTGGTATGGAGCCATACTTGGGAGAAAACAAAAATTTTATTCAGACTCATGTTCTTAAACTGAGTGCCATAAGGTTCATATTTACAGAATAAATGAAAAAGTAATGCTTTCAGTGACAGTATCCTCCATGAAACAATGAAATATGAATTTTATTGAAACTGACATGGTCTCTTTACATCCATATCTTTCATAATAAGAGTTCTTTGTCTTGCAAATACAATTTAGACTCAGAAGCAGACACAAAAACATACTTAGAGATACTGTATTTAACACCTTGTTTCATTGGACATGATAGAATTGCTAAGACAGACAAGGTGCGTAAAGTAATTTCTGTTGGTGAGAGGCAAGCTTTTACGCTTACACAGAGCTCTTTTTCAGAATATTTCTAAAAGTAATTTTTCTTGCTCTGGATGGTTTTTTATCTAAGCCAGCCAGAATTTGGAGCAAACCAAAATCAAGATGGTCAGATCCTCAAGCTACTATTACAGCTGAAAAAGAACTATTCCAAGGACCCAGAACCAGTGGCACCACTTGAGACTAACTTGGTCCAGTGATTATTATAAAGTATTATAAACAAAAGAACTGGGAGGAAAAAACCTCTTTTCTTAGATAAAAGCCATTCATACTGTGACGGGTTGGGTCACAGAGACCCCTTTGAGACTGTCACCTGATGTGCTGAGACTACCTCTGAGCCAATTTTCCCTCCCAGCTTGGGACTTCAGCACCCTGCCTTGTTGAGCCAGACACACTAGCCTGCTGCAAAAACAGACCCGGGCAAAAGTAACTATCTTAAGAACAACAAGTAGGATTTAAGCAGTTCTGAGTAATAGCGGACAGAACAAAGTAAGTTACCAAGCAAAATAAAACAAAACAAAACACACAAGTCTAAGCCGAATACAGTAGGAAAATTAATACAGATAAAATCTCATCCATAGAGATGTTCCAATAAGCTTCTTTCACAGACTAGACTACTTTCTAGTCCAAGCAATTTCTTTCCCCTGGTACAGTCCTTGTACCAGCTCAGGTGGTAGCTAGGCGATTTCTCATGACTGGAACCCCCTTTGTTCTGTTCCACCTCCTTATATAGCTTTGTCAGAAGGTGGGTCTCTTTTGTCTCTCTGGGTCCCCACCCCTCCTTCTGAATGGAAAAGGCCCAGGTTTTAGATGGATTCCAGTACCAAGTGACACGGCCACACGTCCTGAGAGACCCCAAGCCTTCATTCTTCCTGGCCTGACTCACAGGACGGCTTCCAAGTAAAGCGAGCCATTTACAACCAATTGTCCGGGTTGATGGGAGCCATCAAGATTCCAAACCACCGTTAATGGCCCACGCTTTGCATAATTACAATAGGACCTCAGAGTTATATTTCATATTTCCAGTTTCAGATACAAGAATGATACATTAATGCAAATAGGATGACCACACTCAGTAGATAAGCTTTGTAATGATACTTTACAAGAGATCTTTTGTATGAAGCATATTCCAGTTACATTATATTCTCACTCATTAACATATTTTCATAAAATGATATGAAGTGCAATGTCACACATTCTTAGAAGAAAGTTTTGATTCTGCAAATGAAATAGTAAATTTCTAGCTCTAACAGTTGTGAAGACAACATTACTTTGTATTTGGAAGGTTAAATCAATACTGTGTTGTCCTAAGCGTGCATGATCTGTAGCAGAGTGAAAATTGATTCAAGTTTATTTGGTGAGGGTGGGCTTCAAATTTATTAGGCACATACCAACCAGCAGCTGATATGAAAGAAGAAGCCCTAGAACAGGATCCATAAAGTAAAAGTGAAACAGACATGGAAGACAACTCACAAAAAACTACACTTGGATCTGCTATTGGAAATAAAACGAGTGAGGGCAGGAATAGAAAGGAGGTATAACAAAAGCAAGGTATACGGTGCCTGTTTAAGTAGTATTTGGCAATTATGAGTTTTACTGTTATTTGTAACATAAGTTATTCAATTAATACACCTCTACCCCCATATAAGGCGACTCAATATAACACAAATTCGGATATAACGCAGTAAAGCAGTGCTCCGGAGAGCAGAGCTGCGCCCTCTCGCAGATCAAAGCAAGTTCATATAATGTGGTGTCACCTATAACGCGGTACGATTTTTTGGCTCCCGAGGACACTGTTGTATGGGAGCAGAGGTGTACTTTTTTAATTGTGAAACAGCTAGAGCATATTGAGATATGCCTTTTTTAACATTTGTATACATCTAAAATAAAAAACTATTTTCTGCTGTTTTGACAAATTAGTTGCAAGTTGTTTTAAACATACTTAATAAAGAGTTGATTGACAATATTATAAAGATCACAAATATACTTTTAGCTACTGGTTCTTATTTATATTACTGACTGGAAGAATGGACAGTTCCTGCAATACTCTATTTGTTGTTTCTTTTATAAATGTCTAAAGAACAAAATGAAAGTGATAATAAAATGACTGAAAGTGATCATGAAATTATAGAGCAAGTGAAAAAAGTGTAGATCCACGACTTAGTATGGAAGTGGAACTAATAACTAACATCATCAAGACGGCTGAGGTATTTCATGTCAATTTTGCTTCAGTCTTCTATAAAACAGTGACAAGATATTTCACACAATTAATATTAACAACAAAGAGCAAAAAAAAAGAGAAATAATAGGTTAAAGAATATTTAGAGAAGTTAAATATATACAAGTCAACAGACCCTAATGAAATTCATCCTAGGATACTTAAGGAAAAAAGCTGAAGCAATCTCGGAACCGATAGCGATTATCTTTTGGAACTCATGGAGGATATGCGCAGCCCCAAAGGACTGGAGAAGGACAAACATAGCACCTATCTTTAAAAAGGAGAACAAAAAGGAAAAGACGGTTACTCACCTTTGTAACTGTTGTTCTTCGAGATGTGTTGCTCATATCCATTCCAATTAGGTGTGCGCACGCCACGTGCACGCTCGTCGGAAGATTTTTACCCTAGCAACACTCTGTGGGTCAGCTGGGTCGCCCCCTGGAGTGGTGCCGCTATAGCGCCGGATATATACCCCTGCTGACCCGACGGCCCTTCAGTTCCTTTTTGCCGGCTACTCCGACAGTTGGAAAGGAGGGCAGGTTTGGAATGGATATGAGCAACACATCTCGAAGAACAACAGTTACAAAGGTGAGTAACTATCTTTTCTTCTTCGAGTGCTTGCTCATATCAATTCCAATTAGGTGATTCCCAAGCCTTACCTAGGCAGTGGGGTCGGAGTGAGATGTTGCGGAATGCAAAACTGCTGAGCCAGAGGCTGCATCGTCTCTGGACTGTTGAACCAATGCGTAATGTGAGACAAAGGTGTGAATTGATGACCAGGTTGCAGTGCGACATGTTTCCTGAATGGGGACATGGGCCAGGAAAGCGGCAGATGAGGCTTGCGCCCGAGTAGAATGGGCGGTGAGATGGCTAGCCAGAACGTGAGCCAATTCATAGCATGTTCGGATGCAGGATGTCACCCGAGATCAAATTCGTTGGGAAGAGACAGGCATGCCTTTCATCCAGTCTGCCACTGCTACAAAGAGCTGAGGAAAATGTCGGAAGGGTTTGGTTCTCTCGATATAAAAGGAGAGAGCCCTGCAGACATCCAAGGTATGTAGTTGTTCCTGACGCGATGAGTGTGGCTTCAGGAAAAAGACTGGGAGAAAGATGTCTTGACTGACATGAAAAGCAGACACCACCTTAGGGAGGAAAGAGGGGTGCAGTTGGAGCTATACCTTGTCCTTGTGCAATACCGTATACGGGGGATCCACTGTGAAAGCCCAAAGCTCCGCTACTCGTCTTGCCGAGGTGATAGCGACGAGGAACGCTGTCTTACAGGACAGGTACAGCAGCGAGCAGGTGGCCCGAGGCTTAAAACGTGCACCCCATAAGCTTGGCTAGCACCAGGTTTAGATCCCATGTAGGGAGTCGGGCGTCTGACTTGAGGGTACAACCATTCCAATCCCTTAAGGAACCTGGAAACTATGGGGTGAGAAAAGACTGAACAGTCACTTTCCCCCAGGTAGAAGGTGGAAACAGCTGCCAGATGCACCTTCATAGAAGAGACCACCAGGCCCTACTCTTTCAGGGACCATAGGTAATCCAGGACAGTTGGGACAGATACCTGTCTGGGGACTAAGTTACTCTGAGAGCACCAGTAGGAGAAACGCTTCCACTTGGCAAGATGTGTCATCCTAATGGAAGGCTTCCTACTGCCCAAGAGCACCTGTTGTACTGAGGCAAAGCAGTGCAACTCAGACTGGCTCAACCACACAGCAGCCATGCTGTGAGATGAAGGGATTGCAGGTCTGGATGGTGAAGCCTGCCAAAGTCCTGTGTTATGAAGTCCGGCCAGAGTAGCAGGGGGATCGGGTCTGCCACTGAGAGGTCGAACTACAGGGTGTACCAATGCTGCCTCGGCCACGTGGCAGGAATGAGGATCAGTTGGGCTCTGTTCCTGCAGAGCTTGAGTAGGACTCTGTGGACGAGCGGAAATGGTGGGAAGGCATAAAGTAGGTGCCTCTTCCACGGGATCAGAAATGCGTCTGAGAGGGAGCCCGAGGAGCGTCCTTGGAAGAAGCAGAACACCTGGCATTTCCTGTTCTCTCGGGAGGCAAAGAGGTCTACGTGGGGGAAGCCCCACCTCCGGAAAACAGAATGGATAATGTCCGGACGAATCGACCACTCGAGAGACAGGAAGGACCTGCTGAGGTGATCTGCCAGAGTGTTCTGGACTCCTGGGAGAAAAGACACTACCAAATCAATAAAGTGGGCTATGCAAAAGTCCCAGAGGCAGATGGCTTCTTGACAAAGGAGGGAGGAGCGTGCCCTGCCCTGCTTGTTTATGTAAAACATGGCCGTTGTGTTGTCCGTGAACACTGATACACAACGGCCTTGTAGATGGTCCCGAAACACCTAGCATGCTAGACGGACTGCTCTCAGCTCCCTCACGTTGATGTGCAAGACCAGCTCTTGGGGCAACTGTCCCTGTGTGGACGGTATATTGAAGCAAGCCAGGTTTGGAAGGGACGGAGACATAGCCTCGCGTACTTGTTCACGAAGGTGCAAGAGCCATGTGACCTACTAGGCTGAGGCAGGTGCACACCGACGTTGTCAGAAAGGATTGAAGACTTCGAATTTATTGAAGCTATTGTTTGAAAACGCGACTGGGGGAGGCAGGCTCTGGCTAGATTGGAGTCCAGAACAGCTGTGATGAAGTCTATTCTCTGCGTGGGTGTCAGAGTAGACTTTTCTGTGTTGATCATGAGGCCTAGGCTTCCGAAGAGGTCTCTGATGATGCACAGGTGCTGCGATACTTGTGATTGGGAAGTTTCTCAAATGAGCCAATCGTCAAAGATACGGGTAGACGTGTACTCGACGACACCAGAGGGAGGTGGCTACTACAGCCATGCATTTGGTGAAGACTCTTGGAGCTGTAGAAAGGCCAAAGGGAAGTACAGTGAACTGAAAGTGTTGGTGGTTGACCACAAAACGGGAGGTACCATCTGTGTGGTGGATAAATGGCGATGTGGAAATACACGTCCTTCATATCGAGGGCGGCATACCCAGTCTCCCGGATCCAAGGATGGGATGATGGTCCCCAGGGATACCACGCGGAACTTCAGCTTTATCATGAATTTGTTGAGTTCTCGCAGGTCAAGGATCGGTCGTAAACCTCCCTTTCCCTTGGGGATTAAGTAGCAGCGGGAATAGAACCCCTTGCCCCTCATGTCTTTTGGCACCTCCTCTATGGTTCCCAGTTTTAGGAGTGCCTGGATCGCTTGTAAAAGGAATAGCTCGAGAGAGGGGTCCCTGAAGAGGGACGGGTAGGGAGGATTAAAACAAACTGGAGCTGGTATCCCGCTTCCACCACGCGGAGGACCCAACGATTGAGGTTAGCTGGGACCAGGCAGGGAGGAAATGGGAGAGGCGGTTGAAAAAGGAGGGAGAAGGATCCAGTAGGGTGTCCCATCAAAAGTTTTGCTTGGGCCCCGGTGGTGGTTTAGGAGGCACTTGACTTTGGGTTCCTTGAGGGCCAGACTGCCTCCGCCGATTCCCCCTGCCACGCCTTCTAGTAGCATCCTGACATGGTCTAGTCTGTTTGTAAGGGTGGTGTGGCTGGGGCGGAAGGACCTTCATTGGGTCACTGGCGTGTGCATACCCAGCGAGAGCATTATGACACGATTGTCCTTCAGATTTTGCAACCTGGGGTCGGTTTTGTCTCAGAAAAGGCCCTAGCCCTCAAAGGGTAAATCCTGAATGGTCTCCTGCAATTCAGGGGGAAGGCCTGAAGCCTGGAGATACACCTCATCGTCACTCCGGATGCCAGAGTTCTGGCAGCCGAGTCCGCTGCATCCAGAGAGGCCTAGAGAAAGGTTCTTGCTACCTTTTTACCTTCTTCAAGTAGGGCCATAAACTCTGGACAGGACGCCTGGGGAGGAAGCTCCATAAACTTCCCCATGGACACCCATGTATTCAAGTTATACTGACTTAAGAGGGCTTGTTGGTTTGCCACAGTAAGTTGGAGGCCCCCAGCTGAGTATATTTTGCGGCCTAGGAGGTGCACGTGTCTAGCCTCCTCCACCTTAGGAGCTGATGCTTGCTGGCCATGATGCTCCCGTTCGTTCACCGATTGGACAACGAGAGAGCAGGGAGGTGGGTGAGTGTAGAGATATTCGTACCCCTTTGAGGGGATCATATATTCCTCTCTACTCCCCTAGCTGTAGGTGGAATTGAAGCTGGGGATTGCCAAACAGTGCCCGCATTAGCTTGTATAGTGCCGATGAACGGGAGAGCCACTCTAGTAGGTGCATCAGCCAATAAGATGTCCACAACCAGGTCCTCTATTTCAGTGACCTCCTCCACCTGCACATTCATATTCTGAGCCACCTGCCTCAAGAGGTCTTGATGGGCCCTGAGATCGATTGGTGGAGGGCCTGAGGAGGATGTTCCTGCTACCGCCTCATCAGGTGAGGAGGAGGAGAGGCCTGGGACCAACAGGTCCTGAGGTGGGTCGTGTACTTGAGGGGCGTCATCTGCATCAGGTGGAACCTCGGTGACTGCAGATGGAATTGGACCCTCGTCCGTGCCCGGTCCCAACAGACTGCCTCAGTAAGGAGTCCCAGCACCTATCTCTACCGGATGTTCCTGCAGGGGGAAAGCAGCTCATTGTTACCTCTGGTACCCGGTGTTCTGTCGGGGCCGACCGTTGAGCCACTGATGGGGCACCTTGGGCCTGGCGGTATGCCCATGGTGTCCAGAAGGACCAGTGATGAGGCTCTTGTTCGTGGCTGTGTCTCTCCGGACATTGGCTGGGGATGTCAGAGTCACGCTCCTGATGGTAGGATGCACTATCAGCCTGAGACGATACCGATGTGTCTCTCGAAGGCCACAGTGGTGCCGAGAGACCCTGGGAGGGCGCCACTGTTCTTGACGCTCAATCCCAGGACGGTACCGGGAAGCGGTACCGCAAGCGAGACCGGGACCTTCTAACGTACCGGTGCCAGGAGGTTGACTGGGATCTCGAGTCCCTTCGTCTGGAGCGACTGTGGGATACACGGTACCAAGATCGGTGCTGAGAGCTGGATTGGTACCAGGAGTATCTGTCCGGTGAACGAAATGTTGAATGTCGCCATGACTGCGACCAATACTGCGATGGAGAGCGGAGCCGGGACTGTGAGCGGCACCGGGAGCGGGAACGACGTGATCGAGAGCATCTGCAAGACCGTGATCTGGAATGACGTCTCTCTGGTGGACCGACAGAAGGAGGCCTTACCAGAGCCGGCTTGCCAATTGATTGAACAACCCGCACCAGCGGTGCTGGGGGTTGAGGATGTATCGGCTCTGTCATAGCAATGAGCTCTCTTGCCGTAGAGAAGGTCTCCGGCGTAGAACAGAGAGCAAGCTCAACCACAGCACGAGCTGGGAAGCTGTCTGGCATCGGACTCAACGGCCCTTGTGGGACCAGAATCGACGGTGCCGCGCTAGGTGGAGCTGCAATCTGCAGTGCCGGCGTCAACGGTGCCACAGCGGATGACGGTGCCCGATGAACCATCTTAGATGAGCACTCCTTCTGTGAGGCTGGAGTCGGAGCACTATGTCGTTTCCCAGTCAGGGAAAGGGAGTGGTGCCGAGGAGTCAATGCCGGTAGAGGTTGGTGCCGGAGTGATCCAGTGCCAAAGGGGTGCTCCTTACCAAGGCAGTCTGTTGGGCGCTCGGTACCGGTGTTACAGGATTAAGTGCCAACTCCATGAGAAGCTGCTTCAATCGAAAGTCCCACTCCTTCTTCGTCCTTGGTTTAAATGACTTGCAAATGTGGCACTTGTCAGCAAGGTGGGATTCCCGTAGGCACTTGAGGCAGGAGTCGTGAGGATCCCCCATTGGCACTGGCTTCTGGCACGCCAAGCACGGTTTGAATCCCGGTGCCTTGAGCATGGGCCTGTACTGGGGTGGATGAAAGGGGCTAATCCACGATCCCCCCTTCAACTATATACACTAACTATGAATATAAGTACTAACACTAACTATAACTACAAGAACTTGAACTATAAACACGGTAAAGAGCAAAGAACGACAAGAAGCTAGGGATGTGGAGATCAGCAAAGCAGTGCTCCACAGTTCCAACGACCGTCATGGGCGGTAAGAAGGAACTGAAGGGCCGTTGGGTCGGCAGGGGTATACATTCGGGGCTATAGCGGTGCCACTCCAGGGGGCGACCCAGAGTGTTGCTAGGGTAAAAATCTTCCGACGAGCATGTACACGGAGCGCGCATACCTAATTGGAATTGATATGAGCAAGCACTCAAAGAAGAACCAGAGAATTATAGAACAGCCAGCCTAACATCTGGAATGCTATTGGAAGAGAGAAAAATTCATTTTTTAAGCACCAACAGGATAATAGGGTTATGAGGAAGAGCCAGCAAGGATTTGTCAAGCACAAATCATGCCAAACCAAACCAATTTCCTACTGTGACAGGGTTACTGATCTACTGGAGGGGCAGAGTAGGGAAGGAGAGAAAAGAAGAAATGGTCACTCGCCCTGTAGAGTAACTGTTTTCTTCAATGTGTGTGTCCCCCTATGGGGCTCCACTTCAAATGCACTAGTAACCCCTGCACTTATGATCAGATTTCTCTCATAACAGTGTCCATTTGGCCAACGCATGCATGTTAGTCAGTCTCATGCCCTGTGCCATTGTTATATAACACTGCACAGGTAAAACGCCCTCAGTTCCTTCTCTGTGGTGAAGCTTTATGACTCTGAACTCTGAAGCAGAGAGAAAGGAGGGTAGATAGTGGAGCACCCAGAGAGACATCCCAAAGAATCACAGAGTGAGTAACCATTTCTTCTTTGAGTAGCGTCACTACAGGTGCTTCACTCTGGGTTCCTACCGAACAGTATCCTCTAAGATAGAGTGGCTTCAGAGTCAAGTCCAGTACAGAGGAGAGTACAGCCAAGCCAAACACAGTACCAGAGTCGGAGTCATGAGTTATTGCATAGTATTTGATATATGTATGTATAGCTGTCCAAGTAACAGCTTTACAGTTTTTGATAATCTGCTCATTCTTAAGGAAAGACTTAAAGGCGGTGATGGATCCTGTAGAATGAGTGTGTATATCCAAAGATTTGTTGAAGTTGGAAGACCGGTAACAGGAGTTAATGTAGCCTGATATCTACTTGGAAAGCCTCCAGTTAGACAGCAGATAGATCAAAAGGGCCAGCAAACAAGACAAATAACTTGTGGGTCTTTCTGAAGGGCTTTGTCCTGTGTAGATAGAAGGCCAGACCTCTCCTAACATCCAGGGAGTGCAGCAGTGCCTCCTGGAGATTTAGATGCAGTTTGGGATAGAAAACAGGCAGATGAATGAGCTGATTAAAATGGAACTGTGAAGAAATCTTAGGTAAAAATTTGGGGTGGGGTCATAGAAGACTGAAGAGGAGAATGCCATCAGGCCCCCTATTTCTCCAGCCCATCACCCCAACATGATGGCTATCAGGAATGCTGTCTTCAGTGACAAATGGAACAGTGAGCAGATAGCGAGAAGTTCAAAGGGTGGTCTTCTGAGACGTTTAAGGTCCAGATTGAGGTCCTATATGGGAGCAGGACATTGGACTGGCAGATAGAGATTTCCCAGCCCTCTGAGGAATCTCACTGTATTCAGGTGAGCAAAGACAAAATAACCCTCTATTGGGGGGTGGATGCCATGCTGGCTGCCAGTTGGACTTTTATGGAGCTCATCAATAGACCTGAGGTTTTGAGAGTTAGGGAGTATTTCAATATATACAGAAGTGATCCAGTCACTGGAGGAATCTGTCTGTGGTCACACCACCTTACAAACCGAGAATACATGTAGTGAGCAGATTGTTTCTTGCTGTGTAATAATACCCTTTTTACATCTTCTGAGCAGGCTGTCTTATCTCCAGAGCCATGGACAAACTGTGCTTTGAAATGAAGTACCATGGGATTGGGATGAAGAATATTCCTGCTCTCCTGAGAGACAAGATGAGAAGCAGAGTGAAGAGTAATCGGACAGCAAACAGCCAGTTGCATCAGGTAAGGATACCACATTTGTGTAGGCCAGGTCAGAGCTATTACCATGACTCTGACTTTCTTTATTTTGGCATAACTTCAGCTAATTAGGAGAATTGACAAAAATGCACAGAGTAGTAAAAAGCATCCCCAAGGGATTGGTGACCCCATTCGCCGCTCAAGCAGAAGTGAGTGCATTTCTTGCTTGACTCTGTGGAGTGTCCACTGATGGAATATGTAAATATTCTGGGGTCTATTTCCCACTTGTGATCTTGGAAGAATTATCTGCTGAGTGCATATATGGTCACATTCTGAGAAACTAAAAGATAGGCTGTCATGATGATCTGGTTGTATATGCACTATTGCCAAAGCTTGACAGCCTCGGTGCAAAGAGAGGGGGAATCTCATTCCACCTTGGGAACTGATGTAAAACTTGCATGGCTACGAGGTAGGAGGCTGAGAAGAGGACCACTTCCTTCTCTGAAATCTCTGCCACCTTTAGTATCGCTCATAGCACCTCATGGAAGAAAGGAATTAGATGGAGCAGGATCTCTGGGCAGTGAGACTTGCTGAGTTCTCTCTTCTAGATGGGTGTATAAATTAGGGCTGTCAATTAATTGCAGTTAAGATTTAAGGTAGGTACATTTTAGAGTCCTTTAATGTTCTCAGAGACTCGTCCATGATATCTGCAAATAATGTAGACCAGGAGTCCCCAATGTGGCGCCCACGGTGGCATCTAAATGCGCCCACGGCCTGGCCCGCAGTCAAGCATCCACCAAAATGGCACCGAAATTTGATGGCATTTTGGCAGTGATGCCTCTGGATGATGCCGCTTTCCGGCCAGATGAAAAAAGTTGGGGACCACTGACTTACACTCATGAAAACAAAGGTCCTCTTCTATACTCTAGACCTCTTTCGGGAATCCAGAGAGTTGGAGCCAGGAGGCTTGTCATGGTATGAACCCCCACTCTGAACCTTATGGAGTACCAGCATGAACCCCCCTAAGCTTGATTATTGGCTTAGAAATGATAAAGCTGCCACCACCCAAAAATATAGTGTTTTGGGGCACTTTCTGGACCCCAAACCCTTCTCTGGGGACCCCAAGACCCAAAACCTCTTGGGTCTCACAACAAAGAGAAATAAAACATTCCCCCCTCCTTTCTTCCTCCCAGATTCTCCCCTCCCTGTGTAACACTGGGAGATCCCTGTGATTCAACTCCTTGAATCTTAAAACAGAGAGGAAATTCACCTTCCCCCTCTTTTCTCCCCCTCCCAGACTCTCCCTGAGAGAGAGACAGTAATCTTAACACAGAGAGAAATCAGGCTTTTCCCTCCCCTCTTCTCTCCTTCCTCCCACCAGTTCCCTGGTGAGTGCAGACTCCCTTCCCTTGGGTCTTACACAAGATAACCAAAAAATCGATCAGGTTCTTAAAAAGAAAAGCTCTTAATAAAAGAAAGCAAAAAGGAAAAGTTGTCTCTGTAAAATTAAGATGGCAAATGTTACAGGGTCTTTCAGCTTATAGACACCAGGGAGAATCCTCTCCCCAGCACAAATACAAATTGCAGCAACAGAGATACAATCTTTCCAGCAAATACACATTTGCAAATAAAGAAAACAAACAGACTATACCACCTTTCTAACTGGTACTTACTAAATTGAACAGAAGAGGCTGTTTCAGAAACTTGGAGATACTTGCTTACATGTCTGGTCCCTCTCAGAACCCAGAGAGAACAGAGAACAAAGAAAACAGCACAAAACAAAGACTTCCCTCCACTGAGATTTGAAAGTATCTTGTCTCCTGATTGGTCCTCTGGTCAGGTGTTAGCCAGGTTTACTGGACTTAACTCTCTACTATTTGTTTATGACAAGGCTCTTCTCATTATCACTGCTACAAGCGATCAAATGGGCAATGGTATCAGCAGCTTCTAGGAATGCTTGTAGCATTCTCCTGGCAATTATCTAGCCCTTTGCAATAATTGCATGGAACTGATCCATGTGTTCTGTCAGTAGATGGTCCATGAAAGAGGTCAGTTTGGTGTATTTCACATAGTTGCACTTTGCCATCAATGCTTGATAATTGGCAATAACAAACTGCAGGGAGGCCAAGGAATAAGACTTTTTCCCCAGTAGATCCAGATGCCTGAGATCTTTGTCATGAAGCGTGATTTTAACATGGTATTGCCTATCGTATTCATTCACTGTGTCAACTACCAAAGAGTTAGAACCTAAGTCCTTTGCTGGGACACAATACTTCTTATCCTTTCTTTTTCATGTAGGCAGAATGGAAGCTACATGTGCCAGATGATCTTCGCTCGGTCCAGAAGAGCCTTATTAAGAGGTCAAGCAAGTTGATGGGAAAATGTTGAATACCTTATGATAAGCTTCTGTCAACTCCTCAAAAGGAATCTGTAGAAAGTCTACCACTTTCTTGACCAGGTCCTGCAAATATGCATAACTGGTTGGAAAATTGCTCCCAAAGAGTATCAGAGGGGTAGCCGTGTTAGTCTGGACCTGTAAAAGCAGCAGAGAATCCTGTGGCACTACATGCATCTGACGAAGTGGGTATTCACCCACGAAAGCTCATGCTCCAAAACGTCTGTTAGCCTATAAGGTGCCACAGGATTCTCTGCTGCTTTCCCAAAGAGTAGTTATCAGTGGGTTACATTCAAACTGGAATGGCATATCAAGTGGGGTCCGGCAGGGATCAGTTCTGGGTCCAGTTCTATGATTTAAATAACGGCAGAAAGAGAGTACACTTATACATTTGCGGATGATATGAAGCTGGAAGGGGTTGCAAGTGCTTTGAAGGATAGGCTTAAAATTCAAAAGAATCTGGAAAAACTGGATAAATGGTCTGAAGTACACAGGATGAAATTCAACAAGGACAAATGCAAAGTACTCCCACTTAGGAAGGAATAATCATTTGCAAACATACAAAATGGGAAATGATTGCCTAGGAAGACTACTGATGAAAGGTATCTGGAGGGTCTCATGGATCAGAAGCTAAATATGACTGAACAGTGTAACATTGTTGCAAAAAGAAAAAAGCTAACACCATTCTGGGATGTATTAGCATGAGTGCTATAAGCAAAACACTATGAAATTCTTCCATTCTACTCAACTGGAGTATTGTGTCCAGGTCTAGGTGTCACATTTCAGGAAAAATGTGAACAAACTGATGAAAGTCCAGAGAAGAGCAACAATAATGATTAAAGGTCAAGAAAACAATGTTTTCCATCTTTCCTCATAGGTCATGATAGTTTACTCTGGGGGAAAATCTGAGAGGGGACATGAGAACAGTTTTCAAGTACATAAAAAGTTGTTCAAGGAGGAGAGAGGTAAACTGTTCTGAGGATAGGACAGGAAGCAAATTAAATTGCAGAACGGGCAGTTTAGACTGAACATGAAGAAAAACTACCTATCAGGGTAGTTAAGCACTGGAATCGACTGCCTAGGGAGGATGTGGAGATTTTTAAGAGCAGATAAGACAAACAGCTGTCACGGATGATTTAGATACTTAGTTCTGCCATGAATGCAGAAAACTGGACTAGATGTCCTCTCAAAGTCTCTTCCAGTCTTAAGATTCTATGTTTAAAATCATCCACCAGAGATAGAGGAGGAGGGATGACTAGTCCTTCCAGAAATGAAGAAAAGATTGGTTCTAGGAGATATCCTTTCATTAGCTCTAGCCTCGTGTTCCACAAGGGATTCTGCTGGAGGATCAGGCCTCGTGGAGGGAGTAGGTGAATCTGGTTCCTTTTCTCTATGGTGAATGATACTCAACACTCTGGAAAACTGTTGGTGATAAGCCACATGGGGTCCCAGTACAGCCAGGGAGGAAGTGCATAAGGCATAGGAGGCGGCACCCAAGGTTGCTCATATCAGCAAGACATTGGTGATCAATGTGGACTGTGCAGACCTGCAGCTTCAGCAGAGGCTTCTGGAAAGGGGCTTCTGTACCAGTGAGGAGGAGAGCCCTGAACTGACATTTTAGACCAAGGAAAGTCTTCATCAGAATCCTCTTCCTCAAGTTTATTCAGGAATGGTGGAGCACCTGAAGAGATCTGAGGTGAAACAGTTAGTACCAGGCAAAGTTCAGGCAATCTGGATGTTTTCTGTACTGACAGCACACCGGAGTCGAGGAGCAGCAAGTTGAGTCTCTCAGATACACCCACGTTCCAAGAAAATCACAACTCCTGCAGTACCGCGAGGGTTATCAGTACCAAGACTGAAATCTGGACCAAGGTAATTGTGGCTGAGGATGCTGATGGTAACACAGGCTTTGGGTGCTTGGAGGGAAGTGGTACCAAAGGTCTCAAACTCCAAGGAAAGCACACATGGAACCTGAGTGGGTTTCTTAGGTATCAAGGAAGAGTTTGTCTTGCCACACTGGTCCACTAATGTTACTAATGGTCTTTCCAACCCTGTGGCCTTGCAGTCTAGCTGTGCTCTGGGTCCCTGATTAAAGAGCCAGTGGCACTGAGATAGCAGAGGAGACTGACGAACTTGGTTTTTTCAAGGCAGGTTCTCTATCTGGTGAGCAAGGGGCACATTTTTTCAAGAACCTATGAGAAGGCAATCTTTCTCTCACACGCCGTGGAGGTGTGAGACTGTGATGTTGCAGAGGCAGTAGACCCTGCTCAGTGATCTTTATTCTGAGTCAGAAGCTGCTTGTAGAGAGCTCTCCATCACAAGAAGATGAAGCTCTCTCTCTCTTTTTCTGGCTCTTGATTTTAGTGCCAGACAAAAGTTGCACTTCTGAGCAATGTGTGATTCCCCAAGGCAACGAATACACTGGGAGTGCCTGTTGTTGACCAGCACCACCTTCCAGCAGGACAGACAACATTGGAAGGCAGGAGAATCAGGCATAACCTCTCAGGCCTGGTCTACACTACGCGTTTAAATCGATTTAAAGAGCGTTAAATCGATTTAACGCTGTACCCGTCCACACTACAACGCCCTTTATATCGATATAAAGGGCTCTTTAAATCGATTT